>NC_053390.1:80682132-80988382 GCF_905171765.1 Bufo bufo
TAATTTCCAGCAGATCCAGTACCTAGCTGGTGATTCTACTTCTCTAGTAGTTACCAACATTGCCTTACAAAGTTACCAACATTGCCTTCATAGTTACATAACCTGAAAAAAATAAACACGGCCATTAAGTTCAACCTTTCTCACAGCAATAATGCATCAATAATTGCAAAGATTGATGATATCCCTTAAAGGGGTATTCCAGCTATTTCAAGTTATTCCCTATCCCTGTTCAGCGCCCCTGAAATGACAGGAGTGGCCGCTACATTCATTTCTATGGGAGTTCCAGAGATAGCCAAGTAAAGCTCCTGTGGATAGGGGATAACTTGAAACAACCGGAATACTATCAAACAACAATCTAGCCTAGAGATGAGCAAAACAATTTGTAATTTGCCCCAAATTTCTTGAGATTATTTTTGGGCAAAAGACAGACAGAATGTAAGACACTTTCCTGTTTCGCGGTCCACTGGGGCCCCCAGGACCCAGGAAGGCCTGTGGGGGACCCTATTGGAGTAGCGGGACAGGTCACGCATGTGCCTGCGGACTCTTCTGTTCAGACTCCTTTGCGGGCAGACATGGTTTCGGCGTCCGTGCCGACGCGATCGCGTATCCATGCTGGGCCGCTTGAGCGTCCGCGTGCACACTTGAGAGGAGGTTCGCAAAGGGTTGCGTGGCCGAACGTATGCGTATCTTATGCGCTACGCCGGCCGATGACAGGGAATATACATGTACATAAACTCTAGTAGATTAGAGGGCAGGCATAGGTTAAGTGATCAATGACCAGCCAAGGCCGCCCAAGTGTCAGGGATTAGGATAATCATATGGCCTATGAGGAATAGACACATGGCACTCTGTGATTGGCAAGCAGGTGTTTAAGAGGTGATATCCCTGGCTGGTCAGAGCCCACTGTTGTTTTGACAACCCAGGCGTATGTTGCTGTTCAGACTACCTGTGCATGACCTCTGACTTCTTCAATCCATCTCTAGAGACTGCTTGTGGGAAACTTCTATGCGGAACAGATTGTCTCGTGTTGGACCTCAGATCGGACCCTGGAAATGGCTCGTCCCTAGGTACTACGTTACACAGACTATTTCTGTGCATATGAACTTTGGCCTGGTCTGGCTGTCCCTTGTGAGTTTTCCTGCACAAGTTATTATTTGGATTGATTACCTGCATATGATTTCTGGTCTGGACTGTACTGCTGTCTTTTAATAAATCCACCATTGTTTAAACTCTGTATGGTTGTTTGGGGTTCTGCACCATTACTCTGAGCCAGAACTTGCCATCCGACATTCCCTTGAGAAAAAGATATGCAAATTAGTGTATTTTTTAACCTATAAGATACCTCTGCCCATAAGACACACCAAGGTTTTAGAGGAGGAAAATATAAAGGAATATTTATAAAGGATTTTTTTTTTCCCCATTAAACCTCAGATCAGACCCCCCCAATCAGACACCCTATATTAATAAAAGCCCCAATCAGACCTCAGATTAGACCCCCATGTTAATCAGACCTCAGATCAGACAAACTAAATAAATAAATCAACTCACCTCTCCTGTTCTGGACTATGCCATCACTCAGGAGATCCAGTGCTCTTCCTGCCATGCTATGCTTGGGCTCCACGGTTATTTTATATATTACAGTTTTCCAGGGAACTTTGGATTGTTACACTGAGACTCTTAAATGAGGCTCCGCAGTATTTTTTTGTTGCTGGTTTCCCCAAGATCAGCTATTGTTTCGTTTGAGTAGTCTCCTAGGTATTGCTTCTGGTTAGCCAGAATCTTACTCCATACTGATGAAGGGCAACAACACCCTTAAAAAGCTGTCTGCAGATGGATAACTATCTTAGGCATTTTCCTTTGTCACATCTTTAAGACTCGTAACAGTCTAGTTGGATTTTGACATAGAGATCCCTTAATATGGTGGATTCAGTGATCTCTAAAACAGAACACTCTTTTGTTTGGCTTTTCTTCCCTGGAGGGATATCTGGCTTTCACTGTGTTGAAGACCCATAACTGTGGCTACTTGGTTATTTTGCATATTGCCCTGCTATGCTGTGACCCGCCGTTGCACAGCGTGAGGTCACAAAGTGTGTTGACATCCTTTTGCTGTGTGCAGGTCACAGCACAGTGTGTGGTGCCTGTAGGGTAACACAAGGAAGTGGTCAGTACAGAGCCCACACGGGGAGCACTGCATTTACTGCTCCCCGGTCCTCCTGAACTAATGAGTGCTTCCATAATGGAAGTGCTCTAAAGTGTTCCCTTCATAAGATGCACTGACATTTTCCCGTCACTTTGGGGGGGGAGGTGCATCTTATAGGGTGAAAAATACGGTACTTTTTTTTCTAAATGTAAAGGAAAACCTAGTGTTTACCTAATATAGTTATCGAAAGTTAATGCTTAGCTCTTTAAACAAGCCTTAAAGTATAACTTGGATAATAGCCAAGCCAGCTTCTCATCTACACACAGGTCTTTAGTGTTGATTACCCTTTAGCAGAGTAAGGCCTCATTAACACGTCAGTGTTTGTGAGCCAAAACCAGGATTGGAGCCTCCACAGAAATACGGGAAAGATCTGCACCTGATCTGTGTCTAGAGCCACAACTGGTTTTGTCTCACAGTCAATGATGGAAATTACTGACCAAAACATTGTGAATGAGGCATAATGCTTAGTTAGCCTTTGTTAGGGTCTGGGGCTACTCTTTTTTTTTCCATTATGGAGAGTGCCTAGTATGTGTGAGGAATATTGTAAGTCAGAAACTGCTCCTATGGGTTTCTGGGTAAAATGTATGTATGTAATTTGCATATCAGACAGCCTTACCTTTATTTATCTTTTGAAAGGAGAGCAAATTTTACTATCTTTCCCAGAAACCCAAAGATATGAAAAGTTATGGGGGTCAGAATATGGTGATACAAGGTAAGCTATGGTTTTTATTGATACCATTTTAGAGTGTGTATGTATTTTTGAGCACTTTTATTATTATTTGTTTAGGAGAGGTGAAGCAATGAAAAAACGTCATTCACTGTATGTGATAAAAACATTAGCTTTTTAATAGCATGGGCATTTTGGGACGTAGCAGTGTAAATTAATTTTATTGTTTATTTACTTTTATTATGGGGAAAGGGTGTGATTAAAATTTTTATATATTTTGTATTTTTGGGGTATTTTGTAATTTTGTTAACACTTTTTTAATTCCCTCATGTGGTCTTAAATATGTGATCACTAGATTGCTTTTCCCATAGAATGCAGTTAATTACTATTGCAGTCTATGGGAGATTTAATGCATTCCTATGGAGCCCTGCCACAGGCTCAGAAGGCACAGGGAACAAACAGCTCCCCAGAATTTGGCATGATGGAGCCGTTTGGGACCCAGGATCACATTACTTTCAGGGGAAGCCAGCCCACATGCCATAGTCACCATTTTTTGGGTGTGTCCCTGCACAGTATAACACTGGCAGCACTGATTAGATTGTTTCACACTATGAAGAGATGCATCCCAAATCTGGATCTTCATTGCAAAATGCTAGCAATTCCACCATAAACTTCTAGAAGGAAAAAAGAGTAATGTCACAACATAGGGTCATACGAAGAGATGCTCCATGGAGAATGCAAGTGCCGAACTTACTAAACAGACATTTCAGGAGAGGTTACAGGTCTTCTTTAACTGATTTTTATCCAGTTATCCTGGACCCTGGCATGCTTTGAATTTCATTTGAGTTCCTTTTAAATGTCCATTTTTTTATGTTGCTGTTTAGTATGTTAAAAAGTGTAAAATTACATGATGGCGGCGAGAGTTCCTTGTAGTTGCTATGCCAACAGTATATGGAACGGCTTTAGGTTTTAGGTAAAGTCATTTGAAGGAAATGTAAAAGCAGCTAGGTAAGTGTTGGGCTGTCAGTTTAAAAATAAATGACATAATAGGTCATGTGTGGACAGTTGTGAATAGAAATACTATGGCATTTAGGGTGATGTGAATGTTGTATGTTCAAATGATAACAAAAAAAAAGTCCCAGTTGGGTTTTGTCCTTATGAACATTAAAAATCATTTAGTTCCGTATGAAGATCTCCTAAACTTCTAAAATCCTAATGGTCTTGACTGTTCAACTTGTTCTTACCGTGATCAGACATTTCCAAACCCACTTATAGGGTTCAATGAAATTAGTAGAAAGGCCCCTTGCAGACGAGCGTGTCCGGATTAGGTCCGGATGCGTTGCATCTGCGATCACGGAAAATTGTGCGAGTAGGTACGCAATTGCAGTCAGTTTTGACACTGATTGCATTCCGATGTTCAGTTTTTATCGCGCGGGTTCAATGCGTTTTGCACGCGCGTGATAGAAAACTGACTGTGGTACCCAGACCCAAACCCGGACTTCTTCACTTAAGTTCGGGTTTGGGTTTTGTGTTCTGTATATTTTATTATTTTCCCATATAACATGGTTATAAGGGAAAATAATAGCATTCTTAATACAGAATGCCTAATAAAATGTAGATTGAGGTGTTAAAAAAATTAACTAAAATTAACTTACCTTATTCACTTGATCACGCAGCCGGCATCCTCTTCTTTCAGGACCTGCAAAAGGACATTTGGTGACGCCAAAGGTCATTGAAGTGAATGGGTCCGGATTCAGTGCGGGTGCAATGCGTTCACCTCATGCATTGCACCCGCGCTGAATTCTCGCCTGTGTGAAAGGGGCCAAAGGGTTTGAGTATTTCTCAGAGACAGGGGTACTAATGTTTATGTGTTGTGTCTGATATTGCAGCCCATTTACTTGACCTTTATATATCAGAAGTGGCAGCTAGAAAAGTATTTGCAAATTATATTTATTTTAGAAATAAAATCTAAAAAAATGTTACATTCATTTCAACTGCATAATTTAGAATTCAGCACAATAATTATATTAATTCCAATAATTGATAAAGAATAATTATTAATGATTAGTGATACCGTTTGTATGTGGTTTGATCATTGTTATTCAAATTTAGTTTTTTGAGGGTGGGGCGATTGACCAAAAAATACGCTTTTTAAATTTTTTTTCCATTCGGGCGATCAGCATACCGTATTTTTCGCCCTATAAGACGCACCGGCCCATAAGACGCACCTAGGTTTTTGGGAAGGAAAATAAGATTTTATTTTTTTTAACCAAAAGGTATGCTTTTGGTGGGTTTGGAACTAATGGTGGTCTGTGGATGACGGACACTGTTATGGGGGGATCTGTGGATGACGGACACTGTTATGGGGGGATCTGTGGATGATGGACACTGTTATGGGGGATCTGTGGATGACGGACACTTATGGGGGGGATCTGTGGATGACGGACACTTATGGGGGGATCTGTGGATGACCGACACTTATGGGGGGGATCTATGGATGACGGACACTTATGGGGGGATCTGTGGATGACGGACACTTATGGGGGGATCTGTGGATGACGGACACTTATGGGGGGATCTGTGGATGACGGACACTTATGGGGGGATCTGTGGATGACGGACACTTATGGGGGGATCTGTGGATGACGGACACTTATGGGGGGATCTGTGGATGACGGACACTTATGGGGGGATCTGTGGATGACGGACACTTATGGTGGGATCTGTGGATGACGGACACTTATGGTGGGTTCTGTGGATGACGGACACTTATGGTGGGATCTGTGAATAACGGACACTTATGGGGGATCTGTGGATAACGGACACTTATGGGGGGATCTGTGGATGATGGACACTGTTACAGGGGGGGATGTGTGGCTGGCACTGTTACAGGGGGGGATCTGTGGATGGCACTGTTATATATGTGCCATCCATAGACCCCCCACCCCATAACAGTGCCATCCACAGTGCCCCCCCCAGCCTATAACAGTGCCATCCACAGACCCCCACCCCTTAACTGTGCCATCCACAGATTCCGTGTGCCCCGCCTCCGCCGCCGCGCCCCCGCCGCATACAAATATAAAATGTATTATTGAATTAAAAGTTATTAAACATGCCCCCCTCACTACTAATAGTACTGTATATCCAAATTTATGCTGTATAATGCCGGCAGGTGGGCCGGGCGGCCGGTGCATCCCTCAGTGACGTCACTTGTCTGCGCCGCCTGCTTCATTCATAAAGCAGGCGGCGCAGGCACGTGACATCAGGGAGTTACGCTGCCGCCCGCCCGTCCTGCCTGCCGGCATTATACAGAATAAATTAGGATATACGGTACTATTAGGAGTGAGGGGGGCATGTTTAATAACTTTTAATTCAATAATACATTTTATATTAGTATACCGAAACGGTGGGGCGGGGCTATAGTACAGTGACCGCACCGCCCCACCGCTATTGCCGGCCCCCAGCTCCTCCTCTCAGTCCCTCCCCCGGCCCCCGCTCCGTACATCGCATCCAGCGATGTTAAACTGTCAGCATTCGCCCCATAAGACGCAGGGGCATTTTCCTTCCATTTTTGGGGAGGAAAACGTGTGTCTTATGGGGCGAAAAATATGGTACATCAAATTTTTATTAATATTTTAATAGTTCAGATGTTTTTGATGAGCAAATACCTAATATGTTTGTTTTTTGTTTATATATATTTTTATATGCAAAATTGGGAAAGAGGGGTGATTTAAACTTAAATTTTTTATTTTTTTACTTTTACAGTGGCAACTTTTAACCCGTCATTGGGACTGGGTGTCTGCTGTATGATACAACCGGCACCTGCTGCTTATGGAATGGGCTCAAAGCAGCAGCCTGCTCAATACATTACCTCAGCCATCTTGATGTACAGGTATACAGGATTTATAGAGATTTGCGAAGAATTAATTCTTTACGAATCAAATTTTCTTGTCAAAGTTCGCGAGTCTAAGTTTTTAAAATTTTACTCATCACAAATAATAATAATAATAATAATAATAATAATAATAATAATAATAATACACTAGAGGTTAAAAACTGTTCAAAGCAGAAAACAAGAGTGTAGCTATATAAGGTGCAAAATGTGTCTTGGGGGCAGTCAGGAGAAATAGCTGTTGGCTGATGGCTATATAAAGTGCATGACACCTAGAAATGAATTTGAGTGAATTTCTTGAAATTAGTTTTGGTTACAATTCTAAAGAATTGATAAAAAAAAAAAATACATATATGATTAAGGTCCGAATCAATTCCAACCAAATCAATGCTGTGCCAACTGGCCTGAAAATTGCCATATGACAATAGGAGTTCTTCTAGGACTAATATTTTTTCTCTATTGTCTTTCTCTTTTTTATTTTATTTTTCTCTCTTGCCCCCACCCCTTTCAGCTCTTTTAAACAATGATAGCAATTGTAATTAATAATGTCAGAGTGACTCATATATAGCTATAGGTAAATGCATGGCTGCTGGTGTTAACAAACAGCCTGTTTAAAAACAAACTGTGCCATCAGGAAAAAAAAATAATAATAAACACTGGTATTGATGCTTATACTGCATGCACACTTATAACCGGTAGAAAAATTGCAATTTTTTATTTTTTTTAAGAAACACAGCCCCTGACTGTACTCTGATATTGACTAACTAAAATGTGCTTAATTGAACACTTACAGTTGCAAAAAAAAGGAGGTGAACCCTTTGGAATGATATGGATTTCTGCACAAATTGGTCATAAAATGTGATCTGATCTTCATCTAAGTCACAACAATTGACAATCACAGTCTGCTTAAACTAATTACACACAAAGAATTAAATGTTACCATGTTTTTATTGAGCACACCATGTAAACATTCACAATGCAGGTGGAAAAAGTATGTGAACCCTTGGATTTAATAACTGGTTGAACCTCCTTTGGCAGCAATAACTTCAACCAAACGTTTCCTGTAGTTGCAGATCAGACGTGCACAACAGTCAGGAGTAATTCTTGACCATTACTCTTTACAGAACTGTTTCAGTTCAGCAATATTCTTGGGATGTGAATCGCTTTCTTGAGGTCATGCCACAGCATCTCAATCAGGTTGAGGTCAGGACTCTGACTGGGCCACTCCAGAAGGCGTATTTTCTTCTGTTTAAGCCATTCTGTTGTTGATTTACTTCTATGCTTTGGGTCGTTGTCCTGTTGCAACACCCATCTTCTGTAGAGCTTCAGCTGGTTGACAGATGGCCTTAAGTTCTCCTGCAAAATATCTTCATAAACTTGGGAATTAATTTTTCCTTCGATGATGGCAATCCGTCCAGGCCCTGATGCAGCAAAGCAGCCCCAAAGCATGATGCCCCTACCACCATACTTTACAGTTGGGGTGAGGTTTTGGTGTTGGTGTGCTGTGCCTCTTTTTCTCCACATATAGTGTTGTGTGTTTCTTCCAAACAACTCAACTTTGGTTTCATCTGTCAACAGAATATTTTGCCAGTACTGCTGTGGAACATCTAGGTGCTCTTGTCCAAACTGTAAACGTGCAGCAATGTTTTTTTTTGGACAGCAGTGGCTTCCTCTGTGGTATCCTCCCATGAAATCCATTCTTGTTTAGTGTTTTACGTATCGTAGATTCTCTAACAGGGATGTTAGCATATGCCAGAGACTTTTGTAAGTCTTTAGCTGACACTCTAGGATTCTTCTTCACCTTATTGAGCAGTCTGTGCTGTGCTCTTGCAGTCATCTTTACAGGACAGCCACTCCTAGGGAGAGTAGCAGCAGTGCTGAACTTTCTCCATTTATAGACAATTTGTCTTACCATGGACTGATGAACAGCAAGGCTTTTGGAGATACTTTTATAACCCTTTCCAGCTTTATGCAAGTCAACAATTCTTAATCGTAGATCTTCTGAGAGCTCTTTTGTGCGAGGCATCATTAACATCAGGCAATGCTTCTTGTAAAAATCAAACCCAGAACTGGTGTGTGTTTTTTATAGGGCAGGGCAGCTGTAACCAACAGCTCCAATCTCATCTCATTGATTGGACTCCAGTTGGCTGACACCTCACTCCAATTCGCTCTTGAAGATGTCATTAGTCTAGGGGTTCACATACTTTTTCCACCTGCACTATGAATGTTTACATGGTGTTCAATAAAAACATGGTAATATTTAATTCTTTGTGTTATTAGTTTAAGCAGACTGTGATTGTCTATTGTTGTGACTTAGATGATCATATTTTATGACCAATTTGTGCAGAAATCCATATCATTCCAAAGGTTTCACATAGTTTTTCTTGCAACTTTGGTGCCATTTTGGCTCGAAAGATGACATAAATTAAAGCAGGCCCAGCATGCATGTGGAACCTACACTCCCTGAATTGTATGGTAGCCATCATGGCACATAACAGGTAGAATTTAGTGTTAGGAACCCGTCTTACAGAGATCGCCTTGACAGGCGGCAGACGGGCTCAAATAATTTTGTACAAAATGTATTTGCCAAGCATCTCTTTTTTATTCAATTTAATATTTTTCTGTGATATAATCCCAGTTGCAAGCCAGTGTGTTTTATTTTTTATTTTTTAAAATTTAATTTCTTCTTTATTGTTTTCTAATACAAGTGTTTAAAATTCCATAACATACAGTTTGAGAATGATAAATAATGTGATATAATTATACACAGACTAATACAATTAACCCTTTTTACCCACCCCCATATTACTCTATCTGTAACCGGGATTTTTGGAGCGGAGAACCCACCCTTTCAAAGTCACTCTATTTTCCTGCTATTCTTCTATAGGAGTCGATGGTATCCATCAAAGCCCTCCACTCAGAGAAGGTAGGGCTATTTTTTGTGCCCCAATATTTAACAATCAAGGCCTTTGCGGCCATGAACCCCTCCAAGCAAATACGTATCTCGGAGGGAGTTAAATCAATAGGGGAAAAAAGACCCAGTATTGCCTGCATAAAGCATTGATTCACTTTGATCTTATGTCTTCTGTACAGTTCCTCATAAATACTGATCCAAAAACGACTTATTTCTGGACAATTCCATAGTAGATGACTCAGATCAGTATTTTCTGCTGAGCACTTCCAACACACATCCCTCTTTTCCTTATATATTTTGTCGAGGAAGGCTGGGGAGTAGTATAGGCGATGTACAATCTTGAACTGCATCAATGTATATTTTTGGGAAATCGATACTTTTTTTATATTTTGGTATATTATATCCCAATCTAGGCAACTCCCATCGCCCAATTCACCTTCCCAGCCTCTCTCACTTTTGAATGTTGTTATTTCCCCAAGACAGTCCCGCAATCTGCGATATATTTGAGAAAGTGTAAGTTGTGTATCCTTAAACTTAAAACAATAATCCAAAAAGGAATTTGCCCTAATAGTCAAAAGGGATTTATCCTGAGTGCTCATAAATGCGTGCCTGATTTGTGCATATCTATATCTATCTAAAGGCGTGACAGTTGGGCCCTTTATTAATTCATCTAAGGGGGAGATATTACCATGTGATATTATATGAGTTAAACGGTTGATACCGCGTGAATTCCAGTATTTATAATCTACAATTAACATAAATTCTTTTAATTTATGATTGTGCCAAAGTGGGGTAAAGTGAGTAGGGCCTATTACACCCAATAATTTTTTTTATCTTATTCCAAACCATAATTAACGTGTCGCTGATTAAGCACTGTTTTTTTCTTTTCCCTGGGTGACCAGTCTCCAAAATTGAAAAAATATCCCCATATGGCCCCTTGAAGTCCTTTAACAAAATATTTAACAATAAGGCAGACTGGGGGCCCCCCCCCCCCCCCGTCCCACCCACCACATTATCTGAGCTGCAATATAGTATCCCTGAAGGTAGGGGAGGGACAGACCCCCAGCCAAAGATATTTTTGCTTATACCTAACCCTTCCCCTCCCCCAGATTAACTCATTCAACAGTCTATCCAGCAGCCCGAAATATGAATCATCGATCCATATCGGACACGCTGTCAGGGGGTAAAGAACGATAGTGAGGACCACCATTCTAACCAATGCAATCCTTTCTGCCTGTGACAAAGGCAACTTTTGCCAAATGCGGATCTTCTCCCTCACCTTATTAATCATGGGGATAATATTTAGCTGATTATATCTAGTCAAATCCGCACAAATTCTAATACCCAGATATCGGATAGAATCAGTAGGTCCAAGTGGCCTAATGCCTAAAGAGCTATCGGGGGGTGGTCGAACAAGGGGGAGGAGTTCGGATTTATCCCAATTTACTTTATATCCTGATAGTGAACCATATTCTTCCAAGATACTCATGACAGGTGGAACTGCTTTCCACCTCTGCTTCAAAAAAACAAGAATATCGTCCGCTTCAGACTGATTTTATCTTCCTCTCCTCTCCCTCCAAAGCCAGCAATCTGATTAGATTGTCGAATTCTGGATGCAAGGGGTTCTAAGGCCAGGGTGAAAATCAGAGGTGAGAGGGGACATCCCTGCCGAGTGCCTCGCTGTAAGGGGAACTGTTCAGAGTCAATACCATTTATCTTAACACTAGCAGTAGATCCACGATAGAGCAATTGTATCCATTTGATAAAGTGCTCACCCAAGTTCATTCTGTCCAAGGTTCCCCACAAGAAGGGCCACTCCACCCTGTCAAAGGCCTTCTCAGCATCCAGAGACAGGATGGAGCGGTCCTCCCCGTCCCCAGTATAGATGTTAAGAAAGGCCCTACGAATATTGGATTGTATATTTTGTTTGGGATAAAACCCGTCTGATCCGGGTGGATCAGGGAATGAATGACCCCCCTCAACCTGTTAGCAAGCAGTTTGGCTAGTATCTTGTAATCGGTGTTAAGTAATGAAATTGGGCGATATGACCCAATTTCATTCTTGTCTTTATCCTTCTTCAGGATTAAAGAAATAGAAGCCTCCCTCAAAGAAGGAGGGAGTGAGCCACTACTCCAAGATTCATTAAGCGTTTGAAGGAGGAGAGGGAGTACCGTTTTACGATGTACTCTATAGAATTCAAAGGGTAAGCCGTCTCTGCCCGGGGCCGTATTACTTTTTATACTATCGACAGCCATCTCTAGCTCATCGAGGGTAATTGGTAGGTTTAATTTAAAACAGTCTGGATCGGAAAGACGAGGAAGAGCCATGCTATCTAAAAAGAGAGCCAGGGCTCCGTCGTCAACTCCAAGATCTGACTGATATAGCTTAGTGAAATGTTCTGTAAAGGCTGATTTAATATTTATATGGTTATTAATTAAGACACCGGAAGGCAGCTTAATTTGCTTTATTGGAGTTTGGATCTTTTGATTAGCAATCACCGATGCCAGCATTCTACCTGTTTTACCCTTTTCAAGAAAGGCTTGCTGTCCCGCAAAGAAAGACTTATGTTGTGCTTTTTCATATAGGAAAGTCTGGTATTTCCTCTTAGCCTCCATTTATGATAGTCGAACAGTTTCCACATTCTGTCTAGCCAGATCTGCCTCCAACTCCCCAACCCTTTCTGCCAGTTCCTTTTCAGTCTTAGCATATTCTGTCCTTTTTCTTCTGATCCTCATACAGTATATCCCTCTTATCATAGCCTTCAGGGAATCCCACACGAAATGTACATGTGTGGATCCATAGTTTAGCGCCCAGAATTCTAAGATGTCTTTCCCAATCCTTTCTTGGTCACCAACTAAATGGATCCAGTGTGGATTTAACCTGAATGGTTTTCTACCATCTAAAGACACTGGGTCAGCCCTTCGACAACAACATTGGAGTGTGATCAGAGATACCATGTGGCTCGTACTTCATTTTTTGTATCTGTTCCAGGAATTCTGAGCTCGCCAGGGACAGATCTATCCTGGACATAGCCTTGCAAGATCTACTAAAACAGGAGAAGGCGATTTTTTTCCCATACAGAAACTGCCACACATCCGTGAGGCCCATCTCCTGGCAGATCCTGCTAAGTGTCGTGGGCGGGCTATCGACACTCCCCCCTGCCAAGCATCTCTAATTTATAAGTATAGCATTAGCAATTATAATGCATTTTTTTACTTTGTTTGGTTTGCAGAGAGCTGTTGCATTGCATGTTTTGTTTTACAGTGTTGTTTTCAGCCATAGCAACGTGCCCCTGCGCATTGGGATGTGCTGACTGACCCCCTTTTTCTTTGCAGTTTGTACTGGAGGTGTGGCTGACACCTCAGTCGTGCACTCCTGACCAGCTCGTCTGCCCCATAGGCTGATTTTAATTAGTGTGAGTATATAGCTTAGCCTGCTCTCCCTGGAAGCCATTTGGCCCAAGGAGAGGTATAGTGTGGACTCTCATTGCATTCTTTGGTGGCCATTTGGCACCAGGAGAGGTGTGGAGTGGGCTCGGCATGCATGTTGGTACCTGCATTCCTTGCATAGAATGGAGGCCATTTTGGCACCAAAGATGACAGAAGTTTAAGCAGGCCCAGCATGCATGTGGAACCTACACTCCCTCAATTGTATGGTAGCCATTATGGCACATAACAGGTAGAATTTTGTGTTAGGAACCCGTCTTACAGAGATCGCCTTGACGTGCGGCAGACGGGCTCAAATAATTTTATACAAAATGTATTTGCCAAGCATCTCTAATTTATATTAGGTAAGGAACCAGACCGACACAAACGTGAAGGAGTCAATAGGGCCTGGCCTCGTTGCTGCAGTGCTACGTCGCCGCTGCCAAGCAAAACATTGAGCAGTGAATTGCATGTATAGTCCCTGTCTGTAACAGCTGCTCTAGGTGCTGATGGTGGTATGCACCTTGCTGAACAGCAACAATTGCAATGAGTAGCCCACGTTCCTTGCCACCTAACAGTACAAGGCAGGAATTACTTTTCTGGAGAAATAATGGCAGCTATATACTGTATGTTATATTGAGGCTGAGTGCATGCCATGAGTTCACAGCGGAATCCACTAATTGGTACGGCAGAAACTGCACCACCAGCAACTTGGCCAGTTGGGAGTTCACATTGCACACCAATGGATTGCTGGACTCATACAGTTGTTTCTTGGTCAGATTGATGTCTGAAGAAGAGGAGGAAGAAGAGTGGTCTAATTTGGAGAAGCAGTGACCGATGATAATGATGACAAGGACACTATACCACATGTGGATGTGGCCTGACTGCCGCAAATACATCCAGGAGAAAGAGGACAGTCTTGTTTCAATTGCAGGTGGCCAGTTCTATTTTGACATTGTATCTGGTGATGCCAATTCATGTGCTCCAATACAGCTGTGGTGCCTATTAGTGTTGATATTGCATAAAAGTGCTCATGTGCTCAAGTAGAACACTTCGCAATTCTCGGGTGCTCTACCGAGCACAATGGAAGTCAATGGGAGAACCCCAGGCACGCCCTGCTCTAGGGGAGGGTGTCGGGACTCTAGTTCGGATTAGGAGTCCCTGCTCTGACTCCATATATAGCTATGTCTGTATATGGAGTCAGTGCTTGGGGACACCCCAGTGTATTTAAATCTAATTTAGCCTGTATTTCTGAAAAGTTTCTGCCAGGATTCAAACACACAACCTTCTGTATTAGAGGCAAGGCACTTAACCACTCAGCTACAGTTGCAAGAAAAAGTATGTGAACCCTTTGGAATGATATGGATTTCTGCACAAATTGCTCATAAAATGTGATCTGATCTTCATCTAAGTCACAACAATAGACAATCACAGTCTGCTTAAACTAATAACACATAAAGAATTAAATGTTACCATGTTTTTATTGAACACACCATGTAAACATTCACAGTGCAGGTGGAAAAAGTATGTGAACCCTTGTATTTAATAACTGGTTGAACCTCCTTTGGCAGCAATAACTTCAACTAAACATTTCCTATAGTTGTAGATCAGACGTGCACAACGGTCAGGAGTAATTCTTGACCATTCCGCTTTACAGAACTGTTTCAGTTCAGCAATATTCTTGGGATGTCTGGTGTGAATCGCTTTCTTGAGGTCTTGCCACAGCATCTCAATCGGGTTGAGGTCAGGACTCTGACTGGGCCACTCCAGAAGGTGTATTTTCTTCTGTTTAAGCCATTCTGTTGTGGCAAAACCAGCTGCAATGTGGCATTTTCCGGCGCATGCGCAGTAGTTACAGCGATGCTGTGCCCACAATGGGCATCAAAGTGTGCATGCTCCGGCCTGGCGAGGCAGTGCACAGGCGCAGGATCTCGGCCGGGCCGAAGGATGACGCAAGGGAATAGGACGGCGGGCATATGCAGAGGCTGGGGCGGGGAATCAATGAAAAAAGGCAGAGCAGCCTGGGCTCCAACACAGTAAACGCCGCCCCTGGGCACTTGCGTGTGCTCATTTGCATATGAATTACACTTAGTTTTTCCAGCTTCTGCAAGTCTAAAGAAAAAAGGTACCATTACATTCATGTATAGGTGTTCTATAGGACAATGTAAGCACTGTATAAGTCCATATGGTGGTGACAGACTCCCTTTAAATACACTGACTCGAGCACGATCACATGCGGTGTTCAGCCTAACTTCGGGATCTGCCGAGCATATCGATGCTCGAGCCGAACTGGTGTTTGGCCAAGCATGCTCATTCAACACTAGTGCCTATGTTTGAAAAAACTGACATACAGTAGATACAAGCTTCGCCTAGATCTGGCACACTTTGAGCCTGCATTTACAATTTCAGTGGCATCACCAGTTTCTGAGCTGACCACAATACATCCAGATCTAGGCCTGGCAGCTTTTGGGACATTTGGGTAGTATGTTGCCTCTGCTCTTTATTGCCTCTGCAGCCACAACCTTCCTCCTGTGATGTCACCTGCTCCTCAGCACCCTGATCCAGTTCTAAGGTCCTGTCCAACACACAATCATTATCATAGTCCTCAGCTTCCCATAAACTATTATCAGACTGATATGTCATTTTGGGCTCCCTGGCCCCCCTCTTAATTTACTCCTCTGTATTCCCCCAAGTAACCCTTTGCCACAGCTAGCACTTCCCCTGGCAATATCACAGTGGCTACAAGTGCCCCTACTACTACTACTACCAACACCATCAAAGCTATGCATCAGGTCCCCTTCAACTGCCTAAACTCCTCCTCATGGCAGTCCAAAAGCTGACTGTTTTCACACAACTCATCAACAGGGAGACTATTGTGGACTCTTTTTAGAAAAAAATAAGGCGCCACACTAGGAGGGGGCAGTGAATACAGAGATGATGCAAGTGAAAGGCTTCTCTTGGGTCACAAGGAGAAAGAAAAGAAGGAATGCACTGAGCCCTGGCTAAAAGTCAGTGTCAGACCGGGAGGTGATATCAATATCATCAAAAGGAGTACAAACGATACAGAAATGGGCTGATATCAAGGGTTTCTTCAGGTGTGGACAGTGCAATAATTGCAAGTCCACGTCCTTTCCTAAAAAGACAATGGAAATAATCTCGACCTCAAACGGATATAGACATATGATCAAAGAATTTTTATCCTGTGACACAAGTGATCTTGTATATGTCATTGAATGCCCTTGTAAATTACAGTACATTGGGAGAACAAAGATTATTAAAGAAAAGGATAGCGGAGCATATTGGTAAGATTAAAAAGCCCTTCGAAAATCACTCCCAATCGAGATCCCTCAGGCCTTAAGTTTGCAGCCCTTGAAAAGATACATAGAGATTGGAGGGGAGGTGATCACATAGCAAGGATGTCAAGAGCGGAAACTCAAAAGATTTTTGAATTTGACACACTCCTCCCAATGGGATTAAACTCTGAATTTGAATTGTTTGGCTTCCTGTAGGGGTGAGCGCCATCGGCCGACTAGGGACCGTGCCATATTTAAGGTGGCTGGTCCCTCTCTGCCGCTGACGCTCACCCTTAATACACTACAATAAAATTTGAATCTGATACAGAAAGCCACTACAAGAGATATATATATATATATATATATATATATATAACTGTTAAATGGAATTTAAGAATATTTTTGGATCTTTGTAAAAAAAACTCTTTATGGAGACTTTTTAATATATTTTTATGAATAATTTTTATAAATATATTGTTTTTAAGTATCCAGTTCTCCCCACAATATGGACATGGAGACATCAATCTTCGTATATTTACAAATATAGATTTTATGCCTTATATATATTTTTAATGTATGTAAGTATATAATTTTGGGTTATTTATGCATTGTATAATATTTTTAGTGTTTTTTAGAAGAAACGCAATGGAAACGCATCAACACCGCATATGCGTTTTTTTTGAGAAATCATCTGTAGATCACAATAAGTTTATATAATATAGTCCAATATGATGGGATCAAATATCTGACGTCTATAACTTTGCAAATCTCTGTATACATTTATGAGGTATTTACATATTAATATAACTTAAATTATGATTTCTGATACAAACGCAACAAAAACGCACCAATACCGCATATGCGTTTTTTTTATTTTTGGTGCGTTTTTGGTATAATACTATTCAAATATGTAAAGAGTATGCACAGTGAAGAATACTATTAAGGATACCATCTTATATTGCCTTTATTGTGGATATTAACATTGTTTGATTTAAAGTGACCCTAGAATCGAGATCCATTACAGAATTTGAGGAAAACCTGATCCACTACAGAATTTGAGGAAAACCTGATCTATTCCCAATTTTTACTAATTACTGAAGTCCTCTATAAAAGGAGAGGCATTAGTGAGGGGAGGTCAACCACTGAGGAAGGGGCCATTAAGAGCCCCGAAACGCGTCTGGTACTGGACCCCCCGACTCAACTCAAGGACCACCAACCTTTGCAGTTCCGATCCTCCTTGGAGACAATACATTGAAGGTCTATCGTGTGTATCTGCAGAGTCGTGGACCATAAAGAAACTTCTGGCGCCAGTAAGGGAGGAACTTGGAGTGTTCATTTAAA
Organism: Bufo bufo; assembly: GCF_905171765.1. Lineage (NCBI taxonomy): Eukaryota > Metazoa > Chordata > Amphibia > Anura > Bufonidae > Bufo > Bufo bufo. The sequence goes on from NC_053390.1 coordinate 80,699,865, forward strand.
GGACAGTTTGTCGAAATCCCTCAGAAAAATCCATTGGGAGACATCGTATACTATTCCACTTTGAAGTCGATACTCACACATGTAAGTCATAGCGGAGAGCATACTCTGATTACCACGCGGGACGCAGCAGACTGTTGATCGGAGCCGCCTAAGCATATCCAATACGTGAGTAGACTAAATAATTATAAATGGAATAATCTTCTACGGTGAAAAATATAATCGACAATTAATCCTTTTGGAAGACACTGTTGCTACCTTGAACTGTTTAGAAATAATCGAGCCTACGATTATAATTGGACAGGCTACTAGCTCTTGTATAAGAGCCCAGGATATTGGATCGATTATTTCAATTGAATATTCGAGAACTATTAGATTTTTTCTCCTTGCGATTTTTGCACATAATAGAGTTCAGACATTGGACTAAAAACTTGGGTCGAATATTTGGATATTATCGGATACTCTTTTTCCAATTCTTGCGATTTATTGATAATACTCTATTGCATGTGATCAATTGGTAATATCCGATATTATATATTTATATGTATTGGGTCTTTTGAATACCATTGTGTTTCAGTGATTATAGATTGTAGGTACTATTTTAATGAGTGTTGTGTATGTATTTGAACTTTAATATATGTTTTTAATATAAAATTTTATTTATATTATTAAATAAAGTACCACGGCTACCAGATATAGCGAGTGCCCAGCCCTTTCTTTTGAATATCAATATCATCCTGCTATGAATTAGAGGATGAGTAAGTCATCCACAGTTACATACTTTTTGTCCTCAATAAGCTTCCGGTGCCTACTAGAAGCGGGGAAGAACTGTGGCCCGCTGCTATTACTACTACTACTAGCCGGACGGGTGATGCCAACTGTGCTGCAAAAGCTATTTTCACTACTACAGTCACCCACATGCTGACCAGCTGATGGCGAAGCATGGATGTTTCGTTTTCTACTCTGTCTTTACCAAACATTTTATTAACTATATTAAATGATAGCAAAATTGCAAGTGTTTTGTTTTTTTCCGGTAATTCACAGACAGTCTTCTACAAACACACTGCACACTGGCAGGTTTGTATATGTAATTGGTGTCTGCCAGGACACATGGCACACATGTCCTCTCACATTGAAGGTTGAACTCAGAATGTCGTCTGAAGGACTTGCCAAAATCTTATTCCCTTTATTGACTCACAGGTTGTTAACCAATCAAGGTGGCTGTGGGAAAGACTACCTCCCAAGGTCATATGATCCTCGATCCTCATCCACCCTGCCCTGTTTCCCTGGCATTTTGACAGTAAAATGGTAGGCACAAGCTCTTTTGCGCGATTCGTCAGAATCAAACTGACAAAACTTTAGATTCGTTTGGCAGAAAAATATTGTTAAATTTGTAACAAATCCAACTGGTTTACAATAAATCTGCTCATCTCTAATCTTATATTATGCTTATTTGTTTTTACATCATTACCAATATTATAACAATCACTTAATAAAAAGATTGAATACACGTGTAATGTACTTCTCAATCTACAACCTTATACAGGGAGTGCAGAATTATTAGGCAAGTTGTATTTTTGAGGATTAATTTTATTATTGAACAACAACCATGTTCTCAATGAACCCAAAAAACTCATTAATATCAAAGCTGAATATTTTTGGAAGTAGTTTTTAGTTTGTTTTTAGTTTTAGCTATTTTAGGGGGATATCTGTGTGTGCAGGTGACTATTACTGTGCATAATTATTAGGCAACTTAACAAAAAACAAATATATACCCATTTCAATTATTTATTTTTACCAGTGAAACCAATATAACATCTCAACATTCACAAATATACATTTCTGACATTCAAAAACAAAACAAAAACAAATCAGTGACCAATATAGCCACCTTTCTTTGCAAGGACACTCAAAAGCCTGCCATCCATGGATTCTGTCAGTGTTTTGATCTGTTCACCATCAACATTGCGTGCAGCAGCAACCACAGCCTCCCAGACACTGTTCAGAGAGGTGTACTGTTTTCCCTCCTTGTAAATCTCACATTTGATGATGGACCACAGGTTCTCAATGAGGTTCAGATCAGGTGAACAAGGAGGCCATGTCATTAGATTTTCTTCTTTTATACCCTTCCTTGCCAGCCCCGCTGTGGAGTACTTGGACGCGTGTGATGGAGCAATGTCCTGCATGAAAATCATGTTTTTCTTGAAGGATGCAGACTTCTTCCTGTACCACTGCTTGAAGAAGGTGTCTTCCAGAAACTGGCAGTAGGACTGGGAGTTGAGCTTGACTCCATCCTCAACCCGAAAAGGCCCCACAAGCTCATCTTTGATGATACCAGCCCAAACCAGTACTCCACCTCCACCTTGCTGGCGTCTGAGTCGGACTGGAGCTCTCTGCCCTTTACCAATCCAGCCACGGGCCCATCCATCTGGCCTATCAAGACTCACTCTCATTTCATCAGTCCATAAAACCTTAGAAAAATCAGTCTTGAGATATTTCTTGGCCCAGTCTTGACGTTTCAGCTTGTGTGTCTTGTTCAGTGGTGGTCGTCTTTCAGCCTTTCTTACCTTGGCCATGTCTCTGAGTATTGCACACCTTGTGCTTTTGGGCACTCCAGTGATGTTGCAGCTCTGAAATATGGCCAAACTGGTGGCAAGTGGCATCTTGGCAGCTGCACGCTTGACTTTTCTCAGTTCATGGGCAGTTATTTTGCGCCTTGGTTTTTCCACACGCTTCTTGCGACCCTGTTGACTATTTTGAATGAAACGCTTGATTGTTCGATGATCACGCTTCAGAAGCTTTGCAATTTTAAGAGTGCTGCATCCCTCTGCAAGATATCTCACTATTTTTGACTTTTCTGAGCCTGTCAAGTCCTTCTTTTGACCCATTTTAGCCAAAGGAAAGGAAGTTGCCTAATAATTATGCACACCTAATATAGGGTGTTGATGTCATTAGACCACACCCCTTTTCATTACAGAGATGCACATCACCTAATATGCTTAATTGGTAGTAGGCTTTCGAGCCTATACAGCTTGGAGTAAGACAGCATGCATAAAGAGGATGATGTGGTCAAAATACTCATTTGCCTAATAATTCTGCACGCAGTGTAGATGATTGTCTCTTATAAAGCTACTTCTATTGAAGTAAATGACAACTCTGCTAATTGTAATATCCCCTATTTATCTTAAGATTATGCACCATAATGTCCTCACACTTACTGGTTCCTCTGAAACCTACCTAAGTTAATCAAATAGAACTGAATACAATTGTCATGATATACAGTATGTTAGGTCTGCTAGGAAAATGGTAGAAGGGGTAGGTACTGTACTTCTAAATTAAAATAAAACTGGCTATATACACTTTACAAAAAATTGGCTGAACCTAATAATTTTGGCGCAATTGAAAGACTAATACATATGGAATGTCAACTAAATGTATTGCCAGCAACAGATGTCAGAGAAAAGGAGGAGAAGGCAGCGCCTTATTTGTTTTTTACATTAAAAGAAGAAAAAAACACGCATGCGTGACTGAGCAGTGCACGCATGTTTATGGTGGAGTGTGGAGGAATAACCAGTTCAAGCAATGGCCCAACATCCTTACACAATCCTTTACGCTTTTCGCCATATTACAATTTCTGATGCGAGTCATCAGGTGTTCACCAGCGTAGGCATAAAGAAACCAAATAATAATTTGTTGTTCCAACACATTTCTTTGGTCACTTCAGGTCATGAGGCAGAATAGTTGCAAGCCATGTTTAGCGGCTTGCACAGACTCCTCCCTACTGTCACATAGTCAAGGGACATGGGGTAAATCCTACAGGCTTGGACACACACACACCCGTTTGGGTCAATTAGGGATGAACAAATTTGCTTGGCAACCCAATGCTATATCTAATGTTGTACAATCATGAAACTGTTGAGGGTTGAGGCTTCTGTCACTGTCATGCTGCACAAACATGAGTAATAATGCTACCTAATATTTGGTATATTTTCATGCTGTCAGTATGGGTATAGGTACATCTTTGTTGAAGTGCCCACCGGTTGCTATTAAGGCTCCATTTCTGCACTAATATAATTAAAGTTGAAAAATATTCTACATTTGGATGTGAATACTTATGTAATTGCATGTAATTTAAAAGGTAGTATATATGTTGTTTTTCAAAGACATGCATCTCTATAGCGCCACCAGCTGTTTTTTTTTTTCTTTATTACTTTGTCCACCTCAGTAACACAGTTGAGGTGGACACACATGCTTCGACCAGCTGTACTTTGACCATTGATACGTCATCACCGCAGACCATTGATATAGGAGATCAATTGAAACTTATTTTATTACCATTTACACTTTGCAATTATTGGGAAGACCCAAGACAAAAGTTTCATACACATAATGTTTATTCATAACAAGTAAATATAAGTGGTTGTCCAGAAGCACAGCATGGTCTGTTTGGATATGAACAAAAAGTAGATAGAGCTGTCTGCTTCAGATGTCAGAGCTATTGGGAGGTGTTATTCTTCATTTACATCCACAAGGAAGACTATTCTGAAAAATTACCTGAAATGACTTTAATGTCAACGTTATGTATGCACCTAAAGCTAGATTCACACCATGTTTTTGACACCCAATAGAGAGAGCTACATTACACAATACTTGAAAAGTTGTAAATGAAATATCTGCACATATACCGTATAGCAACTGAAGGATTCTGTTGGGCATATGTATGCCTAAAATGTGCCGTATTGACATGTCTGGCAGGATTATATCTTATATATACTTATTTTGACAGTCCTGAATAATGTGGGCTGTTATGCTTTTCGATACAACAGGAAACCAACCAGTTGGCAGAGGTTATGAACTCAAGATAGCAAAACCCCAGGAAAACTGCAGCAACAGTGTAAACTGGCACTAGGACTTGAGGCTGGTATTTGGAGATCCAGGCAGCACACTGAACACATGGATGAGGCAGACTCAGGATAGGTTTGTAGGGAGGGTAATGGTGGAGGCACAGACAAGGCGGCCAGGCTGGGTACTTGACAGGAGCACTGTTAGGGCAGACAGACTGGGTACTGAACTAAAACATGAACAGAACTGAACTGGAATGTTCAGGAGCACTGAGGCGGGATGGGAACAGGACAGGAACATGGCACAAATGTAGGCAAATCCCAGAAGCACTAAACTATGATACACCTTTGTTAGTTACCAGGGAACCTAAAGCTCAGGCACCTTCTGCCTGGGGAGGGTGCACTAAATGACCAGGGACCCCCAGCCAATGGCTGGGGAAGGATTTGTAAGAACACATTGACCCTTTAAGAGGCTGGATGTGACTGCACGTACTAAGGAGACAGGTGCTGGAGAACTAGACAGATACAAACAGGCCGCAACTAGCAGAGGATGCCAGCGACCAGGACGCCAGATGTTGGATGGTGGGTGATGCAATTTTCCTACCTGCAAGGCAGAAGTGGGCATGGACTGTCGGTATAAAATATTGGTTTTAAAGGGGAAATCTACATAAGTTTATCAATACCTATTTTTCAATTTTTCTTAGAGACATTTCTCTGGACTTTTCTCTCATGCATACTTCATAGTCAAGTATGGATATAATTAGTTCACAATTATGGCAGGAATCAGGAGGAAGATTTTCCCTCTTTAAAGCAATGGAAGCATTAACAGAGCACCCATGAGAAATTACTCTCTGCAAGACAAATGAAGTCCCATTAGAACAGCAGAGCACTGTCCATTTGCTTTGCATAACAGTGTGAGTGCACATACAGTATATTTTTTTCTGCATCTGTACTGTATATGTATAGGAATGGTAAATGAAATGCTGGGATAGCTTTGAGATGACTGATTAGTCCATTAAAAAATTGCTCCTGGAGACAGATATGACACTCATTAATATGATTTGCAATTATTTAGCAAAAGTGGTTGGCTGGGGTTACATGGCCACAAGTTATCGAAAGCAGGATTGCAGAATTACAACAAATTTAGTGTGTCAATATGGTAAAGAAGGTGGTGAGTGAACCTCCTACTGTAGCAAAAAAAATCTGACTGCATCACAAAACTACATTTGTTTGCCGTAGAAAATGATCAAGGTTGTGTGACAGTAACATTCATCTTTAGATAAGGGTAGCCATATGTGGCCATGTAGCTTCCAAAGTCTTGCTGTTTTTCATGTGTTATGTTTAATTTGATGCTCTCATATGTATAGTATTGTTGAAACTATCTACAACAATATCGTATAATGTTTTCACATTAGTATAAATGCTGCACATCTAAGTCAGTAAGCTTTTTAAACAAACTTTGTATAGTGTCATATTTTAAAGCCATACACTAAGCATTAATATAATGAACTTAAAATGGATTGCCATCAAAGAGAACCCCATTTTCTAGCATGAAAAATGTTGGAATAATTGGATCTTGTGACATTTTCAAATTCAGGTTTGGGTAGTAGCTAAGACAAGTATATTATCACAGAGCACACACATAATGTTCCTAGGGTCTGAACCTTGGATTCATTTGAAGTGTCTATTGGTAGATGACAGCATGGAGTCAGTGTTGGCTGGGTGGTTCAGAGAATCTAAGAGTACCAAAACTTGAGGCCAGAAGGACTGTTCAGGAGCATGTTTCAATTTGTCCACATTATCCATGATGTATGGCAATTGGAAGGCATGTGTGTCCTACCTAAGCATCCTGAAGATTATACACACTGAAACACAGTGGCCTAGATTTACTAATTCTTTAGATGGTGTAAGGTTAGATAGGCTGTCTAAACCTGCACTTGGGGAGCAGAGGATATATTTGCTTTTTATACTTCTTTAGGATTGCCCCTTTGCACAGGGTCTGTTAGATGCCCTGTGCAAAGATCCGTGAACAGCCTTGTGATCACTTCTTATATGGACTATTTCTTGAGGTTTGCACTGGGGATCGAGGAGGTCTTGTGACTTATGAACTGTTTTAAGGATGTTATACTGCTATCCAGGAACTGACTCATATTGAGAAGGGAAAAGAGGTCCATTACGGACTGCTGATACACAGCCTGCTCAGAGACTATTTGTCACCGCCAGCTCTCTAAGAAGGTCTGGCAGACGTTCTTCTGTACCTCTTGCATGATGTTCTTTGTTTTGGTTTCACTTTGTCATCTCCTTTCCTTCTCCCAGCTGTCACCTATTTACACTGATTGCCTCCCTTTATATTCCCTCCCATACTGCCTCACTTTGCGGTTTATACTACTTCCTGGATTGTGTTCACTGCTGGAGGCTGCAACTGCTGATTCCTCAGATAAGATTTTTTTTTCTTTTATTTGTGTTTTCTTTCTGGATTGATTCTAGGTGACCCTGACTCCATCCGTACTAAGTGCAGGGAGCCGGTGGTCGTGTCCCCTCACTATTATAGGGTTTTCAGGTGTCACACAGTCTAGGTACGAGGGCATGCAATCGTCTACCATAAAGACCTTTGCATGGGCATAGCAGTCAGGGAGAGCTCTAGGGGTTTTATAGGGCTCACCCATATGTTCCTTAGTTTGGGATCAAGTCAGTCGGATGTTTATTTATAACTTCCAGTTTTCTGCAACACCATCCGTGACACTATTCTATCCTGGACTGTCCAGACTTTGATAAAGAAGTGGATAAACACTCCTCTCTTCCCCTTTCCACCTTTATGCCTCTGCCTTTGAATAAGGACTGTGACCTCCCCTCCTTCCCAGTCCTTATCACTTATCATAGTCTGTAAAGCTTTATTGTCTGACGGATCCAGCAAAAACGCAGATGTGAAAGTTGCCTAACATGCTTATTGATCCTTTGATTTACATAATGCTGCAACTTTTCCTTCTTGGTGTTGCAATTTTAATATTGAGGAATGCATAAACAGACTCACATCATATTGAGGAGTGTATATACAGACTCATATCAGTATTTAAAGTGACAATACTTAAGCTGATGATATTTTAAAAATCACTGGACACCGTGCAATTGCACCCTTTTCTTCCAAAATTGTGTAGCAAATTTTCTACAATTAGATGCAAGGGACAATTTTTTTAACTTTTATTTTATTTTAGAATCCCTAACAAATCAGACAGTGCTGTACATTTTTAAGCAGGCTATTTTTTTTATGTCATTTAACATGCATTTACTTATAGCTATATATTTCATTATCACATTACTAATGATGTCTTTGCATTGAAAAACTTAAAAAGAGAGAGTGAGAAAAGAGATATAAAATATGAAAAAAAAAGAGAAAAAGAGAGAAACAATATTGGTACTAGGACACCAATCAATTTTTCAGGTCAATTACAGAATTTTCAATTGGGGTCTAATTTATTCTTACCCAAATCAAATCTTCCAACTGACTCGTTAGAATTGGACCTAAAAAAACTTCAAGCAATTCACTCATTTCTACACAACATACATCAAGTGATTTCACCATTTTCTAACATTTACCTTTCATGTTGGTTGTCATTTTTATTCAGCATGTCCCGTCAGTTTTGACACGTATGTCTCTTTGGTTTAACACTGGTCATAAGTGCCAACAGATATTTAGCAGCTACCTATTACCTTCTCCCCTACTGAAATCCAAAGCCAAATGAATGAGAGCAGTGGCCGCGTAAGCGTGGTACGCTCCCATTCACTTGTATGGGGAGGGCGCTTGGCGGTGGCCTGACCCTGGGAAACCCGGGGTCCACCAGCCACCACTCTCCCTGCTCCGTCCTCGGCATAAGTGCAGATCCAAGAGGTCATATCAGAAAAAATAATGGCCCCTCAGTATTATTAGTAAAATCATTCCCCCTTTGTTGTATTTATAATTTTCCACCCCCAAGTCATCTCGTGAGACCAAGCGCTGGAGGTCACAGTGATGTCATCGCAATCTCCTGCCCTGAGGCCTAAAAATCTGAATAGTGAGGATGGGATAATTAGGCTCCTGTGCCGCGGTGAACTGTCGCCCTCCTCACAGTCTGACGGCCGTTTCGACACCCCCGTTATAGTTGGTACCCGGGATTTACCGCCCCCCTCCACCCCGGAGTTGCATTTTGGCACAGCGCTGTATCTATCTATCTATCTATCTATCTATCTATCTATCTATCTATCTATCTATCTATCGATGAATCAATTCTAATAATTTTGTTCATCTAATTAGCAAGAGCTCTTCTCCTTTGAGGTGTGTTCCCCATAGGTGAAGAATTGTCCACCTGCCTATTGATTGACAAGGCTGGACATCTAACCAGGTATTAAAAATCTGAGCCGTATGCCGCTGCTCCAAGTAGTGACTCAATATACGAAGCGACATATGTGTCTTTGAGAACAGCAATTGCTCTTGCACTGCTACCTGGAAGGTAGCGCTTTTTCCCTAGTCGGCATAGCCCCTCACAGGTGAATAACTCTTGCTAATTAGATGAATTGATTTGTTAGAATTTATTTTTTCATCCCCTATCTATCTATCTATCTATCTATCTATCCATCTATTATCTATTTATTCACCAATCCTACTTCTCCAACATAGAACATAACAACTCAATACAAAAATGCACTTTTTAGGTCAGTGCCATTTCATTGCTCCTTTATTAATATTTCCAGTGTTTCACATACTACAAATTACACTGGCTTTGTGCATGGCTTGTATGCCAGACAATTTTGACCACCATACGCTCAATTGTGCTCAAGTAGGCCTATTTAAACTATAATTGGCTTCCTTGGCAATTATAGTGAATGGCAGCTGACTGCTAGTACAAAAAAAAAGGAACACACAAACAGGCAGATTATATACAGTTTACAGCCTAAAATATGTACTAAGAAATAAACATAGTCATTATATTTCAGTCACTATCATTTACATTTACATTTATAAATTAGTTTACTACAATAAAAACATTCTTTAATGGTAATTCTTTCAGATTTTTAGTTTAGATTTTAACATTATAAATTAAAACAAAATTTTTCCTCATGTTTAATTGACTTCAACAAAATCCAAATTGTAATATTGTTGATTTTTATTTTTAGAAGTTTTATGGTTGCTGTTTGTTATTTCTCTATGATATAATTAGATTTTTTATACTATTTTTTTTATTATATCATCTACAGCTCTATAAGGTTTGGGGAAAAGAAAAAGAAAAAACACCTTGCTTTGTTTTCCCCCTCAAAAAGCTACATAATTAGATGGATTATTTTGTGTCTGTGCATGTGTTTGCTAAAGAGAACAAGCCAGATAAATTAGCACTTAGGGGATCTTACTATAGCACATAATATGCCCTTGTGTTTCATATAAAGCTTTATTTGTCATTCACGGCTGGTTGGCAAAACTGACTTTGCTTTTGAAAATGACAGGTGGTGCAGTAGTGTGTTATACACGAAGAAAAAAAGACAAACCTTCACTATGACAGCTTCTGTCAATAGCACCCGTGATTTTCTATTCAACCCTTGCTTTGAATTTTATATTCCAAAAATGTTGTCATTTGCGATTCCGCCGCTCTTAAATTACGGAGTCCCCTTTTTTTTGTAGTTAAGTTTCCAAATCATAACTTGTACCTTGTCACCGACAAGATGACAGGTGAGCTTCGACGTATTTTAATAAGCCTTAGCATTCCATGTCAGAAATCAATGTTCCTCCTCCCTTCCTTGGGGTTTATTAGATTTCAGCTGTAACATTAAACTTCTTTATCCCATTGATCTCCTTTTCACAGAACCCCAGGAATCAATCAAAATCGATAAAAATGTCCTATTTTTACGGAGCAGATATTTTTGTCTAATTGTCTGTCCAGGTGGTTGGACTCTACGCTCGGTATGTGGGTTTTCTTCCTCTTAAATACACAACGTGCTGTACGGCCAGGATCCAGCATACTGGTTGCTATAGTTATCGATTTTCAAATGAAATACACAGAGATCAATGGCAATCGGGAATGTAGATGAAATTTCCTAAGTATGCAAAGGCAAAGGGCAAGCTGGCGTTTTCTAGGAACTCAAGCTGTGATCCAATTAAATGCGTCCATGATGTTTTGTGAAGTAAATTCTGTGCTCCTCTCAGCTGATATATTGCTTTTACATAGATCAGAGGTAAAAATCAAATACCCAATCAACTATTCTCAGCAGAGGAGTTCTGGAGGTGAACTAGACTGACATTCTATGAAAAGAAATGTGTCGCCTTTCTTTTTATTCCCTATTAAATAATATTATAATATATAGTAATATAAACAATATGGCGGTCATTTATTATGTGTTCTATGCCACTTTTTGTTGTACTTAGGTTGCAGATTTTGTCGCAAAGGTGTTTGCAACAAAATCTCTGACTTTACTTTGCTCATACCACTTTTGCGAAGTGGTGGAAAAAGGGAGCATGACATGGGCAGGGAGGAGGGCCCGTCTGATTCATCATTTTCCATGCCAGTTTAAAGTAAATCCTTCCAACTACCATGAAACCCAGTAGAAAAAAATTAAAATAAACGAACCTACAAAATAGAAAAGGTAAAAAAAAATTGATTAAAAAAAATAGCCCTAAAAATACAAGCACATTGAATATTCTCCCTTTGTTTGTTTGGGGTAAGTATTAGGTTACCTCCCACATCTAAAAACATACTAGTAGGTTAAAATTTCCCCAATGTCATATACACATTGCAGGGTATCTGCTCATAGGTGGCACAGGTTCTAGAATGGAGTTGTACTGTACAGCCTCCACATGCTTCCAGGTTCTACATGTGCCGCATGCCAGCCTAGACTGGGGAGATGCAGGTAGAAGAATAGGATAGGACTAGTTGCTGAAGCAATGAAGGTGGTTGTAGTCCTCACTGTAGCTAATATATATTTATACTCTCACACACACACAATTACTCACAAAAAGTTAGGAATATTTAGCTTATGGGGGAAATTTCAGGATGAACCTAAAATGCACTCTAACCTTCATAGGTGAACTTAATGTGACCTTCTCTAAACTTCTGAATGCACATGTCCAACTGTTCAATGTCTCAGTACTTTTTGCACAACTTGCTGTTCTCTAACAAGGAGCTTAATGGCAAAATTCACAACTGGTGATTGATCCATGAATCGCCCAATAAATTTCCTGGTTCAATTAGAAATGGTATTTAAACATTCCTCCTCAATTGCGAGGCTTCAAGCAAGATGTTCTTATTGAGAAGTTAGGACTAGTGTTGAGCGTGAATAGTCGAATAACGAATATTTTTAGCGAATATCGCAACTTCGAGAATTCGCGAATATTTTGAATATAGTGCTATATATTCGCTATATCGAATATTCGTGATTTTAAAACATCTGAAAACATGATTCCTCACTGCTTCTTGCTTGTGGGCCAATGAACAGTGATGGCCAGTTCGCATTGTTCGCCCGCGAACATATGTGTGCTGCCATCTTTTTTCACAAGTCCGGCGAGGCACAGGTAAGCCCTTACATGTGCCTGTGCCGCGAGCCGGTCTGAAAACAAATGCGGTCACCGGGAGCAGGCAGTTCCGAGAACAGCCCAATGAAGGCCCCTGGTGGCTGTTCTCGGAACTGCCTGCTCCCGCTGACCGCACTTGTTTTCAGACCGGCTCGCGCACAGGCACAGGTAAGGGCTTACCTGTGCCTCACCGGACTTGTGAAAAAAGATGGCAGCCCGCATATGTTCTTGGGCAAACAATGCGAACTGGCCATCACTGCCAATGAGTCATTGTCCCACAAGCAAATTAAGCTGGAAGGAATAATTTTTTCATTTTTTCATTTTTAATATATTCGCTATATTGCTATAACTTTGTTTTTTAGAATATTCGTCATATTCGCTATATTGCTATAACTGTTTTTTTAGTATATTCATCATATTCTAAGACAAGAATATATAGCAATATAGCGAATATTCATAAAATACACAGACTGTAATTTAGCTAATATAGTGCTATAGTATTTTTTTTTAATAGGGAAAATTTTTCCAAATCTGAAGTTCAGAAAGAGACAAAAAGAATTTACAAAAAAAAAAAAGATTATAGCACTAATATTAGTGAAATTGCAGTCTTTATGTGTATTTTACGAATATTCACTACAATTGCTATAACTTTGTTTTTTAGAATATTTGTCATATTCAATATACAATATAAACAGGAATATATAGCAATATAGCGAATATTCGTATATGGCACCTCCCGCTCATTACTAGTTAGGACAAGCCCGGTATTTTTCTGTTTTGGACCTCACAAAAGGGTACTGGCTGGTGCCCAAACGGAGGCTGCCAAAGAGAAAACTGCCTTCATCACACCTGTAGGGCTGTATCAGTACAAGGTGCTACCCTTTAATCTGAATGGTGCCCCTGACACTTTTCAACGGCTTATGGACATTGTGCTGTGTCCACATCGTTGGTACGCTTCAGCTTACCTGGACGATATTGTCATCCACAGTACCGACTGGGAAAGTCACCTACCCAAAATGCAGGCTGTAGTGGACTCCCTTCGGAAGGCGGGACTAAGCGCTAACCCCAAAAAATGTGTGATAGGGTTAGAGGAGACTAAATACCTGGGGTATGTCATTGGGCGCGGAGTCATCAAACCCCAAGGGAACAAAATAGAAGCAATACGAAATTGGCCCCGACCTGTCACCACTAGGCAAGTAAAGTCATTTCTAGGAATGGTGGGCTATTATATGAGGTTTGTCCCCCAGTTTGCTACGGTGGCCGCGCCATTGACAGGACTCTTGAAGGGACGCAAGTCGGTGATGGTTCGCTGGGTTGATCGGGCGGAAGAGGCTTTCTCCACTTTGAAGTCGTCCCTGTGTGGGTCCCTGGTTTTAGTGACGCCCTACTTCAAAAGGGAGTTTATAGTACAGACTGATGCCTCCGAAGTAGGCCTCGATGCTGTACTGTCTCAGGGAGTCAACGGGGAGGAGCATCCCATTGTCTTCCTCAGCCGTAAGCTCACCCCAGCCGAGACCCTGTATAGTATAGTGGAGAGAGAGTGCCTGGCTATCAAGTAGGCACTCGAGTCTCTCCACTATTATTTGTTGGAGAGAACATTCCGCCTGGTGACTGAACACTCCCCTCTCAAGTGGATGAGCCAGGCCAAAGAGAGAAATGCCCGAGTCACCAGGTGTTTCATTTCCTTACAAAACTTTAAGTTCTCCGTAGAACACAGGGCAGACCGGTTGCAGGGAAACACGGATGCCCTGTCCTGAGTACACTGTATGGAATGTGTTCCGCCCCTCAGGGATGAACAAAGGGGGGAGATAAGTAAGAAGGTACAAGGAATCATCGTGGATGATAGGTACGTGTCACTAAGGTTCCTGGCCTCGGAGGAGTAAGAGCCTTTTATGTGTCAGCAGCAGTTGCTGTTTGACAACTTGGTACTCAGCATGGCTGTAATAGTTCATCCGGGATGGCTCTTACTGGGATTAGTCAAAGTGCTGAGTGGGTGACTACTCCCCACATTCCAGGCAGGGTTTTTCCAGGCATAAAACCAGCCAGCACTGCCAGGTGGGGAGGATTACCTCCGTCTGACAGTGGAGCTCAGGAGGTCTGAGTTCTGGGATCTTAGGCCTGTGCTGGGCTGGAGAGCGGAGACCCGTGTGTCAGGGGAACAGGCCATCTAAAGCCTGTATTTGAACTTTCTGAGGCAGAACTACCACCAAGGTGACTTTTGTTATATTAACTTGCCATTAGGTGTGAAGTAACACCAATATTGCAAAAGTGACATTTTGTTTTTGGCATCATGTGTGAATAAACACTGAAGTTTGAATTACGAACTTGTATTTTGCCTCTGTACTGCACCCGCTTATCCTAACTACCAGAGCGAATCCCCACAATATATATATATATACAGTACAGACCAAAAGTTTGGACACACCTTCTCATTCAAAGAGTTTTCTTTATTTTCATGACTATGAAGGCATCAAAACTATGAATTAACACATGTGGAATTATATACATAACAAACAAGTGTGAAACAACTGAAAATATGTCATATTCTAGGTTCTTCAAAGTAGCCACCTTTTGCTTTGATTACTGCTTTGCACACTCTTGGCATTCTGTTGATGAGCTTCAAGAGGTAGTCCCCTGAAATGGTCTTCCAACAGTCTTGAAGGAGTTCCCAGAGATGCTTAGAACTTGTTGGCCCTTTTGCCTTCACTCTTCGGTCCAGCTCACCCCAAACCATCTCGATTGGGTTCAGGTCCGGTGACTGTGGAGGCCAGGTCATCTGGCGCAGCACCCCATCACTCTCCTTTATGGTCAAATAGCCCTTACTTTCAAAGTTTTCCCAATTTTTCGGCTGACTGACTGACCTTCATTTCTTAAATTAATGATGGCCACTCGTTTTTCTTTACTTAGCTGCTTTTTTCTTGCCATAATACAAATTCTAACAGTCTATTCAGTAGGACTATCAGCTGTGTATCCACCTGACTTCTCCTCAACGCCACTGATGGTCCCAACCCCATTTATAGAAAGAAATCCCACTTATTAAACCTGAAAGGGCACACCTATGAAGTGAAAACCATTTCAGGGGACTGCCTCTTGAAGCTCATCAAGAGAATGCCAAGAGTGTGCAAAGCAGTAATCAAAGCAAAAGGTGGCTACTTTGAAGAACCTAGACTATGACATATTTTCAGTTGTTTCACACTTGTTTGTTATGTATATAATTCCACATGTGTTAATTCATAGTTTTGATGCCTTCAGTGTGAATCTACAATTTTCATAGTCATGAAAATAAAGAAAACTCTTTGAATGAGAAGGTGTGTCCAAACTTTTGGTCTGTACTGTATATATATATATATATATACAGTTGCAAGAAAAAGTATGTGAACCCTTTGGAATGATATGGATTTCTGCACAAATTGGTCATAAAATGTGATCTGATCTTCATCTAAGTCACAACAATAGACAATCCCAGTCTGCTTAAACTAATAACACACAAAGAATTAAATGTTACCATGTTTTTATTAAACACACCATGTAAACATTCACAGTGCAGGTGGAAAAAGTATGTGAACCCCTAGACTAATGACATTGTCACGGCCACGGTTTTGGTCGTGACTCCTTGGGAGCTGCATACAGTTGCCCGCGGTTTGGGTTGTAGTGTCAACCGCAGCTGGAGGTATAATGTTGTTTGCCCCATGTGCGATTGCCGCGGACAACAGCTATGTGTGCGGTTTCCTTGGAGTTATGTGCGTGTATGTATGCACTTATGTATGTCTGTGTGCACTCTGTCTTATGTGTGGTGTGCACGGACATCGTTCCTGCACTGTGGTTGCCCGTGGCAACGTTTGTAGTGTGTACATGTGGTGGCAGTGTCCCGGCCTTCGGGCTGACTCCCAGGACATGAGTGCCACCCATGTCGTTGCCTGCGGCAACAGCCACAGTGTGTTTCGTGTTTTGGACACTTCTCCTTTAAGTGTGTGTTAGGCCTCTTTCACACGACAGTATGTCTTTTTCAGTGTTTTGCGGTCCGTTTTAAACGGATCCGTTGTTCCATTTTTTGTTTCCGTTGTGTTTCCGTTTCCGTTCCGTTTTTCCGTTCCGTTTTTCCGTATGGCAAATACAGTATACAGTAATTTCATAGAAAAAATTGGGCTGGGCATAACATTTTCAATAGATGGATCCGCAAAAAACGGAACGGATACGGAAGACATACGGATGCACTTCCGTATGCATTCTGTTTTTTTTTGCGGACCCATAGACTTTAATGGAGCCACGGAACGTGATTTGCGGCCAAATATAGGACATGTTCTATGTTAAAACGGAACGGAAAAACGGAAATACGGAAACGGAATGCATACAGAGTACATTCCGTTTTTTTTGCGGAACCATTGAAATCAATGGTTTCATATACGGACCGTATACGGACCGCAAAAAACGGCCCGCAAAACGGAAAAAAAAAACGGCCGTGTGAAAGAGGCCTTAGTGTGTGTTTTCCCTTCTCTGGTGTTGGAAGGGTTAACTTCCTTCCTAGTGTGTGTGTGCACTGGGTGTGTCCGTTTGTGGGTGTGGCTGCATGGGCTATAAAGCCTCAGTTTAGACATGATGTCTGAGGGGTACTCCAGCCTTGTTGTAAGCTGGAGGAACTCTCCTGGTCACATTTCCATCTGCCAGTGAGGGCCACCCTTGTGGTCATAAATTGTGATTCACTATGTTTATGAAGATGTGTGTTTACTTCATGTATGGTGTTTGGTAGATGTTTGTTGGTCTTTTCTTATTGCAGCATATGGTTTCCTGGTTTCCTATGATGTGTGTGGTGTCCTCTGTATTTGGTGTTTGTGGACAGCAGCACTTGGGTTCCAGGTTGTGTGTCTGTGGCAGGTAAGTGTGGTACTAGGCTCACTTACCTGTCACTGCCATATGTCTGTTTATGTTCCCCTGTCTGTGTTGCTTGGCCACTTTAGACTCCTGTTCCTCTGTGTCCAGGAGTAACGGACTGTCTACCCAGCTCCTAGTTTAGGGCCATCTTGAGGGCTAGCTGGGACTTCAAGGTTCCGGAGCATGAGCCCTCCTACCATCAAGGTCGGCTCATGTAGCTAGGAGTCAGGGTCAGGTTAGGGATGCGATTAGGAGGTCACCTGCTCCCTAATCCTGTTGTCCTGGTCGAGCAGCGACCACTCCATCTGCTGATACCGCACGGCTGAGGGTTTTCCCCATCCTCAGCCGTGACAGACATCTTCAAGAGCTAATTGGAGTAAGGTGTCAGCCAACTGGAGTCCAATCAATGAGATGAGATTGGAGGTGTTGGTTATAGCTGCCCTGCCCTATAAAAAACATACACCAGTTCTGAGTTTGCTTTTCACAAGAAGCATTGCCTGATGTGAATGATGCCTCGCACAAAAAAGCTCTCAGAAGACCTACGATTAAGAATTGTTGACTTGCATATAGCTGGAAAGGGTTATAAAAGTATCTCCAAAAGCCTTGCTGTTCATCAGGCCACGGTAAGACAAATTGTCTATAAATGGAGAAAGTTCAGCACTGCTGCTTCTCTCCCTAGGAGTGGCAGTCCTGTAAAGATGACTGCAAGAGCACAGCGCAGACTGCTCAATGAGGTGAAGAAGAATCCTAGAGTGTCAGCTAAAGACTTACAAAAGTCTCTGGCATATGCTAACATCCCTGTTAGTGAAACTACGATATGTAAAGTAACACTAAACAATGGAACACTAAACACTAAACAATGGATTTCATGGGAGGATACCACATTGGAAGCCACTGCTGTCCAAAAAAAAACATTGCTGCACATTTACAGTTTGCACAAGAGCACCTGAATGTTCCACAGCAGTACTGGCAAAATATTCTGTTGACAGATGAAACCACAGTTGAGTTGTTTGGAAGAAACACACAACACTATGGGCCAGATTTATCATTAGCTCAGGTCAGAATAATGGAGTGAAAAAGTCCCCAAAAAAGTCCCAAACGCTAAAACTGCGCACAAATTTGCGACTTTTTTCTGCTCTGCACTATGCTCACCAGTTTTCTGAAAGTGGGCGTGTTTTCTTATATTAATAAATCTCTAGACAGATTTACTATTGGGACTATTTAAAAAGTCGCAAAAAAGTCGCAAAAAAGTCGCAATTTCACTCCAGTGAGGACCATGCTTATCTTATGAGACTTTTTAATAGAACATGTGACTTTTTCATAAAAACGTGCTACTTTTTCATAAAAACGTGCGACTTTTTAGTAAAGCTGCTTACTGACGGATAAACTGCTACCGTCAAACCACATTTATTACAGTCTTAAAGGGCCGATCATAAATCTGACTTGGCTAAAACTGACTTTAGCCATATGTTAAAGTGGAGTGAGCTGTCAGAGTAATGATAAATCTGGCCCTATGTGTGGAGAAAAAGAGGCACAGCACACCAACATCAAAACCTCATCCCAACTGTGAAGTATGGTGGTGGGGGCATCATGGTTTGGGGCTGCTTTGCTGTGTCAGGGTCTGGACAGATTGCTATCATCGAAGGAAAAATTAATTCCCAAGTTTATCAAGACATTTTGTAGGAGAACTTAAGGCCATCTGTCCACCAGCTGAAGCTCAACAGAAGATGGGTGTTGCAACAGGACAACGACCCAAAGCTTAGAAGTAAATCAACAACACAATGGCTTAAACAGAAGAAAATTTGCCTTCTGGAGTGGCCCAGTCAGAGTCCTGACCTCAACCCGATTGAGATGCTGTGGCAGGACCTCAAGAATGCGATTCACACGAGACATCCCAAGAATATTGCTGAACTGAAACAGTTCTGTAAAGAGTAATGGTCAAGAATTACTCCTGACCTTTGTGCACATCTGATCTGCAACTACAGGAAACGTTTGGTGGAAGTTATTGCTGCCAAAGGAGGTTCAATGAGTAGTGATGAGCGGCAGGGGCAATATTCGAATTCGCGATATTTCGCGAATATTTGGGCGAATATTCGCCATTTATTCGAGAATTCGCGAATTCATGATCTCCAGGCATTATTTTCTTGATTGCGAACATTCGCCTAAAATTCGCCTAAAATATTCGCATCAAAATTCGCATGAACTGGTATTTAAAAAAAAAAAATCTAATATTCGCGATTACGAATATATTTTGAGATATTCTAAATATTTGCGAATTCTCGAAGCGCCGATATTCGCGATTAAAATTCGCAATTCGAATATTCGTGATCAACACTATCAATCAGTTATTAAATCCAAGGGTTCACATACTTTTTCCACCTGCACTGTGAATGTTCACATGGTGTGTTCAATAAAAACATGGTAACATTTAATTCTTTGTGTGTTATTAGTTTAAGCAG
Source organism: Bufo bufo (assembly GCF_905171765.1). Taxonomy (NCBI): domain Eukaryota; kingdom Metazoa; phylum Chordata; class Amphibia; order Anura; family Bufonidae; genus Bufo; species Bufo bufo. The sequence goes on from NC_053390.1 coordinate 80,719,562, forward strand.
ACTGTAATTGTCTATTGTTGTGACTTAGATGAAGATCAGATCACATTTTATGACCAATTTGTGCAGAAATCCATATCATTCCAAAGGGTCCACATTCCAAAGGGTTCACATACTTTTTCTTGCAACTGTGTGTATATGTATGTATATATATATATATATATATATATATATATATTTCTGGCCTGGTTCGTCAAACTGCTTTTTCACTGCACCGATCTCCATGGAGCACCAGCCTGAGGGAGTACACCTTTAAACATCTCATCAAGGACACTACCACTCCCATCCACTTTCTATAGCTACTATCAATATTCCCAAATTGACCATAGATGCGCAATCACTAACAGTATACTTTCTGCAGGTATAGTCCTTTTTAATAGTTCTTTAACCCTATGTAAATATTTAGTGCTTCCTCCTCTCAGGATATATTCCTTAGCAAAATGCATTTATGGCAGCTTCCCACTTTTAGAAATGGTGTTTTCCTGGATAAGAGTTCTCTATCAGGGCCTAATTGGTAGAGGACCCTAAATCAGGACTTTACTCTAGCTTGATCAGCAACACACTCTCAACAAACTCTATCCAGGGTGGCAGGACATCCCCTTTCTTGGCAACTACACTAAGAAATGCCGGTTAATTATTTTTCACCTATGTTTAGTAGTGATGATCGAACACCCCGATGCTCGGGTGCTCTGCCCGAGCACACTGGGATGCTCGGGTGCTCTACCGAGCACCCGAGCCCTATAGAAGTCAATGGGGGGACCCGAGCATTAAACCAGGCACCCCCTGCTCTGAAGAGGGGAGGGTGCCTGGTTCATAGGAAAAGGTCAGAAATTGATGGAAACACCACCAAAATGGGTCAGGGACAGCATGGGGAGGATGTCTGGATGCATCTTGGACTACAATGTCGCTGCTGGTAACGATGTTGCCCGAGTTGTATGCCACTTTTACAGACTGACCATAAAACTCACAAAACCGAAGATAAAAGCGATTTTAGATGAAAAATTGTTAGGAAACATTCTTTCCTGTACATTTACTTTTATATAAAGAGCAAGTTAACCGCCTCCGGACCGCCGAATGCAGTGACGCGTCCTGGAGGCGGTCGATTCATTCCTCCTGGACGCATATAAGAGGCGAGATTTCCTGTGAACGCGCGCACACAGGCGCGCGCGCTCACAGGATCGGAAGGTAAGCGAGTGGATCTCCAGCCTGCCAGCGGCGATCGTTCGCTGGCAGGCTGGAGATGCAATTTTTTTAACCCCTAACAGGTATATTAGACGCTGTTTTGATAACAGCGTCTAATATACCTGCTACCTGGTCCTCTGGTGGTCCCTTTTGCTTGGATCGACCACCAGAGGACACAGGCAGCTCAGTAATAAGTAGCACCAAACACCACTACACTACACCCCCCCTGTCACTTATTAACCCCTTATTAACCCCTGATCACCCCTGATCACCCCATATAGACCCTCTGATCACCCCCCTGTCATTGATCACCCCCCTGTCATTGATCACCCCATTGTAAGGCTCCATTCAGACGTCCGTATGTTTTTTACGGATCCACTGATACATGGATCGGATCCGCAAAACACATACGGATGTCTGAATGGAGCCTTACAGTGGGGTGATCAATGACGGGTGTGATCACCCCATATAGACTCCCTGATCACCCCCTGTCATTAATCACCCCTCTGTCATTGATCACCCCCCTGTAAGGCTCCATTCAGACGTCCGTATGTTTTTTTACAGATCCACAGATACATGGATCGGATCCGCAAAACACATACAGACGTCTGACTGGAGCCTTACAGGGGGGTGATCACCCCATATAGACTCCCTGATCACCCCCCTGTCATTGATTACCCCCCTGTCATTGATCACCCCCCTGTAAGGCTCCATTCAGACGTCCGTATGTTTTTTTTTACGGATCCACGGATACATGGATCGGATCCGCAAAACACATACGGACATCTGAATGAAGCCTTACAGGGGGGTGATCAATAACAGGGGGGTGATCACCCCATATAGACTCCCTGATCACCCCCCTGTCATTGATCAACCCCCTGTCATTGATCACCCCCCTTGTAAGGCTCCATTCAGATGTCCGTATGTTTTTTACGGATCCACGGATACATGGATCGGATCCGCAAAACACATACGGACGTCTGAATGGAGCCTTACAGGGGGGTGATCAGGGAGTCTATATGGGGTGATCACCCCCCTGTAATTGATCACCCCCCTGTAAGGCTCCATTCAGACGTCCGTATGTGTTTTGCGGATCCGATCCATGTATCTGTGGATCCGTAAAAAACATACGGATGTCTGAATGGAGCCTTACAGGGGAGTGATCAATGACAGGGGGGTGATCACTCCATATAGACTCCCTGATCACCCCCCTGTCATTGATCACCCCCTGTAAGGCTCCATTCAGACATTTTTTTGGCCCAAGTTAGCGGAAATTTGTCTTTTTTTTTTTTTTCCTTACAAAGTCTCATATTCCACTAACTTGTGTCAAAAAAAAAAATCTCACATGAACTCACCATACCCCTCACGGAATCCAAATGCGTAAAATTTTTTAGACATTTATATTCCAGACTTCTTCTCACGCTTTAGGGCCCCTAAAATGCCAGGGCAGTATAAATACACTACATGTGACCCCATTTCGGAAAGTAGACACCCCAAGGTATTCGCTGAGTGGCATATTGAGTCCATGAAAGATTGAAACTTTTGTCCCAAGTTAGCGGAAAGGGAGACTTTGTGAGAAAAAAAAATAAAAAATCAATTTCCGCTAACTTGTGGCAAAAAAAATAAAATTCTATGAACTCGCCATGCCCCTCATTGAATACCTTGGGGTGTCTTCTTTCCAAAATGGGGTCACATGTGGGGTATTTATACTGCCCTGGCATTTTAGGGGCCCTAAAGCGTGAGAAGAAGTCTGGGATCCAAATGTCTAAAAATGCCCTCCTAAAAGGAATGTGGGCCCCTTTGCGCATCTAGGCTGCAAAAAAGTGTCACACATCTGGTATCGCCATACTCAGGAGAAGTTGGGGAATATGTTTTGGGGTGTCATTTTACATATACCCATGCTGGGTGAGAGAAATATCTCGGTCAAATGCCAACTTTGTATTAAAAAAATGGGAAAAGTTGTCTTTTGCCGAGATATTTATCTCACCCAGCATGGGTATATGTAAAATGACACCCCAAAACACATTGCCCAACTTCTCCTGAGTACGGCAATACCACATGTGTGACACTTTTTTGCAGCCTAGGTGGGCAAAGGGGCCCACATTCCAAAGAGCACCTTTAGGATTTCAAAGGTCATTTTTTCACATTTTGATTTCAAACTACTTACCACACATTAGGGCCCCTAGAATGCCAGAACAGTATAACTACCCCACAAGTGACCTCATTTTGGAAAGAAGACACCCCAAGGTATTCCGTGAGTGGCATGGCGAGTTCCTAGAATTTTTTATTTTTTGTCACAAGTTAGCGGAAATTGATGATTTTTTTTTTTTCTTACAAAGTCTCATATTCCACTAACTTGTGACAAAAAATAAAAACCTCCATGAACTCACTATGCCCATCACGAAATACCTTGGGGTGTCTTCTTTCCAAAATGGGGTCACTTGTGGGGTAGTTATACTGCCCTGGCATTTTAGGGGCCCAAATGTGTGCGAAGTAGTTTGAAATCAAAATCTGTAAAAAATGGCCGGTGAAATCCGAAAGGTGCTTTTTGGAATGTGGGCCCCTTTGCCCACCTAGGCTGCAAAAAAGTGTCACACATCTGGTATTGCCGTACTCAGGAGAAGTTGGGGAATGTGTTTTGGGGTGTCATTTTACATATACCCATGCTGGGTGAGAGAAATATCTTGGCAAAAGACAACTTTTCCCATTTTTTTATACAAAGTTGGCAATTGACCAAGATATTTATCTCACCCCCACCGATCTATTCGGATGTCTGCTCTATCAACTTTTGATGTTCTTTTTTGCACCTACCATGGTGACCACGGGTAATGGGGAATCAGGGTTAGCTTCTGGAGAGGGAGCCGGAGGGATGGCCACGGCTACCACTTCCAAGAAAGGCAGGCGGGGGCGCGCAAATTTCCCAGTACCGACTCAGGGAGGTAGTGACGATAAATAACAATACAGGACTCTTAAGAGAGCCTGTCATTGGAACGAGTACAAAAAAATTACAGGGAATGTCATAGGTATTTAGGATGAGGAAACGTTATACAGGAGAGGTAAAGTATGATTGATGGCCTGCTGGTGACCCACTAAAACATTAGGGGTGAGGGTCTTCAGCTGAGCTGACCATCTAAAACATTATGGGTGAGGGCCTGCTGGTGAGCGGACCAGCTAAAACATTATGGGTGAGGGCCTGCTGGTGAGCTGACCATCTAAAATATTATGGGTGAGGGCCTGCTGGTGAGCTGACCATCTAAAACATTATGGATGAGGGCCTGCTGGTGAGCTGACCATCCGAAAAATTATATGAGAAGGCATATACGTGATGGATGAGGAGGAGGAGGATGAGAAAAGGAAGATTCAACCATATACCCTTTTTTGTGGCGGAAGGGGTGCATGGGAATACAGAGTATTCAGTACATTCTAAACAACACATTTAAAGTGCCTTTATGTTCAGTCGTGGCTTTCCTCTGGTGGAGTGGAGAAGTCAGGGGCAATCCAGGCCTTGTTCATTTTTATAAGAGTTAACCCTCTCAGCATTTTCAGTTGACAGCCGGATACGCTTATCTGTTATAATGCCACCAGCAGCACTAAATACCCGCTCAGACAAAACGCTGGCGGCAGGGCAGGCCAGCACCTCCAAAGTGTAGAGCGCCAGTTCGTGCCATGTGTCCAGCTTGGACACCCAGTAGTTGTAAGGCACTGAGGGATCGCTGAGGACGCTGACATGGTCTGCTACATACTCCTTTACCATCTTCCAAAACCTTTCCCTCCTTGTGACACCAGGACGTGCATCATGTTGAGGGTGCTGGCGGGGTGTCATAAAACTGTTCCAGGCCTTGGAGAGTGTTGCCCTGCCTTTGCTGGAAGTGCTGTGTGTTTCACTTGTCTCCCCACCTCGGTTGCCCAAGGAAGTACGGACTCTGCTGCCAGCGCTGTTAGATGGAAATTTTTGCAGCAATCTGTCAACAAGGAACTTCTGGTATAGCACCATTTTGCTCGTCCTCTCCACCGGAGGAATGAGAGATGAGAAGTTCTCTTTGTAGCGGGGGTCGAGAAGGGTGAACACCCAGTAATCCCTGTTATCTAAAATGCCTATAACACGGGGGTCACGGGAAAGGCAGCCTAACATGAAGTCAGCCATGTGTGCAAGAGTACCAGTGGGCAAGACTTCGCTGTCGTCATCAGGAGGATGACTGTCCATCTCCTCATCCTCTTCCTCCTCTTCTGTCCACCCACGCTTGAATTAAAGTTCCATGGCTACTACCCTGTGTAGCGGAAGCAACCGTCCCCTGATCCTCATCCTCCAATACGCGCTGAGAAGACAAACTGAGGGTGTTCTGGCTATCACCCAGGGTCATGTCTTCTTTCCTCATTTCCAACTCTTCCCCACGAACTGCGTCGGCCTTAATTGTGAGCAGCGAGCGTTTGAGTAGACACAGAAGTGGGATGATTACACTGACAATAGCGTTATCGCCGCTCACCATCTGTGTCGATTCCTCAAAGTTTCTTAACACCTCACAGAGGTCAGACATCCATGCCCACTCCTCGCTTGTGAAGAGCGGAAGCTGACTGGAAAGGCGACGACCGTGCTGCAGCTGGTATTCCATTACTGCCCTTTGCTACTCACAAAGCCTGGCCAACATGTGTAACATGGAGTTTCAGCGCGTGCTCACATCGCACAACAGCCGGTGAGCTGGCAATTTCAAGCGCTGCTGCAGCGTCAACAGACTGGCTGAAGCTGTGATGACACACGCGGCGCACCTTCGCCAGTAGCTCGGGCAAATTGGGATAGGTTTTCAGAAACCGCTGAACCACTAATGTAAAGACGTGGGCTAGGCATGGGATGTGTGTGAGCTTGCCGAGCTCCAAAGCCGCCACCAAGTTACGCCCATTATCACACACAACCATGCCTGGTTGCAGGTTGAGTGGCGAGAGCCACAGCTCAGTCTGGTCTCTTATCCCCTGCCACAGCTCTGCGACGGTGTGCTGTTTATCCCCTAAGCATATAATCTTCCGCACGGCCTGTTGACACATCCCCACAGCAGTGCTACACTGCTTCCAGCTACCAGCTGATGGCTGACTGGTGCTGCACGTGGAGAATTCGGAGGTGGAAGTGGAGGAGGAGGCAGAGGAGGAGGAGCCACTAACATAGGTGCTGGCGGTAACCCTGATGGAAGTAGGGCCCGCAATCCTGGGCGTCGGTAGCACCTGTGCCATCCCAGGGTACAAGTCGCTCCACTACGTTCACCCAGTGTGCCATCAGAGAAATGTAGCGTCCCTGGTCTCAAGCACTTGTCCATGTGTCAGTCGTTAGGTGGACCTTAGCAGTAACTGGTCAGGGCATGGGTGATGTTAGCAGACACATGCTGGTGTAAGGCGGGGACGGCACACCGGGAAAAATAGTGGCGGCTGGGGACTGAGTACCGAGGGACGGCCGCCGACATCAGGCCGCGAAAGGCCTCGATGTCCACAAGCCAAAATGGCAACATTTCAACCGCTAGTAACTTAGAAAGTTGGGCGGTTAGTGCCATGGCCTGTGGGTGGGTGGCTGGGTATTTTCACTTGCGTTCAAATGCCTGGGGTAAAGACTAGTGTTGAGCGCGAATATTCGAATTGCAAATTTTTTTCTCGAATATCGCAATTTTGAGATTTCGCGAATATTTAGAATATCGTTCTATATATTCGCGAAATCGAATATTCTTTTTTTTTCTTTTTTTTTTTATTATTTTTTTTTCTTTCCCACTTCCCTAAAGTTGTTCTTACCTGTCCTTTGGATTCCTGGCTTCCTGGCTGCTCCAGTCAGTGGCGTTTTCAACTTACTGCTATATTCCATATTAGCTAAATTACAATCTAATCTATATGTGTATTTTACAAAATTTCGCAATAGTCGCAATTGCGATGCGAGTAATATAACACGAAATATTCGCATGAAGATTTCAACTTAGCACTGCTATACTCCATATTCTAGCCTAATATGGAATATAGCTGTGCTAAGTTAGCACTGCTATATTCCATATTAGGCTAGAATATGGAGTATAGCAGTGCTAAGTTGAAATCTTCATGCGAATATTTCGTGTTATATTAGTCGCATCGCAATTTCGACTTTTTCAAATGTTCTTAATATTGCTCTAACTTCGTCTTTTAGAAATTTCGTAATATTGCTCTAACTTCGTCTCTTAGAATATTACGAATATTCTAAAAGACGAAGTTAGAGCAATATTACGAAATTTCGTAAAATACACATATAGATTGTAATTTAGCTAATATAGTGCTATAATCCCTTTTTTTTTCCTGTAATTTTTTTTTGCCTCTTCTGAACTTAAGTTTTGTAAAATATGTACACTATTAAAAAATATTACTATAGCAGTATATTAGCGTAAATACAATCTATGTGTATTTTATGAAATTTCGTAATATTGCTCTAACTTCGTCTTTTAGAATATTACGAATATTCTAAAAGACGAAGTTAGAGCAATATTAAGAACATTTGCAAAAGTCGAAATTGCGATGCGAGTAATATAACACGAAATAGTCGCATGAAGATTTCAACTTAGCACAGCTATATTCCATATTCTAGCCTAATATGGAATATAGCAGTGCTAACTTAGCACAGCTATGTTCCATATTAGGCTAGAATATGGAGTATAGCTGTGCTAAGTTTAAATCTTCATGCGACTATTTCGTGTTATATTACTCGCATCGCAATTTCCACTTTTGCAAATGTTCTTAATATTGCTCTAACTTCGTCTTTTAGAATATTCGTAATATTCTAAGAGACGAAGTTAGAGCAATATTACGAAATTTCGTAAAATACACATATTAGCCTAGCCATAGTCATTAGCATAGGAACGTTGCCTTATACTATCAAGATAAATTTTCGCAATATGCGAAAAAATAATTTCGCGATAATTGGAATAATTGCGAATATTCGATTTCGACGAATATAACACGAATATTCATGCGAATATTCGCGAAATATCGCGAAATCGAATATGGCACCTCCCGCTCATCACTAGTAAAGACATTTGGACGCTGATTTGCTTCTCACTGGTCACAGCAAGCAGAGTTTGTTTAATACAGAAACTGACTGTAACTGCAATTTGGCTTAAATATAGGCGTCACACACGGCCTAGATATCAGTGCTGATTTGCTTCTCACTGGTCACAGCAAGCAGAGTTTGTTTAATACAGAAAATCAATTTCACTAACGGTCGCCCTGACACAAAAAAATAATCCCCCCAAAATAAATTTTGCTGCCACCTCTAACAATAGTCCTTAAAAGGACTTTTGGGTCTCTGAAAGGTTTGAGATCAAATTCGCTCTACAGTCGCTCTGTCCCTTCCTAACAGCAGCTTTCCCTGAGTCGCAATGAGCCTAACCCGCGTGACCGGGTGCTATATAGCACCCGATGACGTGTTCTGGCCAGCCAATCCCTGTAATGCCAGTAGAAAACATGTCTAATGGCATTACAGTGATGGCAATACTTACCAGCATGTTTATTGGCTGCTTAGAAGGCACCAAACGTCCGGGGAGGAGACTCGAGCATGGCGCTTGAGCACATGTGGTACTCGGCAGAGCGCTTGGATCTGCCGAGAATAGCGATGCTCGAGCCAAACCAATACTCGGCCGAGCATGCTCGATCATCACTAATGTTTAGCCTTTTGGGAAACATAATGTAAAGATCCTTTCAGTAAACATTTTAACAACAGATTTAAAGTGTGAAACATGCAATTAACTTTTAAGCAATGAACCTGGTTTTAACCCTTTAGCAGTCATGGCTCACTGCACATGTAGGCGTATTATCCCCTAGAAGCTTCTAGAGAAGAATACCTCCATACATGTAAATACTTACTACCTTAGCTATTGGTAAATTCAAGACAAATAATCACCACCCTCCACAGATGCCCCAATGTGGGATCACCCATTTATGGGTGGTGCTTACAAAAGCCCTGCTTGTTTTCAGCCCAAGATGGCCCAAATTTGCAGGGACTGTCTCTAAAAAATTAGGAACAGTCTTTTCAAATTTGGAACTGTTGGCAACTATGCATACACATCGCAATGGATCATGCTACACCTTATTATGTATTTGTTTTACCACTGTATGAAATAGGGGACACATTGAAGTTCAGTTGTCACCGCCAGCTATCTGAGAAGGTCTGGCAGACGTTCTTCTGTACCTCTTTCATGATGTTCTTTGTTTTGGTTTCACTTTGTCATCTCTTTTCCTTCTCCCAGCTGTTATCTATTTACACTGATTGCCTCCCTTTATATTCCCTCCCATACTGCCTCACTTTGCGGTTTATACTACTTCCTGGATTGTGTTCACTGCTAGATGCTGCAACTGCTGGTTCCTTAGATAAGTCTTTTCCTTTATTTGTGTTTCCCTGCTGGCTTGATTCTAGGTGACCCTGACTACCTCCGTATTATGTGCAGGGAGCCGGTGGTCGTGTCCCCTCACTATTATAGGGTTTTCAGTTGTCACACAGTCTAGTAGGTACGAGGGCATGCAATTGTCTATCATAAAGATCTTTGCATGGGCAGAGCAGTCAGGGAGAGCTCTAGGGGTTTTATAGGGCTCACCCATATGTTCCTTAGTTTGGGATCAAGTCAGTCGGATGTTTATTTATAACTTCCAGTTTTCTGCAACACCATCCGTGACATCAGTAGAAGCCCTATGAAGCATTGGTACAAAAGAGAACCATAATAGACCATGGGCAAGAGTTCAAAGGGTGTGATTACATGTGCAGATGCCAGATAGTGTACCAGCTGGCCACAAAACCATATTTGGTTTTCAGCCACATAGCTTGTACAGGTGAAACACTTTGAAACGGTTACTAATCTTATAGATGGCATAGCATAGTCAGGCTGTCTAGACCTCATCAGATTTATCAGAGGGGCTCAGGCTGGATGATAAATGTGGTGGAAGGATAGACACTTTTATCTAGTGATATACTGTACAAACTACTGGCTTACTTCGAAACTGAATTTTATGTGCAAAGTGTTGCATTTTAGGCCCTAACCCTTTCCCATGAAGCCACATTCCTTCCCACTAAGTCCTGCCCCCTTTTCAAGCAAGTTAAAAAATTTAAGAAATCCAAATTGCGCCAAATTATGGCAAACTTGCTCCAACATGCAGCATATTTTAGTCATATTCTAGGTGCAGACCCATTTGTAAATCTGGACCAATGTGTTTCATCAGTACAAACCATTCGATCAAACACCACATAGCAAAACTTCTATAATTCAAGGGTTTTGCCATGGGTTTTATCATGCAGTTGTTGACTACATGGCACACTACCAGGGTTGCCAAGATTTCCTTGAAATTCTTCTGGACAACAAAATGAAAAATCACGGACAACCCTAAATTTTTACGGACATACGCCTCGCCCCTTTTTAGAGCTCACCCCCCCTCCATTCCACACCCTCAAAATGTCCTAAAAGAATGCCCCTTGAATCACAAACACCCCAGGATTAAAAGGGTTCAGTACAGTAGTTAAAAATAAAATATGGCAGCAGCATATGGAACAAATCCATAGTTCTCAGCCGTTACATCACCCCCACTCTAGTAGAAAGACTGACGGGGATATAAGGGGCAAGTACAGAATTAGTGATGTGCAGGTGTATGGCATGTGACTACTGCAGCCAATCACTGTCCTCAGAATTAGACCACTGATTGGCGGCAGCGGTAATATTCTGTATACTGGCACGTCCCCTATAATGCCCCAGCAGCTTATACGCTCACTTATAGTGTTTACAGTAAACGGCCTCCTATAGTGCCCCAGTAGTTTAAATGATCTTTTATTTTGCCCCAGTAGTTTAAATGATCCCATATAATGCCTCAGTTGTCTACTGGGGCACTATGAGGGATCATTTAAACCACTGAGGCATTATAGGTGATCATTTAAACTACTGGGGCATTATAGGGGATGATTTACTTTAAATGATCCCCTAAAGTGTCCCAGTAGTTTAAATGGTCCCCTATAGTGTCCCATTAGTTTATATGGTCTCCTATAGAGCCCCATTAGTTTATATGGTCAGTGGGACTTCTCCTCCTGATCTCCGTCACCGCTCCACACTGCAGCATCGGCTTTCATCTCCCTGCATTGGGCGAGCAGTGCAGACTTAAAAATTCAGGGCCCAGATTTACAGACAGATGGAAGAAGAATACACCTGTTTTTTATGGACTGTCCGTAAATTTATGGATGGTTGGCAACCCAGCAGACCCTACCTACCTATGTGACGGCACCCTGTGAAAGAAAAAGTTGAAAAAAATAGATAGTGAGCGCATTAGGTACGGAAATTGATCAAAGTATTGGCAGTCATTATACAGCACCACAGAAAATTTTGACGCTATAAAACCAGCTAGTCTACTAAACACTTCCTAAAAAAACACAATATTGAGACAAGTTGTTCAATATCTCAATTTATTATCCTTGCATTTGAGACCATTGTCATAGTTTGTACTACTACATAAGATATGTCCTTCCACATAGAAATAATTGAAGAGCTCATTATAAATGCTATATTGAGGGTTCCACAATCAAAAAGCTTTTTGGTGATGAAATAAAACAAGGAAAGCTGAAAATTCTCTTAAAATACAAAATCGCAGAATGCCTCCTGCTTGAGTTCAGTCTCATTACATGTGCTAATTAATTTATATACCTTTGAGAATTTTTTCCTTGTAGTCTGTGTTCTCCATTGACTTGCATTTAGATGCTAATGAAAGTCAAGTACAACTTCAATCCAATGGTTTTGTTCAACTAGGTTTCAACCTAATTGTAAATCATCAAAGGGAATACGAACGGTGAACGGTAACAATTCTCCTCGATGAGAAAATAAAATAATCAAGTTACAGGTAAGTTAAGTATACAGCAGAAATCTCTTTTCTGACTTCCCTGTAATTATATTTAGAAAGCAATGGTGTGCCACTGATTTAATGAAATGCTAAGAAATATGCTGCCTGTGACTGCCTGAATATATAGATCAGTGAATGCAATAACATAGGACTCACTTTGTAGCGGTGACACAATATAACCCCCACAGTCCAGACAGACACAATTTCTTCTTTTTGTTTTGTTTTTTTGTTTTTCTTCTTTTTTTTTAACACATGCGTCTTTTAAAAGCCATACTTTTTTTCTATTAGGTTATTTAAATATTTTTGTGATTTTCCAGTTATTTATGGGGCATTATTTTTATGCAATTTCTATTTCAGCATTTTTTGTTTTTATTTTTTATGTTTGAAATTATTTGAAACAATAGAAGAATAGTCTGTTTTTCACATGTTTTTCTTTCTTTATTTGTCAATAGCACAAAGTGCAAATAAAATAGTTTTATTGAATTATGTCCCTTTCCCCTAAGGCCTCCTGCCCACGAACGTATTCGTTCTGTTCCATGCATTGGGGACCGCAATTTTGAGGTCCCCAATGCATGGGCAGCCTCCGTGCGGCCGCCGGGACGGATTCAGACCCATTCAACTTGAATGGGTCGGCATCCATCCGTTCCGCAAAAAGATAGAGCAAGTTCTATCTTTTTTGCGGAACGGAAGTACAGAATGGAACCCCACGGAAGCACTCCGTAGTGCTTCTGTAGTGTTCCGTTCCGTGCTTCCGTTCCGCACTGTTCCGTATCTACAGATTTGCGGACCCATTCAAGTCAATGGGTCTGCATTCGTGATACGGAATGCACACGGAACGGTGCCCGTGTAACGGCAACGGGACACCTAGGGTCGTGTGCAGGAGGCCTTAGGCCTTATGCACACGACCGTATGTATTTTGCGGTCCGCGGAACGGAACAGCTGGCCCCTAATAGAACAGTACTATCCTTGTCCATAATGCGAACAATAATAGGACATGTTCTATATTTTTGTGGAACGGAAATACGGACATACGGAAACAGAATGCACACAGAGTACCTTCTGTTTTTTTTGCGGACCCATTGAAATGAATGGTTCCGTATACTGTCCGCAAAAAAATATGTTTGTGTGCATGAGCCCAAACAGCTATTTTGATATAGAGGGATACATAGTAAATGGTTGCCAGGGGAGGGGCTAGAAGCTGCAGTGTGGAAGTGTTTTTTTTTGTTGTTGTTTTTTACACGTTTACTCTTTTTTGTATTATTTATCATAAAAAGACCTTTGAACATTACATTTTTTTATTGCTCATTTTTTTCTGTAACTAGGGCTGACACATTAGGGCTGACACATTAGCCTCAGTTATAAGGGAAATGCCCACAGAGAGGTCGTACAAGGCTGTTCAGCCTCAATGTGGAGCTGATCTGCGTCTGCTATGTCTTCTTTCACACAAGCGATATGGATTGTGTTTGGATCTGTTCAGTGAAAAAAATGCTGGTTTTTCTAGCAAGTTCTATCAGTTTTTTCTGCGATTGCGTTCAGTGTGTGCGTTTTTTCCATCCAGTTTGTATCAGGTGAGGTAAGGTATATGGTAAAGTGCTGGAAAGGGTGTATAAATGAAATCCAGAGAGCTGTAGTGGGCTCAGCAAAGCATCATTTGCGTTATTAAGAGGGGTTATTAAGCCTTTGTACAGGGCTGGATTTTTTTGGGACTGGTGGGTAGGTTGGTAGTGGAACCTACCAGTCCACACCCTTCCAACATGGCTTTTTTTCCCTAGCCTGAGGTGATCCCAGGTGTGTCTGGGATCATTACAGGGGAATAAAGAGACCTCAGAGTGTCAGTTTTTAGAAAGCCTGGGAAGCTAGCTGACCTGTTAGCTGTCTGAGCCTGATTCCCCCTGTGTGAACTGCACTGTATTGGTGAGACAGAGAGGACTTGTCTAGGTAGTGCCCAGGCGGGCAGGAGTTTATTTCGTTGTTCATGTTATGTTGGTGCCGTAGCTTCACCCCACCAAGTGAAGTTATAACTTAAATGCTGTTTTGGCAATGCTGCGTCTCTGCTGAAGTCTGTCATTGCAGATCCCAACCTGAGAACAGATCCCTACACAGGATTGCATGCATTGTTCACACTCATGAAGAAAAACTGAAGAAGAACAATCTATATATCCTTGCAACCATCGGTGGAAAATGCATTTCATCCGGATGCCTTCCGTTTTTTCACACAAGCCCCGCCCCATTCACTTCTATGGAGCCAGAGCTGCGTGAAAAATGCTCCATATAGAACATGCTGCGATTTTTCCTGAAGGCAGAGATGATGCGTGAAAAACAATGCTCATGTGACCAGACCCATTGAGATGAATGGGTCAGGAGGATTCAGTTCGGATGATATTCATTTGCAACATGCATCGCATCCGGATGGAAAACTCGCTGGTGTGAAAGAGCCCTAAGACCCAACAGCTCATACTAATACCCAGCCCCCAACAATCAAATGATTGCTAGGAACAGATCAGATCTGTATATTCAGCTCTCATTGTGTATACAGCAATGGAGAAGGCAGCGACATTTTAAAAAGTCCCTGCTCTCCATGGGGAGGCCTGCTGTCTCTATTAACAAGCTCTCCACTCCTACAGCTGCCCGAGAAATGTGCAGCCAATAGTTCTGCAAGAACAATCAGGAACATCTTTGCAAATTTAAGGATGGACCGCCAAGATGTTTGCAGTCAACAGGTGGTCCTGAGGCAGATAAAATGAAGAAAAAATAAAATAAAATCACAAACAACAAAAGTAATGCAAATAAAGCTAAAAACAGTTTTCATTGTTGCTTATAGTTAAAGGGCTATCCTTTAAAACGCTGGCCACCGCCGCTAGTACAGCCAGGGGCGTCTTTAACGCGGGGCAAAATGGGCAGCTGTCTCGGGCCCAGTTGCTCCTGGGGAGCCAAAGGCAGCTGCCTCTTGAGCCCCGCTGGCCACTGGTGACATGGGGGGCGGTGGCAGGGCACAAGGAGATGAGCGCTTCCATTGTGGAAGCGCTCAGCTCCATAGTCATCTTTATCTCAATCCTCAGGACAGCAATACAGATGGAAGTGCTGCGGCGGGGCGGGGGAGGGAGAGGCGTCTCCCTTCCCAGTTCCTCTGATAGGCTGCATGATTGGGAGGCATCTATGGGCGCACCTGTTACTGGCACATGATTGGGGGGCATCTATGGGGGCACCTGTTACTGGCACATGATTGGGGGGCATCTATGGGGGCAGCTATGGGGGTACTTGTTACTGCCACATGATTGGGGGGCATCTATGGGGGCACTTGTTACTGGCACATTATTGGGGGGCATCTATGGGGGCACATGTTACTGGCACATGATTGGGGGGCACTGTGGGGGCATCTATGGGGGCACTTCTTACTAGCACATTATTGGTGGCACTTTTTACTGGCACTTTATTGGGTGGCACTATGGGGGCACTTCTTACTGGCACATTATTGGGGGCACTATGTGGGCATCTACTGAGGCCACAAAGAAGGGGTATTTTATATGGGGGAAGGGGGAGAGGAACACTATGGGGGCTTCTACTGAGGCCACAAAGAAGGGGTATTTTATATGGGGGCTCTGTATAGGGGGATTTTATACTCGGACACATTAGGGTGGGTACTATGGGGAAGGAGAGAGAGGAGTTCTATGGGCTCATCTATGGGGGGCACTAAGAAGCAGTATTTTATACTTGCAAATTATCGGGGACACTGAGGGCATCTACTGGGGCACTATATATGGGGCATTTTATACTGGTACATTATGGGGGGCACTAGGAAGAAGGGGGAGAGGAGCACTATGGGGCATTTACTGGCGGCACTATATAGATGTATTTTATACTGGCACATTATCGGGGCACTATGGGGACATTAGCTCAACTAGGGGCATTAAAAGGGGTATTTTTTTGCACTGGCACATTATAAGGAGAATTATTACTACTGGGGGGCATTATGATGGGCTTTATTACTACTGGGGGTATATGAGGAACATGATTACTAGTATGGGCACTATGCAAGCTTATTACTTCTGTGGCACAATGGGGACATGTTGGGGGCACTGTAGGAGCACTATTACTACCATGTGTGCTCTAGCAGAGAATTCTTATTATTGGTGGAACTTTTAGGAGAACTATTACTGTGGGGGCATCTTGCACAGTATCAGCTTTCCACAATTATTTTTGAGGGACGTTATGTTTACACTATAAGTGTCAGGGGCACTATTTGCTGGGCGCAGTTATTTTAGGACACTGTGTGCCAATAATTATTGAAGGGCACTATCAGCATGGTATTACTATTATCAGGGGGTTTATCTGTTTCTGCAGTAAAGTATTGGGGAGCACAGCGGCACAGTATTGGGGGTGGTAGGATGATTTGTCCAGAAGATGGGAGGATGATGGAAAAGTAGTAAACTAAGATTGTGTTTGTCAAACTGCAGAGACGAGAAATGGCTGAAAAATGGTGGTCTGGTCTGAAAGGAGAAGATGAGGAAAGAGAACATCTACATCAAAGAGACGTCACTGGATATAAGAGGTATATGGCGCTGTATTACCCTGTATGTAAGGGTGGATGGAGGGGTTAGTAAAAAAAAAAAAAAATTTCAAAATACTATATATTTGTGTCAGAAGTTGTGCTTTTTTAATTTTTTGAATAATAATACAGCCATTTTAGTTTATACTTTTGTTCTGATTCTTTTTCCCCCCTCTATATTAGGGGACACTATAGTCACCAGAACCACAACAGCTAAACGTAGTAGTTCTGGTGTCTATAGCATGTCTCTGCATGCTTTTTAATGTAAACACTGCCTTTTCAGAAAAGAAGGCAGTATTTACATTACTGCCAAGGAACACCTCTAGCGGCCACTCATCATTATTAAAGTTTACTACTCTACGAGGTGTGTAGATTTTTTTTGTGTGTGTGTTGTGGTGGGGGGCGTGATTGCATGCTAGGGTGTGGGAAGGCGGGATCCAGGGGGCCCAAGTAAATTCTTGCCCAGAGTCCAATCTATATTAAAGACGGCCCTGAGTACTGCAGCGATCTGTCAGTTTTGCCAAACTGAAAGTACTGCCCATGCTGCCCACCTGCTTCACTACGGGCTCCTTGGCAGTCGGCAGCCAAGTGAATCTTCCCCCGCCCACCTCAGCTGCTGCTATTGGCTGCCTGTGTATTTTTAGCCTAGCAGGTCCGGCAGAGGCAGAAAAAAATGCGGCTTGGGGATTTAACATCAGGAAACATATTTGCGCACCCCTCCCCCTGCCACCACGCCTAGAGGAAGAAGGTACAAGGACAGAGCACATCAGAACTGTAAGTACCTTTTCTATCTGCAATGCACCCCTGAACAGCGCCCCCTGCGTTACATTCACCCTTGAGCAGCGCCCCCTGATTTACATGCACCCCTGACTAGCGCCCCCTGCGTTACATGCACCTCTGACCAGCGCCCCCTGCGTTACATGCACCCCTGACCAGCGTACCATTACACGCACCCCTGACCGCCGCACTCTGTGTTACACGCAACCCTGACCAGCGCACCCTGAGTTACACGCACCCCTGACCGCCGCACTCTGCGTTACACGCACCCCTGACCAGCACACCCTTAGTTACACGCACCCCTGATCGCCGCATTCTGCGTTACAAGTACCCCTGACCAGCGCACCCTTAGTTACACGCACCCCTGATCGCCGCATTCTGCGTTACAAGTACCCCTGACCAGCACACCCTTAGTTACACGCACCCCTGATCGCCGCATTCTGCATTACAAGCAGAATAAGTAGTATTTGTTGCACACACCAACAACACCCACAGGGTTATTTCACAAAAGGGTGAAGAGTTTGGAGAAGTCAGGAGAAGAGAACAATATAGGACAACATACAGTAGCTGATTTGAAAAAATTTCCTATTCAGTTATGTTGTCCTAGTTTTTTCAGTAGTGTGATTAAGTGGTGAAAATTATTAGTGCCCCCCCATTTTTTACTGTGGTATCTTATGTGCCCCCCCCTATATATTGTTCCTAGGCTCGCCACTGGTGGTATTGCAGCTCGTGTCTCTCAGATTTGATAGAAATGTGATGGAACTTCCCAGCCCACTTAAAGGGAACCTGTCACCATGAAAATAAAATAATCCACAGGCAGCATGTTATAGAGCAAAATATAGTTTTGTGAGAAAAGATTCAGTGTAACTTGTAATTTTTTCATTTCATTTCCTACTCATTCTGGGCTTTGAAGTCCAGGAGGCGGTCCTATCAGGGATTGACAGCCTTCCCTCTATGACTGTGTATACAGAGATAGCTGTCAATCACTGATAGGACCGCCTCCTGGACCTCAAAGCCCAGAATGAGCAGGAATTTATATGAATAAAACACAAGTTTTACTGAATCTTTTCCCATGAAACAATATATTAATCTGCTCAGCTCCTCCTGCTCTATAACCTCTTCTGACATTCCTGTTTTAGTAACTACTTGCATTCCCCATGTAATAACAAATCTGGAGCATTTATTCTATATTATACCATTTTTGGATTGTTTCTATTAGAAGTTATGAATGAATTACATGGGTTCTGCAGTAAAGGTACAGATGGGTGTAGCCAGTTGGAGGGTGTGTCACTGCACAGTCTGACAATGGCAGCACTCATTGGATACAGTCAGATTTGTGCAGGGACCCCCCCCCCCCCACCAACTGGTAACACCCCTCTGTACCCTTACTGCAAACTGCTAGCAATTCCTTCATAAACATCTAGTTGAAATAATAGAGGAATGGCCCAACATAGAGCAATAAGAATAGATGCTCCCGAATTGTTACTACATGGGGAATGAAACTAGTTCCTAAAAAAGGCATGAAGGAGAGGTGATGGGTCCTCTTTAACCATGGATTTTATAAGATTGAAAGTTTGGAAAAAAAAACTATTTTTGACTAGGTCCCATTTATAAAATATAATGTGCATCAATATATAATAATCCAAATTACTAACATTACCGGTCGTTTGGTCTTTTTCTATGTCATAAATCCCAAATAAAAGAATAAAGAATAAGCCGATTGCATTTATATTGTATTTGTATAGATTGGCCTGCTAGAGAAGAGCCGGCTGATGCTTCCTGCGGAGAGGTCAGCTGCAGCACAGTCTTGTGTGGCTGCCAGGTTTTAATTGAAACATTGTGATAAATTTCTGTAGGGGCCAGAAGTCCTTTACTGGTTGAAAAGGGGTCAAGCGGGTCTCTTAAAGAAGTCCTCTTAATTTTTATAGTGTCCATTGAGAGTTGATTTACCACAGAAATGACCTGATCACTCTCAGGGTCCATTCACACATCTGCAACTGTTTTGCGGTCCGCAAATTGCAGATACGCAAAACATAGACACCGGCACTATAATAGAAATGCTTTTTCTTGTCCGTGCCTGCGGACAAGAATAGAACATGTTCTATTTTTTTGCGGGCCACGGAACGGAAGTGCAGATGCGGATCTTTTGCGGTCCCATTGAAAATGAATGGGTCTGCACCTGTTCCGCAATTTTGGACACCCATTTTGCGGACGTGTGAATGGACCCTTAGGGGACTTTTACACTAGCGTTGTTAGAATCCGTCAGGCAGTGACGGCAAAGGAACTGCCTGCCGGATCCGGCAAGCCGTATACAAACGGATAGCTTTTTTTCCCGGATCCGTTAGACAGATCCGGTATCATCCGGAATAATGGATCCGGTATTCAAAGATCAAAAGCGAAACTAGCTCCTCCTATATCCCGACACATGCGCAGACCAGAAAACCACAACCGGCGATGCGGCAATTTCCCGAACACTTGGTACCAGATTCGGCATTAATACATATCTATGGAAAGATCCAGCAAGTGCGGTATTGTTCTGGGATTTTGGCCGGAAAAAATACAGCTACAAGCTGCAGTATCTTGTCCGGTCAAATACCGTACAAGGGACGGAACGGAAGACATCTGTCATGGATGGTGTTGCAGAAAACAAGTAGTAACAAATAAAGATCCGACTGACTTGATCCCAAACTAAGGAACAAAAGGGTGAGCCCTATTAAAGCCCTAGAGCTCTCCCTGGCTGCTCAGCCCATGCAAAGATCTCAATGATAGAAAGTTGCATGTCCACGTATCTCGACTGTGTGACACCTGAACACCCTATAATAGTGAGGGGACACGACCACCGGCTCCCTACACTGAATACGGAGGGAGTCAGGGTCACCTAGGATCAAGCCAACAGGAAAACACAAATAAAGAAATAGACTTATCTGAGGAACCAGCAATAGCAACTTCAAGCAGTGAACAGAATCCAGGAAGTGGTACAAACCGCAAAGTGAAGCAGTATGGGAGGAGATATATAGGGAGGCAATCACTGCTAAGAGATGTCAAAGCGAAACCAAAACAAAAGAACATCATGCAGGAGGTACTGAAGAACGCTTTTCAGAACTTCTTAGAGATC
Source organism: Bufo bufo (assembly GCF_905171765.1). NCBI lineage: Eukaryota > Metazoa > Chordata > Amphibia > Anura > Bufonidae > Bufo > Bufo bufo. The sequence goes on from NC_053390.1 coordinate 80,740,036, forward strand.
TGGCGGTGACAACATCCTGATGCACACTGAACGGATTGCTTTCCATTCAGAATGCATTAGGACAAAACTGGTGCATTTTTTCCCGGTATTAAGACCCTTTACCGTATTTCAATACCGGAAAAGAATAACGCAATAACAAGAAAGCAAGACTCAACCCCTCTGTCAACCCCTCTCAGTCAAGACGGAAAAAGAAGATATTTTATTTATTGGTATTTCTATTCTTTGTAGGAACATGGATCCTACCAAATCAATAGGACACAAGAATCTTTTTAATGGCTTTATCCATGAAAAAAAACGGAAGCGGAAGGGAACTGTCAGTGAGGATTGGATAATATCCTACAAAAATAAAACTGTTGTGTAAATTTTAACCCTTTTAGGCTGGAAGTTTTTTTTTTGCGTTTTTATTTTGCGCTCCCTGCCTTCCCAGAGCCATAACTTTTTTATTTGTCTGTTCACATAGCCATATGAGGGCTTGTTTTTTGCGAGACAAATTGTACTTTCCAAAGCCACCATGTAATATTGCATATGATGTAGTGGGAAGCGGGGAACAAATTCCAAATTGGGTGAAATTGCAAAAAGAAAGTAATTCCACCACAGTTTTACGTTTTTTTGTATTTACGACGTTCGATGTACGATAAAACTGACCAGTTACTTTTATTCTACAGGTCAGTAGGAATCCGACGATAACTTATATGTATAGTTTTTCTTGCGTTTTAATAGTGATAAAAAAATTAAAAACGTGGGAAAAAATCAGTTTTATTTTTTTGTCGCCATATTTTGACTCCTGTAACTTTTTTGTAATTATGTGTACAGAGCTATATGGGAGCTCATTTTTGGCGGGGCAATCTGAAATTTTCATTAAAGGGAGTCTGTCATCTCCATATGGCCATATACAGTGCTTACATGGCTCTGTAGCACACCTATACAGGATTGTAACGGTACCTTTGTTCTTTTCTTTAGACTTGCACAAGCAGGAAAAACGAAGTTTAATTCATATGCAAATGAGCACTCGCAAGTGCCCAGGGGCGGAATTCAGTGTGTAGGTGCCCAGTCTGCTCTGCCTTCTTTTCATTTTACTCCTCCCCAGCCTCTTCCTTTGCCCTATCGATTAGGCAAGAGACTTGGAGGGCGGGCAAAGGCAGAGACTGGGGAGGAGTAAAGTGAAAAGAAGGCAGAGCAGCCTGGGCACCTACACACTGAACGCCGCCCCTGGGTACTTGCGAGTGCTCATTTGCATATGAATTAAACTTTATTTTTTCCTGCTGGTGCAAGTCTAAAGAAAAGAACAAAAGGTACCGTTACAATCCTGTATAGGTGTGCTACAGAGCCATGTAAGCACTGTATATGGCCATATGGAGGTGACAGACTCCCTTTAAGACCATTCTGGGGTGTGTATGACTTTTTGATCACTTTTAATTTTATTTTTTTGTAGAAAATGAAGCGAACAAAAACAGCAAATCGGCCTTTTGGACGCTTTTTTCCATTTTGCTATTTGCATTATGGGGAATATATTTTTATATTTTTATGCTATGGGCGTTTTCGCACATCGCGACACCCATGATGTGTATTTTTTTATTTTTTTAGTTATTTTATTTTTATTTAGGGAAAAGGGGGAGATTTGAATTATTTTTTGAAACTTTTTTTTTTGTTCCCATTTGGAATCATTAGATTGCTATTATCATAAACTTGATGATGGAATCTATGATGATTTTACTACTTTCCTATGGAGCCCTATTACAGGCAAGGGCTTCATAGAAAATACTATGGATCTCCGATCGCTACACGGGGGAGCCGGAGCACCACCAGAATCGCGCGCTTCCGGTGCTTAACGCGCTCAGATGCTATGGTTGCGGACATGAGCCACGAGTGTCTGCTATAAGAAGCAGGCAGCCACCCGCAGCTATGGCGTCCGCAGAGCTCATGAGCGGGTGCCATCTTTAAAGACTCCGCCAGCGCCGCTAATGCTGGGCGTTAAGGGTTAATGATGATATGCTCTGAGTGCACAAACAAATTCACAAAAATATCTAAAACCATAAACAAACATTTTAACCCCTTCAGGACCCTGCCATTTTTTACCTTACGGACCAGGCAATTTTTTGCAAATCTGACACATGTCACTTTATGTGGTGATAACGAAAATCACGCTTTTACATATCCAAGCCATTTTGAGATTGAGTTTTCTAGTCACATATTGTACTTCATGACAGTGGTAAATTTAAGTCAAAATATTAAATTTTTATTTATAAAAAAGATACCAAGTTTAACTAGAATTTAGAAAAATTCGCAATTTTCTAAATTTCAATTTCTCTGCTTTTAAAACAGATAGTAATACCACCTAAAATAGTTATTACTTTACATTTCCCATATTAATTTATGTTTGGATAATTTTGTAAATTACATTTTATTTTTTGGGGACGTTAAAAGGCTTAGAAGTTTAGGAAAATTTCCAAAACCCAATTTTTAAGAACCAGTTCGGTCTGAAGTCACTTTGTGGGGCTTACATAATAGAAACCACCCATAAATAGCCCCATTCTAGAAACTACACCCTCTAGGTATTCAAAACTGATTTTACAAACTTTGTTAACCCTTTAGGTGTTTCACAAGAATTAAAGGGAAATGTACATGAAATTTCAGAATTTAACTTTTTTGGCAGATTTTCCATTTTAATTTATTTTTTCCAGTAACAAAACAAGGTTTAACAGCTAAACAAAACTCAATATTTATTGCCCTGATTCTGCAGTTTTCATAAACACCCCATATGTAGTCGTAAACTGCTGCACGGGCACACGGCAGGACGCAGAAGGAAAGGAACACCATATGGTTTTTGGAAGGCAGATTTCACTAGGATAATTTTAAGTTGCCATGTCCCATTTGAAGCTCCTCTGATGCACCCCTAGAGTAAAAACTGCAAAAAAGTCACCCCATTTTGGAAACTACACCCATCAAGGTATTCAAAACTGATTTTACAAACTTTGTTAACCCTTTAGGTGTTTCACAAGAATTAAAGGAAAATGTAGAGGAAATTTCAGAATTTCACTTTTTAGGCAGATTTTCCATTTTAATCCATTTTTTTTCAGCTAACAAAGCAAGGGTTAACAGCCAAACAAAACTCAATATTTGGATTCTTGTATGGGTCAAAGTGTCTCTCCCGTTCTCTGACGTGGAAATGGTGCACTGATTGTTATGATTTCCCCAATCAACCGTTAAAACTTGTCTACTTCGAATGATCGGCACTCTGCATCTGTGATCTCTCTTAATATACACTTTATTTATACAATCTTCCCCTTTATATGCAATCTATATATATAAAAAAGGACGTACAGTATGTGTGTATGTATGTATGCATGTGTTTATGTATGTATATATGTATGTATGTATATATGTTAGGCGAAAACTCAAACGCAACTATCCATTTCAACAAAACTTGGTATATACATCACTTGCTAACTGGAAAGAAATCTTGCGGGGTCTCAGCTCTCTGGGATGTACCGTTCCCGAGATAATTCCCAAAAATGACCTGCATTAGCCAATACGAGCCTGCCAGACTTTCACTTAAATCCTAACTGCCATACACATGGTCACATGTCCCTTTTTAGCCAATAGAAGCTCATAGGTCCTACTCCAGGTTGCCATAACAACTGATCACAGGTTTTAACAGTTCGTAGGTCCTAAAATATTCAGTCATATGACGTATGATGGCACAACTACACTGCTACATGCATGGGGGGCAGGGGCCACTATTAAACGGACAGGCGCTGTGGAGTTAACTGTTAAAGGGGCGGTCACCATGGAGTTCACTGTTAAAGGGGCAGGCACCGTGGAGGTCACTGTTAAAGGGGCATCCACTGTGAAAGTCACTGTTGAAGGGGCGGTCACCGTTAAAAGGGCGGACATCATGAAAGTCACTTTTAAAGGAGCGGTCACCGTTAAAGGGGCGGCCACCGTGAAAGTCACTGTTAAAGGGGCAGTCACTGTTAAAAGGTCAGCCACTGTGAAAGTCACTGTTAAAGGAGCGGTCACCGTTAAAGGGGCGGACACCATGAAAGTCACTGTTCAATGGACGGTCACGGTTAAAGGAAGGGCCACCATGAAAGTCACTGCTAACGGGGCGGTCACCGTTAAAGGGGCGGCCACCTTGAAAGTCACTGCTAAAGGGGTGGTCACCATTTAATGGGCGCCCACTATGAAAGTCAATGTTAAACGGGCGAACACTGTTAAAGGGGCGGCCATTGTGAAAGTCACTGTTAAAGGGGCGGTCACTGTTAAAGAGGCGGCCACTGTGAAATTCACTGTTAAAGGGGCGGTCACCCCTAAAGGGGAGGCCACTGTGAAAGTCACTGTTAAAGGGGCGGCCACTGTGAAAGTCACTGTTCAAGGGGCGGTCACTGTTAAAAGGGCGGCCACTGTGAAAGTCACTGTTAAAGGGGCGGTCACTGTTAAAGGGGCGGCCACTGTGAAATTCACTGTTCAAGGGGTGGTCACCGTTAATAGGGCGGCCACCATGAAAGTCACTGTTAAATGGGCGGCCACTGTTAAAGTCACTGTTAAACGGGCGGTCACCATGGAATCCACTGTTATAGAGGCAGGCACCATTAAAGGGGCGGCCACCATGAAAGTCACTGTTAAAGGGGGGGTCACCGTTAAAGGGGTGACCATTGTGAAAGTCACTGTTCAAGGGTCGGTCACCGTTAAAGGGGCACCCACTGTGAAAGTCACTGTTAAAGGGGCAGTCACCATTAAAGGGGCGGTCACTGTGAAAGTCACTGTTAAACGGGTGGTCACCGTTAAAGGAGCTGCCACTGTGAAAGTCAATGTTCAAGGGACGGTCACTGTTAAAGTGACGGCCACCATGAAAGCCACTGCTAAAGGGGCGGTCACCGTTAAAGGGGCGGCCACCATGAAAGTCACTACTAAAGGGTCGGTCACTGTTAAAGGGGCACCCACCGTGAAAGTCATTGTTAAATGGGCGATCACCGTTAAAGGGGCGGCCATTGTGAAAGTCACTGTTAAAGGGGCGGTCACCGTTAAAGGGGCTGCCACCATTAAAGTCACTGTAAAAGGGGCGGCCACCTTGAAACTCACCGTTAAAGTGGAGGTCGCCACAAAATTCACTGTTCAATGGGCGGTCATTGTTAAAGGGGCGGCCACTGTTAAAGTAACTGTTAGAGGGACAGTTACCGCTAAAGTGGCGGCCACCGTGAAAGTCACTGTTAAAGGGTCGGTCACCATAGAAGCCACTATTAAAGAGGCGGCCACCGTGAACGTCACTGTTAAAGAGGCGGTCACCGTTAAAGGGCAGCCACCATGAAAGTCACTGTTAAATGGGCGGCCACCATGGAAGACACTGTTAAAGGGGCGGTCACCGTTAAAAAAGCAGCCACTGTGAAAGTCACTGTTAAAGGGATGGTCACCATTAAATGGGCAAAGGATCCCAGCAGTCGCGTCTTAATGTGAATCAGATGTCTTTTATTCCATAAATGAAAAGACCAGGACCAGGTTTCGGCGATGTGCCTTCATCAACAGGTAGTCCAAATACAATCTTAACAAACTATATATGCTCTACAGTCACCGCCCACAGGAGCTAAAGTCCATCCCATAGAGGGAATGGCCACAAAGTTACAGGTGTAATCAATTTAATAATAAACAAGCCAAAACAGAGAAAAAAATAAATAAAAACATCTAGATATTTCATCTTACATTTGTAAATAATACTCTTGTATAACGTTCAAATTTTCAATACCTGAGAAATAAACAACAGATATATTGTAAATATATAACAAAATTATTCTATTACAGATACATAACCTCATATTCCCTATTGAGGCCTCTAGGGTGCAATGTGTCCAATGTATGGATCCAAAAGGCTTCCCTCCGTAGCAACATCTTATTAATGTCACCCCCCCTCCGTGGTCTAATCACCTGCTCTATAACCTGAAATTTCAGTTGGGCGATAGAATAGGGTATTGAAAATTTGAACGTTATACAAGAGTATTATCTACAAATGTAAGATGAAATATCTATCTAGATGCTTTTTTTTTTTTTTTCTCTGTTTTGGCTTGTTTATTATTAAATTGATTACACCTGTAACTTTGTGGCCATTCCCTCTATGGGATGGACCTTAGCTCCTGTGGGCGGTGACTGTAGAGCATATATAGTTTGTTAAGATTATATTTGGACTACCTGTTGATGAAGGCACATCGCCGAAACCTGGTTTATGGTTCATTTATGGAATAAAAGACATCTGATTCACATTAAGACGCGACTGCTGGGATCCTTTGTTCATATTACTGTGGATTGACGTCCTCTCCCGTGCAGCGTGCATTTGAGTGAGTGCTGGTTTCTCCATACCAAAATTGGAATTTTTTGGAACCGTTCACCGCCATCTCCAAATGAGTTCTGCGGCTTCTACATTGAGCTTTGATACTGCTGAAGCAGACAGGATCCTCTCACAGGTAACATCAACATCGGAATTTCTTAATATTCCTACAAGCGAATTGAAAAAACGTCATTTAGAAAGAGAACTTAGAAGATTGACCTCTTATGAACTTCATGCGGCCACACTAGCCGAATACTATAAAGTGAATAGAATTCCAAGAGGTCTCAGAGTGCATTTGTGTCCAACCTTCTTTACTGAGGACAGTGAATATTGCAAGGACTTTGAACGTATCATTAATAAATGTTCATATGACTTGATTTTACTCACGATTAATCGCATTCAAAAGGCGATTGGTGACATCACTGAGCAAGTAGCAACTACGGAGCAACAGTTGCGAGAATCATTAACCTCTGAGGAATTTGAAAAATAAAAGAAACTGTCGACGCTCACATTGCAACTTATAAAAGAGAGACAGAAGATAGGAAACGATCCAAATTCCTACGAGATTGCGAAGATTATCACCTGAACAAGGTCTACAGATGGCAGGACACGTCATTTCGTCAGCGATCAGGATTCAGAAGACCCGAGAGATTAGGATCTTTCACGTCAAGCTCTGGCAACGAATCAACAGGCGCACGCGAGATGCGCCTTTTTCAGAGAGGCAGACGGCGTCCGCGCGGTGGAGGAGGCACAGGCGAGCAGGCCGCAAACATCGCCGGCATCGTACCGGAGACGGGACCGCATCAAGTACAGACTCGGTCTCAGGTAAGAGTCAATCTTTGATTATAAATTTATCGTCCCGATGTCTCAATAGCCAGCAAGTTGAAGCATTGCAAAAAGGCCTGTCATTTAGCCCCTCACCCAGGTTTGACAGTTTTCAAATGGACATAGATATACAACAATTTCTTCGTAAGGTGAGGCTGAAAGCACGTTTTGCGCAACCGTCTCTGCCTGTTCAACGTACTGACATTGTACCAGCTGAAATATGCCTGCATTTGAAAGATCTGGGACTCAGTAATAAGTCCACATTCATGCCGCCGAAAACGTACCATCCGGTGGAGACATATGCACATTTAATACTTAAAGAAATAAGAGAGCATTGTGACAAGGTAAAGCATGGTGGACTATTCATGACTCCAAACATTACTGTGGAAGAAAAAAGAGCGATCAGGGCTCTTATGGAGGACAATACTCTTATGATAAAACCTGCTGGTAAGGGGGGTTCGATTGTGGTGATGGATAGGGAGAAATATATCAATGAAGTCATGAGACAGCTGTCTGATGTTCAAACATACCAACTACTTGATAGAGATCCAGTTTGGAGAATTAAAGAGAAAATTGTCACTATGGTTAAGCATTTTGAAACAGCTGGGACGATCGACTCAGACATGAGTAGATTCTTGATTAAGCAATCCCCCATTACCCCGGTATTATACATTTTACCTAAAGTGCACAAGACCCTTATAGATCCCCCTGAACGCCCTATTGTGTCCTCAGTAGATTCTATTCTTAGTCCATTGGCCATAGTATTAGAAAAAGCCCTGACACCACTTGTTAGAAATAGAGATGAGCGAACACCTGGATGTTCGGGTTCGACGAGTTCGGCCGAACTTTCGAAAAATGTTCGGGTTCGGGATCCGAACTCGACCCGAACTTCATCCCGAACCCGAACCCCATAGAAGTCAATGGGGACCCGAACTTTTGGGCACTAAAAAGGCTGTAAAATACACCCGGAAAGGGCTAGAGGGCTGCAAAAGGCAGCAAAATGTAGTTAAATCCCCTGCAAACAAATGTAGATAGGGAAATGATGAGTTAACATAAAATAAATAAAAATTAAACAATATTAATTGGAGTGAGGTCCCATAGCACAGAATCAGGCTTCAAGTCACCCACCAATGGAGAAGGTCACTTACTATTATTTTGACCACAGCACCCAGACAAAGGAGAGAGGTCCCACAGCAGAGAACCAGGCATCATATCACCCACCACAGGAGTAGGCCACCATTTAGTTACTTTGACCCCTACACCCAGACGGAGGAGAGAGGTTACACAGCAGAGAATCAGGCATTTAGATCACCCACCACAGGAGTAGGCCACCATTGAATCAGACCCCGGCAACCATGTCAGATGGCACAAGCATAAGCTTTATATCAATCAGCACAGGAGAAGGCGACTTTGACAGACTTTGACCCCTACACCCGGACGGAGGAGAGAGGTTTCAAAGCAGAGAATCAGGCATTTAGATCACCCACCACAGGAGTAGGCCCCAATTTAATGGGACCCCGGCAACCATGTCAGATGGCACAACCATCAGCTTCATATCAATCAGCACAGGAGAAGGCGACTTTGAAAGACTTTGACCCCTACACCCAGACGGAGGAGAGAGGTTTCACAGCAGAGAATCAGGCATTTAGATCACCCACCACAGGAGTAGGCCCCCATTGAATCAGACCCTGGCAACCATGTCAGATGGCACAACCATCAGCTTTATATCAATCAGCACAGGAGAAGGCGACTTTGAAAGACTTTGACCCCTACACCCAGATGGAGGAGAGAGGTTTCACAGCAGAGAATCAGGCATCATATCAACCACCACAGGAGAAGCCACCATTTAGTTACTTTGACCCCTGCACCCAGGAAGAGGAGAGAGGCACCACAGCACATATTCTGGCATCATATCAGCCACCACAGGAGAAGCCACCATTGAGTTACTTTGACCCCTGCACCCAGGAAGAGGAGAGAGGCCCCACAGCACATATTCTGGCATCATATCAGCCACCACAGGAGAAGCCACCATTTAGTTACTTTGACCCCTGCACCCAGGAAGAGGAGAGAGGCACCACAGCACATATTCTGGCATCATATCAGCCACCACAGGAGAAGCCACCATTTAGTTACTTTGACCCCTTCACCCAAACAGAGGAGAGAGGTTCCACATCAGAGAATCAGGCATCATATCAACCACCACAGGAGTAGGCCACAATTTAGTTTATTTGACCCCTGCACCCAGGAAGAGGAGAGAGGCCCCACAGCACATATTCTGGCATCATATCACACACCACAGGAGAAGGCCTCTTTCAGTGATTTAGGCCTTTGGACCCAGACAGAGGAGAGAGGTCAGAGATTAGCTTCATATCCCCCAGCACAGCAGAAGACCGCTTTATTTGACTTAGGCCTCAGCACCCAGACAGAAGACAGAGGTAGCATGGCAGAGGTTATGGCTTCATGTCACCCGTTAGTTTAACCGGCCACTTTCATCTGGTTAGGCCCCGGCGCCCAGACAGAGAAGAGTTTCATTCAACTGTGGGTTTCATAAAATTTGTATCAAATAAAGAAGTGGCCCGTAGCACAACAAGACATGTTTTCTAGATGTATGAAACGCAGGCCTAACTGTATCTAGTATATTGAACGCCAGATAAACTAACTTGGCCTTTTTTAAATAAATAAAAAATTCCCTCACTGGAATACTTTATGGCTTTTCACTGTATGGATTACAGATGGAATGACTGTTATATGTGAGTACCGCTTTCTTTGACAGATTCTAGTATGGGTACATATATGTTTTCCCAACCCCAGCACATTAGTTTGCTAATTCCAGATGTATGAAACGCAGGCCTAACTGTATCTAGTATATTGAACGCCAGATAAACTAACTTGGCCTTTTTTAAATAAAAAAAATTCCCTCACTGGAATACTTTCAGTCTTTTGACTGTATGGATTACAGATGGAATGACTGTTATATGTGAGTACCGCTTTCTTTGACAGATTCTAGTATGGGTACATATATGTTTTCCCAACCCCAGCACATTAGTTTGCTAATTCCAGATGTATGAAACGCAGGCCTAACTGTATCTAGTATATTGAACGCCAGATAAACTAACTTGGCCTTTTTTAAATAAAAAAAATTCCCTCACTGGAATACTTTCAGTCTTTTGACTGTATGGATTACAGATGGAATGACTGTTATATGTGAGTACCGCTTTCTTTGACAGATTCTAGTATGGGTACATATATGTTTTCCCAACCCCAGCACATTAGTTTGCTAATTCCAGATGTATGAAACGCAGGCCTAACTGTATCTAGTATATTGAACGCCAGATAAACTAACTTGGCCTTTTTTAAATAAAAAAAATTCCCTCAATGGAATACTTTCAGTCTTTTGACTGTATGGATTACAGATGGAATGACTGTTATATGTGAGTACCGCTTTCTTTGACAGATTCTAGTATGGGTACATATATGTTTTCCCAACCCCAGCACATTAGTTTGCTAATTCCAGATGTATGAAACGCAGGCCTAACTGTATCTAGTATATTAAACGCCAGATAAACTAACTTGGCCTTTTTTAAATAAAAAAAATTCCCTCACTGGAATACTTTCAGTCTTTTGACTGTATGGATTACAGATGGAATGACTGTTATATGTGAGTACCGCTTTCTTTGACAGATTCTAGTATGGGTACATATATGTTTTCCCAACCCCAGCACATTAGTTTGCTAATTCCAGATGTATGAAACGCAGGCCTAACTGTATCTAGTATATTGAACGCCAGATAAACTAACTTGGCCTTTTTTAAATAAAAAAAAAATTCCCTCACTGGAATACTTTATGGCTTTTCACTGTATGGATTACAGGTGGACTGGTATTAGTAGGGGTGACACAAGCACACCCAAGTCCCTGATGTAGGATTTCTATGGCACAGACCACTATTACAAGTGATTAATGGACGTTGGGAGAGATTGTGCTGCAGCACTAGTCCCAAGATGGCCGCCGCCTATCAGCCCAGTAACATGTGCCACAAAATGGTCTGCACAACCTTTAAAAAAAATAGCCTTGGACTGTGCTGCTAAATCGCTATTGGTCTGAATCCCAGGTGTAGATGTCTGACTTGTTTGGAGCTTTGGAATGCACACTGTGGCAGCTTCTGCTGCAGCACTACAAGTCGCAAAATGGCGGCCGGCGGTCAGCCCAGGTACATGTGGATGGAAAAATCACTCTGGCCACTCTAAAAATAGCCAATCCCTATCAAAAAAGCAGCTCAGCTGCAGTTGTTCAGATGAATCACAGGTGGAGGAGAGAAATTTGCTTCCAGTTATTCAATTATCCCTGCCTATTCTCGCCCTAGCATCAGCTGCGTCTATCCCTGTTCTATTCACATCGGGAGTGAGCACGTCCCGACGTGCGCACAAGCTTATAAAGAGGCTGAGTCACATGCTGCACTTGGCCAATCACAGCCTTGCCAATAGTAGGCATGGCTGCGATGGCATCTTAGGGCAAGTAGTATGATGCATGTTGATTGGCTGCTTTGCAGCCTTTTAAAATGCGCCAAAATACATGCCGAACGACGAACCCGAACCCGAACTTTTACGAAAAAGTTCGGGTTCGGGTCCGTGTCACGAACACCCCAAAATTCGGTTCGGACCCGAACTATGCTCGAACTGTTCGCTCAACACTAGTTAGAAACACTAAATCTTTTCTATTAGATACTCCTCATTTTCTACGATTGATTAATGATTTGGGTCATGTTCCTGAGGACAGCCTCCTTGTGACTATCGACGTTGTGAGTCTTTACACGTCGATCAGCCACAGGGAGGGGATCCAGGCGGTTTCTAAGATTTTGGAGACTAGTGAATATACTGCATCTTTACGTGATTTTTTTCTACATCTGTTGAGCATTGTTCTGATGGAAAATTATTTTCTATTTGGGGATAATTATTATCTCCAGAAGCGTGGGACCGCGATGGGGTCAAACGTGGCCCCGCCCTATGCAAATATATTCATGGCTGCATTTGAGGAAACATATGTGTATACCAATGAATTATATATTGAGAATATTTTGGTTTGGAAAAGGTTTATTGATGATATTTTTTGCATATGGACGGGGCCACGTGAGACCCTGGTGGCGTTCATGGATCATCTGAATTCAGCATGTGAAGGTCTACAGTTTACAATGACATGTGATAGAGATAAAGTCAGCTTTTTGGATACATTGGTCAAAAAAAAACAGGAAGGTCAATTATCCACTGACCTCTATAGGAAGGAAACGGATCGAAACAGTATTTTGCATTATTCGAGTGCACACCCCCCTTACTTAAAAAGGTCTATACCTAAATCTCAGTATCAGCGGGTAAGGCGGATTGCTACGCATCCGTTCTTACAGAATCAGAGGCTGGGGGAAATGACTACTAGATTCAGAGAAAGAGGATATCCCTTAGATGTATTATTGAACAGTGGTGCTTGTCAAGCGAGGGTTAAACATAAGAAAAAGGATGATGCTAGGATAGCATTTGTCCATAATTTCACCCCTTCAATGCATACATTGACAATATTGTAAGAAAACACTGGCATTTATTGGGTAAGGCCTATCCAGAGGTCTCAGAATTTAAAAGTTTACCCCTGATCTGCAATAGGAAGAACCCCAGTTATAGGGATATGCTAGTGAAAGCGGATATAGGGGGTACCAAACATCGGTTGCGTCAAAGTGTATTATCAACACCGCGTAAAGGTACATTCCCCTGCCTGCATTATCTCCAATGTTCACACATCTTAAAGGGCCCTACATTTTATCATCCACATACCGGGATTCCGTTTGAAGTAAAAGTTTTTTTTACATGTGAGTCTTCAAATGTCATTTATCTGATTAAATGCCCTTGTGGTCTGTTGTACATTGGTCAGACAATGCAGGCAGTGAGGGACAGAATTAATAAGCATAAATCGACCATTAGAACTAAAAACTTATTATTACCTATAACAAGCCACTTTGAAAAGTGCAGACATTCTATCGCCCAACTGAAATTTCAGGTTATAGAGCAGGTGATTAGACCACGGAGGGGGGGTGACATTAATAAGATGTTGCTACGGAGGGAAGCCTTTTGGATCCATACATTGGACACATTGCACCCTAGAGGCCTCAATAGGGAATATGAGGTTATGTATCTGTAATAGAATAATTTTGTTATATATTTACAATATATCTGTTGTTTATTTCTCAGGTATTGAAAATTTGAACGTTATACAAGAGTATTATCTACAAATGTTAAAATAGTAACCATAAGAATCCTGGAGCGCTCCATTAGTTACTACTTTATAGATCCATATGCGGGTACTTATACATAAGGGTATTTCCAACCATATGCGTTTTGGAGCTTTAAACGTGCTCCTTCTTCAGTGGCCACTAAGCGACTGAAGAAGGAGCACGTTTAAAGCTCAGAAAAACGTATGTTTGGAAATACCCTTATGTATAAGGGTATCCACATATGGATCTCTAAAGTAGTAACTAATGGAGTGCTCCAGGATCCTGCACCCGCCTGATCAGCCCACAGTACATGTATGGCGCTGGTCCTTAAAGGGGTATTCCTATCTTGCTACTTCATTCTCAATTGCTGCTAGCTAGCTGTTCACTTCCTGGTTTTTCTGCAGCTAAGGCTGGGAGGGCTTAGGCAGCTAGAGTGAAGGCCGGCCACACCTCCTTATGACATCACACTGAGAGCTGAGTCCTGCGTGCTCGTTCATGTGAATAGTATGACTCATCAGTCTGCAGTGTCTGTGAGGGGAATGGTCACTCAGAGAGCCATGTGAAGTGAGCTCAGTGTACAGTTTTACACATAAAATATCTGTCTGATCTTTTACAAACCCATTCTGTGCATCAAAAACTATAATTCCATATTATACATTAGCCCAAAAGCTTGACCAACCCCCACCCACCAGCCAGGGGCGTAGCTAGAAATGCATGGGCCCCATAGCAAAAAAAGCTGAGAAATGTTTTTTTTTTCCCAACAATAATGCCTCTTGTACATCGTCTTATTATCTTTTGGGAGACAGCTATGTCATTTCCCGTCAAAAAATTACTTGCTGGTTGAATAAAAGTAACTTTAAGTCAAAATTTGCCAGGGGTATGAATAATTATGGGAAGCACTGTAACTGTCAGCCAGTACAGGCCCCAAAAAGTAGGCAATAGGAATTCACCTGACAGCAAAAAACTTTGGATTCTGTGGCTGGAGGTATATTAGGCTGTCACAGGATAAATATTTAACTGTCGGCAAGTACAGGCCCCAAAAATTGGCCAATAGGCATTCACCTGACAGCAAAAAAAATTGGATTCTGTGGCTGGAGGTGCATTAGGCGGTCACAGGATAGATATATAACTGTCGGCCAGGACAGGCCCCAGAAATTAAGCAATAGGCATTCACCTGACAGCAAAGAACTTTGGATTCTGTGGCAGGAGGTGCATTAGGCGGTCGCAGGATAAATATGTAACTGTCGGCCAGTACAGGCCCCAAAAATTAGGCATTCACCTGATATAAATGGCCTTTTATGCCGCTGTATATACATAAGGCAAGGACCATTCTTTGTTCTGGGTGGTGGCAGATATGTGTGGGCTGGCATGAGGAAATTTAATTACACGTGGTCATCACAGGTGTTGAATTCCTCCGAGATCCATGCCTCATTCATTTTCATGATCCCGCCAGCTGTGCTGAAAATCCTTTTGGACAGGACACTCGATGAGGGGCAAGCCAAGAGTTCCATGGCAAATTGTGCCAGCTCTGGCCACAGATAAAGTCTGCACACCCAGTAGTCAAGGGGTTCCTCGCTTCTCAGAGCGTCCACATCGGCAGATAACCCGATGTAGTCGGACACCTGTCGGTCTAGGCGTTCCCTGAGGCTGGATCCGGAGGGCGGCTGTCGATAGGTTGGCTGCAAGAATGATCTCATATCCAAAGTGACCAACACATCTTCCAACCGCCCTCTTTTTCAGGCACGGTAGGTATGGTACCAGCACCTGTTTCGCTGTGGGTGGAAATTCCTCTGCCAGTGCCCGCAACAGCAGAATGAAGCATCTCTCACAGCAAGGCCTGGAAATGTTGCATTCTGTGATGCTGGTAACATGTCCGACATTTTGTGTTTCTACCGTGGGTCTAAGTACAGTTCCACCCAGTACAGGTCCTTGACCTTTATGCTTTTTATACGGGGGTCTCTCTTCAAACAATGGAGCATGAAGGCCCTCAATTGCACTAAATTGGAAGCGGTGGAGTGTCCTGGCTCCTGCTCATCGCACAGTAGAATGTCATCCTCGGTCTCCTCCCCCAGCCATGGACAACACCAGGGATCCCAGAAAAGTTTAAAGCATGCTCTTCTTGCTCCTCCTCTTCCTCCTCTCCCCAGCCACCATCCTCCTCTGACTCCTCTTCAGACTCTTGCTGACTTGTCTCAGATGGAGTAGCCCCCCTTGGAATTCAAAAAGCATTGTGACTTCCTCATCTTCCAGCTCCTGCTTCTCGACGGCTTGATCAATGACACAACGCAATGTACGCTCCAGAAAGAAGGTGTAAGGTACAATGTCACCGATGGCGCCCTGGCTGTGACTGACCAGTTTGGTGATCTCATCAAATGACCGCAGAAGTCTGCATGCGCCGCGCATGAGCAGCCACTGGCGCGGTGAAAAAAAAACAAGATCCCAGAACCTGTCCTGCCGCAGAGTTCGTACAGGTAGTCGTTAATGGCACATTTCTGCTGGAGCAACCTATTAAGAATATATAAGGTGGCGTTCCAGCGCGTCGGGCAGTCACAAATCAGATGTCTGACGGACAAGTGGTGTCGCCGCTGAACGTCAGCAAGGTGAGCCATGGCCGTGTAAGATCTTCTAAAATAGCCAGAGATTTTCCTGGCCTGCTGCAAGATGTTCTGGACCCCGGGGTATTTGGCAACGAATCGCTGCACGACTAAGTTCAGGACGTGTGTCATTTTGCCCTGTTTCAGCGCTCTCAGCAGATTGACACCGTTGTCGATCAACACTTTACCAACTGTCAAATTGAGCAGGGTTAGCCACTCATTGGCTTTTGACCGCAGAGTTGAAAGGAGTGTAGGAACGGTGTGGCTTTTGGGGGGTGCAGTGGAAGAGGCGGTAGCAGTGGAAAAGGTAGAGTCAGCCGAGGAGGAGATGGAGGATGGAGTAGGAGGAGGAGAAGAAGAGGCAGGCCTGCATGCAATCCGTGGCGGTAACACCAAATCCACACGTGTGCCATGTGTTACATGCTTGACGGCCGTCAGAAGGTTCACCCAGTAGGCAGTAAAAGTTATGTACCTTCCCTGCCCGTGTTTGCTAGACCACATGTCTGTGGTCAGATGTATCTTGGCACCGACACTGTGTGCCAGAGATATAGTAAATGGCCGCTGAACGTGGCCATATGGTTCAGGGATGCTCTTCTGGGAGAAATATTTCCTTTTGGGGACCTTCTACTGCGGTGTGCCAATGGCCACAAATTTTCTAAAGGCTTCTGAGTCCACCAATTTATATAGCAGTAGTTGGCAGGCTAGCAGTTTCGACAAGCCAACGGTCAGCCATTGGGGATTATCATAATTTTTTTACCCTCCAACATTTGGGCCACGGAAGCCTGCCTTGTGCCAGATGAACTCGACGACGGCAAGGTGGAAGGTGGAAAGGAGGAAAAATGGGGGGAGAGAGGAGAAGGAGAACAGGCAGGAAATGGAGCACTGGGAGTGTGGCTTTGTGGGTTCTGACGGCATTGCTCCCAGTGGGCTCGGTGATGGGAGGCCAGGTGCCTTCTTAAGGCGGCCATCCCTAAGTGAGTGTTGCGCTTACCGCGACTTATGCTTTCACAGCACAGTCTGCAGATTGCGACACTATTGTCAGCAGCTGACAAGTTAAAAAAAGCCCACATTGCGGAGCCATGTGCTGGCATCCTTGGAGCACAAGATGTGACCGTA
Source organism: Bufo bufo (assembly GCF_905171765.1). Classification (NCBI taxonomy): domain Eukaryota; kingdom Metazoa; phylum Chordata; class Amphibia; order Anura; family Bufonidae; genus Bufo; species Bufo bufo. The sequence goes on from NC_053390.1 coordinate 80,757,137, forward strand.
CATGGTGGATGGCTCGCTCCAGATACATTTGCAGTCTGCTTTTTGCCTCCTGTGCACTGCGAGTTCTGCCTGCTTCTCCTCCTTCTCCTCCCTATCTGCTGCTCCGTCTCTCCCTCTGAACTCCCCTTCTCTTTCTCTCTTGTGGGCACCCATGTGACGTCCATCGACACGTCATCATCGTCACCTTCACCACCACTGACATTAGAGATCTCAGAGTAGGCAGCAACGGCGAGGACCACCCTCCTTGTACTGATCTGAGTACTGTCGTCAGACCGCTGGATGGCAGCCGTTGCTACCTCCTCATCCTTATCCGATGCCAAAAATGGCTGCGCATCGGTAAGGTCTGGGAATGGATGGGAAAATAATTCCTCTGACTCAAGTGAAGGGGCTATGGTGGTGGTGGTGGTGGTGTCTTTGGGGGTGCACACAGCAGAGAGTGAAGAGGGAGCAGATACAGAGGATGAGGAGGGTGCAGAAGAGGAAGGCTGAGTGAGCCACTCAACTAACTCTGGTGGGCCCTTTGAAGTTATCACACACGCCTTCTCCAACTTCCCACTTAGGCTCTGGCCTGGTGCACCTGCCGGACCCCTACAATCCCTGTGGAAAGTTCTGCCTCTTCCTCTGCATGTCATTTTCTAAATGACCCTCTGCCTGAGTCCGTACAGAAGAGCAGTGTTTGTGGAAGAAGGTATACTGCAGCCCTCAATCAGTATTTGGTGGAAAAAGGTATATAGCAATAGCCCCCCTCAATCAGTATTTTGTGGAAGCAGGCGTATAGCAGCCCTCAATCAGTGTTTGGTGGAAGAAGGTAAATTGCAATAGCATCCCTCAATCAGTATTTAGTGGAAGAAGGTATATGGCACCCCTCAATCAGTATTTGTCGGAAACAGGTATAAGGCACCCCTCAATCAGTATTTTGTGGAAAAAGGTATATAGAAATTGCACCCCTCAATCAGTATTTGGCTGAAACAGGTATATAGCACTCCTCAATCAGTATTTGGCGGAAACAGGTATATATCACCCCTCAATCAGTATTTGGCGTTAACAGGTATATAGCACCCCTCAATCAGGATTTTGTGGAAGAAGGTATATCGCAGCCCTCAAGCAGTTATTTTGGGGCAACAGGTATATCACACTCGTTGCAATTAGTTACTACAATAGCATTTGTCCCTCTATTTAGCTGCGGTATCACACAACTTCTGCACAATACAAATACACTATAATATAATTTCTATGTTAGAAAGTGTATTATAAGTATATCACACCCCTCTATATCACACCTATTGATAGCACATCTATACCAGTCCTTAAAAGGACTTTTGTGGCCCTATTAGCTAGCGCTTGGTGTCCCTAACTGTCCCTGCTCCAAAATGCAACCTCTCCCTACACTGGCAAAACACATGGGGCCAGATTTATCATTACTCTGACAGCTCACTCCACTTTCACATATGGCTAAAGTCAGTTTTAGCCAAGTCAGATTTATGATTGGCCCTTTAAGACTGTAATAAATGTGGTTTGACGGTAGCAGTTTATCCATCAGTAAGCAGCTTTACAAAAGTTGCACGTCTTTACGAAAAAGTTGCATGTTCTATTAAAAAGTCTCATAAGATAAGCATGGTCCTCACTGGAGTGAAATTGCGAATTTTTTTGCGACTTTTTTGCGACTTTATAAATAGTCGCAATAGTAAATCTGTCTAGAGATTGATTTACATAAGAAAACACGCCCACATTCAGAAAACTGGAGAGCATAGCACAGAGCAGAAAAAAGTCACAATTTTTTGTGCAGTTTTAGCGATTGCGCAAAAATTTGCGACGTTTTCACTCCATTATTCTGACTTGAGCTAATGCTAAATCTGGCCCATAATGTAAAATGGCTGCCAGATCGGGTTCTGTTATAGGGTTGGGGGTGTGTTCATGTGTTGAAACGTCTCAATTGGTTGTCCTGTCCCACCTGATGGATGTTTCATGGGTCAAAGTTCGGCGCTATGCAAAAAAATATGGCACGTGCGAATATCGCCATATGATCGCATGTTCGGCGAATCGCGAACGAGCAAAGTTTGCCGCAAAACGAACGCCGGGCGAACCGCAAGGCCATCTCTACAGGGGATGGGGTGCTCTCTCAGGCTACGGTGAATGGTCTGACTAGAAAAGTTAAGTGACGCTGTCTGCTGAGATAAAAGTCAAAACAATTAATAAGGTAAAGAGTATGGACAGGAGGTAGAATACATGGAGTGAAAAAAATATTACATCCAGAAAACCAATCACCCGTTATTTTTTTATTAAAAAAATACGTAGAATTTTCATATATAGGTTGTTAATATGGGATTTATTTTTTAATGTGAGTTCCTTTAATAATTATGGAGTACACCATGTGAGCCAGAATTCCAGCACAATTTAACCCTTTCATGACCGGGCTTAAAAAAGGTGTGAATGTGCAGGCAATTTCTCGTGATTTTGTGAACGTGGTGGTTTAGTGACCCTAACTTTTTTTATTTGTTTGACTACCAAAATAATTTTTGAGATGATTTTTACTTGAGATACTTTTTATTAACATGTTTCTTTAGAGATTTATTTTTCAGTTTTTTTTTAGGTTTAATATGGGGGAAAACCGCTAATTCTTAAATTCTTAAATTATTAAAAAGGTCTTTTTTTTATTATAGTTTATTATTTCTTAAATATTAAAACTGACACAGAAATTATTTATTGCAATAGGTTCCCTATTTTGTGACGATTGTTTTGGTACATAACACGTATAGGTTTGAGTGAATAGGGGGCGACTATGGTGACGGTTTCTGTTAGTGGTGCTTTTAATTATTTAATAAAATATATATACCGTATATACTTGAGTATAAGCCGACCCGAATATAAGCCGAGGCCCCTAATTTTACCCCAAAAAAATGGGAAAAATTATTGACTCGAGTATAAGACTAGGGTGGGAAATGCAGCTATAATGCAGAGTGTATGTGTATATAATGCATACACTCTACATTATATACACACATCTGCAAGAGGGTGACTCAGATTGATGGGAGTCTGACTCCCTGTATTTAATGCAGAGTGTGTGCATTATATACACACACACTCTGCATTAAATACAGGGAGTCAGACTCCCATTAACTTTACACTGGGAGGGGGGGATGTCCAGGGTGAGGGGGGGGCTGTCCAGGGGGAGGGGAGGACACACACACTCTGCATTAAATACAGGGAGTCAGACTCCCATCAACTTTACACTGGGAGGGGGGGCTGTCCAGGGGGAGGGGAGGCTGTGCAGGGGCCGGTACTTACTGCTGGTGTAAATCTCGCGGTCTGCTCCCAGTGTAAATCTCGCGAGATTTACACTGGGAGCTTAACAGAGGTGCCGCGCGGACGTGCTGGGAGCTGACCGTAGCAGCTGTAAAGGTAAGTAACAGCTTCTCCGGCCCCCAACATGTCATGGTCTGTATTATGGCAATGTAAGTTGCCATAATACAGACCTAGACTCGAGTATAAGACGAGGGGGCTTTTTGAGCACAAAAATATGTGCCAAAAAACTTGTCTTATACTCGAGTATATACGGTATATTCGTTTTTTTATTATCATTTTTTTACTTATATTTTTATTTTCTTTTTTGCACATATGTCCCCCATGAGGTCATTAAAAGACCTCTGGAGGACACTGACTTTACACACAGTTAGAGCTGATCAGGGTCTCCTTAGATCCTGCAGCTTTGCTCCTGCCCTTAGACACACGGTGGTAACGTGACCGCCAGGACTAACAGAGGAATCGGCTCGGCCGCTTCCTTCTCTCGCTCCCTGCACTCATGCAGCGATCTGCTGCCACCACTGGAGAAGGCAGAAGCGGTAATATGCTGCTTCTGTCTTCTCCTCAGGTTCTTCGCTGTGTCTAATAGCCAGGACCCGACGTATTGATTTTTTTATAAGTTTCGCTGGGAGGGGGAATAAAAAAAAAAGTCCTGGAAACCTTTTTAAATGCACTGGTATGGAAAGCAATAATGATTAGTACAATACAATTATCAAACAGGTAAAATAGGGATTGTGTGTTCAAATCCATGTGATTCCAGTTCACCTAGGGGTTGTCCGACAGCTTTTGATAAGACTAAAGGAGTTCTCTGCTTTGAACAATCCCTAATTGTTGGATTGATCTCTTGATCACAAAGCGTTCCCCTGCTGGGATTACCAGTAGGGATGAGCGAACCCAAACTGCACAGTTCGGGTTCGTACCAAACTTTGCAAGTTTGGGTGCCTGGACCCAAACCCAGACTTTTTCACAGAAGTTCTGGTTTGGTGTACGGGTGATTTTATTATTTTCTGTAATAACGTTCTTAAGACAGAATGCAAAACAATATGGCCAATTAGGGGTTAAAAAAAATACAACTCACCTGATCGCGCTGCAGCAGCTTCTATTTTCACTGAATAGGACCTGCCAAAGGATCTGCGATGTGCACAATGACGTCACCGCACTCTCCCACATGGTGATGTCATCACGCATATCGCAGGTCCTTTGACAGGTCCTGTTCAGTGAAGATAGAAGAAGCTGCTTTAGCGGGATCAAGTGGATAAGGTAAGTTGTTTTGACTTCAATGGGGTTTGGGTTCAAATTCAGGTAAAGTTCAGATCCCGAACCCAAACTTTGACGCGAAGTTCGGCTGAACCCGAACTTCCACGGGTTTTCTCATCCCTAATTACCAGTGATCGGCTTTAATCTGTGGGGAAATCTGCCAGTAAGTGTTTAATTTTTTTGTAGTGCCACAACAGGGCAAAGTAAGCATTACACAGTGCCCATTCAAATCAATAGTTAGTCCATTTTATGTAGGACAGGTCCTCCAGAGTGAGAGAGATTCTCTGTAGTCACCCTTCACTCTGTCCAAGCTACAGTATAAGGATCCTAAACAGAGCCACCCCCTTTATTAGCTCAAAATTCACTAATAGGGTATGTACAAATTTGTTTTCTAAACCATACAACTCCTTTTAAGGGTAAATGTGCTCAGTTGGTTGCAACTTTTTCAGAGAAAGAGTTATCAAGAATAGTTTTTTTTACATAGCACTGTATAAACGCATTCCATTTTTCCTACCAGGTGCATCATACAACAGCTCATAACATAGTCAGACACCTGTATCAGGAAAACAGAGGTCAAAATGTACCACTCATCTCTCAATGTATCCTCTCTGTAAGGCATGGTTGTAACGAGATTCACTTACAGCTAAAATGTTGGGTAAGTGGCCATTGTGCCTCAGGACTGTCATGTTTGTTTAGCGTTCCTGATATGCTTCAGTTGACTTGACTAGTTCCAGGTTATGACAAGGTCATGTCTGGAAGAGTTCTCATGACTGAAAAGCTTCCACACTGAAAGGAAATGCAGATGGCTCATCGCCTTATAACTTTTTAAGACATACAGATAAACTAAAAGGGTCACCTACATATAACCTACATTGCCATCATGCTTGCCAACTTTTAACAAGTGCCATCTGGGAGAAATGAGAATCTTTGTGGTAATAATTATTGTAGGCTTTAATAGAACACACCCTTTTTACACAAGACATCCCTTTTCTGGCCATGACCCTTTTACATGGATATGACGTCACCGGGGCTGACACAATATCCAACACAATAATTTGTTTTCCATGAGAAATGGGGATCTCTTGCCTGTTTCTCACTAACTTTTTTTGAGGTAGTTGATATGAATCTACTTTACACCCGAATCTGATTCTGTAGGCAACTTGCTTAGTCTGATGTTTCATTTAAGGATTTTTTTTGTTTACTACTGTTTTATTGGAATTAACAGCTCAGGTCAGCTTCTGGTAGGTTTTATTCCTTTTAGGCCTCTTGCACACAAACATATTTGTTCCATTCTGTACATTGGGGACCGCAATTTGCGGTCCCCAATGCACAGGCAACGTTGTATGTTGATCTGCACGTTGTATGTTGTTCTGCATTATGTACTTTATTGTTTGCTTGTGACATAGTTCACAGCAAGGAATGGGTGGCGAGGGTTGGCAAGGAACAAGACTAATCACCCTGTTCCTCCCCTCTTGGTAGTAGTGGGCTGGAGCTGGTCCCTATAAAGAGGGAGAGGAAGCTGACTGCCAAGCTCCTGCTCCTGTTACAATTTCTCCAGAAAGAACTACTCCAATTATCCTCAAGGAAGGCCTTGAGATTCCAGACAGCTGAGTGACCTGCTACTATCAGCATTGAAGACACTGCTGCAAGGTGTGGGATTACAGCCAAGCCACCCCTGATCCAACATCCACTAGACCAGTATCACCTACAGTAAGGCCTGTATTATAACAACAGATTTTCTGACCAATCATGGGTCAGATGGCAGTTTTACATACACAGATGTTTTGTTATATACACCAACTATTGGTCTGATTGGATGGAAATTGGTCAGATAATATGTTGGTGTAATAGACCCCTAACTGTGGAATTGCCATTAACCAACCTGCCTCCATATTCTTATTGGTGCCAGAGAGGATTTGCACTTGAAGCCTGCTGCCGTATATATTTCAGTTCTGTGTTGCACTTATTAAAAAAGACTTTGTTAAAGTTCACTCTGACCTCATTCTTCAGTACTATATTTCCACTGCACCGATCCCCAGGGAGCAACAGCCTGAGGAAGTACACCATGACACTACATCTCAACAGGGCCATTATCACTCCTATCCTCCACTCCCACTCCTCAAGTGGGCGCTGCACATGTCTTATATATAGTATGTTGCATATGTTGTCCTTGGTCAAGATTTTGTAGTAGAGGATGGTCATTTAGACAATTAAAAAAGAGAGATCAGAAGAAATCTATGAATTTCACTGCAGTACATGAATAAATACAGTGAATATATATTTTATGTTATACAGTTGCAAGAAAAAGTATGTGAACCCTTTGGAATGATATGGATTTTATTGGTCATAAAATGGGATCTGATCTTCATCTAAGTCACAACAATAGACAATCACAGTCTGCTTAAACTAATAACACACAAATAATTAAATGTTACCATGTTTTTATTGAACACACCATGTAAGCATTCACAGTCCAGGTGGAAAAAGTATGTCAACCCCTAGACTAATGACATCTCCAAGAGCTAATTGGAGTAAGGTGTCAGCCAACTGGAGTCTAATCAATGAGATGAGATTAAAGGGTTTGGTTACAGCTGCCCTGCCCTATAAAAAACACACACCAGTTCTGGGTTTGCTTTTCACAAGAAGCATTGCCTGATGTGAATGATGCCTCGCACAAAAGAGCTCTCAGAAGACCTACGATTAAGAATTGTTGACTTGCATAAAGCTGGAAAGGGTTATAAAAGTATCTCCAAAAGCCTTGCTGTTCTTCAGTCCACGGTAAGACAAATTGTCTATAAAAGGAGAAAGTTCAGTACTGCTTCTACTCTCCCTAGGAGTAGCTGTCCTGTAAAAATGACTGCAAGAGCACAGTGCAGACTGCTCAATGAGGTGAAGAAGAATCCTAGAGTGTCAGCTAAAGACTTACAAAAGTCTCTGGCATATGCTAACATCCCTGTTAGCGAATCTACGATACGTAAAACACTAAACAAGAATGGATTTCATGAGAGGATACCACAGAAGAAGCCACTGATGTCCAAAAAAAACATTGCTGCACGTTTACAGTTTGCACAAGAGCACCTGGATGTTCCACAGCAGTACTGGCAAAATATTCTGTGGACAAAGGAAACCAAAGTTGAGTTGTTTGGAAGAAATACACAACACTATGTGTGGAGAAAAAGAGGCACAGCACACCAACATCAAAACCTCATCCCAACTGTAAAGTATGATGGTGAGGGCATCATGGTTTGGGGCTGTTTTGCTGAGTCAGGGCCTGGATGGATTGCTATCATAGAAGGAAAAATTAATTCCCGTTTATCAAGACATTTTGCAGGAGAACTTAAGGCTATCTGTCCACCAGCTGAAGCTCAACAGAAGATGGGTGTTGCAACAGGACCACGACCCAAAGCATAGAAGTAAATCAACAACAGAGTGGCTTAAACAGAAGAAAATACGCCTTCTGAAGTGGCCCAGTCAGAGTCCTGACTAGGGATGAGCGAACCCGAACTGTATAGTTCGGGTTCGTACCGAATTTTGGGGTGTCCGTGACACGGACCCAAACCCGAACATTTTCGTAAAAGTCCGGGTTCGGGTTCGGTGTTCGGCGCTTTCTTGGCGCTTTTTGAAAGGTGCAAAGCAGCCAATCAACAAGCGTCATACTACTTGGCCCAAGAGGCCATCACAGCCATGCCTACTATTGGCATGGCTGTGATTGGCTAGTGCACCATGTGACCCAGCCTCTATTTAAGCTGGAGTCACGTAGCGCCGCACGTCACTCTGCTATGATCAGTATAGGGAGAGGTTGTAGCTGCGACGTTAGGGCGAGATTAGGCAGATTAACTCATCCAAAAGACTTCATTCTGTGATCGATCTGCAGCTGTGGATCATTGAAGTGCTATTATTGACTTGCTCACTTTTTTGAGGCTGCCCAGAGCGTTTTTAGATCACTTTTTTTCTGGGGTGATCGGTGGCCATTTTTTGACTTGTGGTGCGCCAGCACGAGCTATCATCAAGTGTATTTAACCATCGATAGTGTGGTTATTTTGTGCTATATCCTACATCAGCTGCAGGCTGAGCCTGTGTCACCCAAGTGCATTTAACCATCAACAGTCTGATTATTTTTTGGCCATATACTACATCAGCTGCAGGCTGAGCCTGTGTCACCCAAGTGTATTTAACCATCGATATTGTGGTTATTTTGTGCTATATCCTACATCAGCTGCAGGCTGAGCCTGTGTCACCCAAGTACATTTAACCATCAACAGTCTGATTATTTTTTGGCCATATACTACATCTGGTGCAGGCTGAGCCTGTGTCACCCAAGTGCATTTAACCATCAACAGTCTGATTATTTTTTGGCCATATACTACATCTGGAGCAGGCTGAGCCTGTGTCACCCAAGTGCATTTAACCATCAACAGTGTGGTTATTTTTTGGCCATATATTACATCAGGGGCAAGTTGAGCCTGTCACACAGCGCCTAAAAAATAGACCTGACATTTCTATTCAACCAAATCTGCACAGTTTTAGCTGGTCAAGTTATTTGTAGTGACCTTAAAAGCAGACTTTTTGTTCTGGGTTGAAAAAGCATTGCCAAATTTGCCATTCTCAAAATAACTAGTTTGTGGTATTTGAGGCCTACTTGAAATCTATCCCAAAAAGAAAATCTTACATTGAAGGTATTGATAGTGTCATTCAGAAAAACCTAAGACACACGCTAGCGTGCTGATAGAAGTGTCATTCTGTCATTAAACCTATAACTGTCACACAGCACAAAAAAAAAAACAGGTCTCACATCTCTATTCAACCAAATCTGCACAGTTTTAGTTGGTCAAGTTATTTGTAGTGACCGTAAAAGCAGACTTTTTGTTCTGGGTTAAAAAAGCATTCCCAAATTTGCCATTCTCAAAATTGTGGTGAACGGGAACAATGAGGAAAACATCTAATAAGGGACGCGGACGTGGACATGGTCGTGGTGGTGTTAGTGGACCCTCTGGTGCTGGGAGAGGACGTGGCCGTTCTGCCACAGCCACACGTCCTAGTGAACCAACTACCTCAGGTCCCAGTAGCCAGCAGAATTTACAGCGATATTTGGTGGGGCCCAATGCCGTTCTAAGGATGGTAAGGCCTGAGCAGGTACAGGCATTAGTCAATTGGGTGGCCGACAGTGGATCCAGCACGTTCACAATATCTCCCACCCAGTCTTCTGCAGAAAGCGCACAGATGGCGCATGAAAATCAAGCCCATCGGTCTGTCACATCACCCCCATGCATATCAGGGAAACTGTCTGAGCCTCAAGTTATGCAGCAGTCTCTTATGCTGTTTGAAGACTCTGCTGCCAGGGTTTCCCAAGGGCATCCACCTAGCCCTTCCCCAGGGGTGGAAGAGATAGAATGCACTAACGCACAACCACTTATTTTTCCTGATAATGAGGACATGGGAATACCACCTCAGCACGTCTCTGATGATGACGAAACACAGGTGCCAACTGCTGCGTCTTTCTGCAGTGTGCAGACTGAACAGGAGGTCAGGGATCAAGACTGGGTGGAAGACGATGCAGGGGACGATGTGATTAAACCTATAACTGTCACACAGCGCAAAAAAAAACAGGTCTCACATCTCTATTCAACCAAATCTGCACAGTTTTAGCTGGTCAAGTTATTTGTAGTGACCGTAAAAGCAGACTTTTTGTTCTGGGTTGAAAAAGCATTCCCAAATTTGCCATTCTCAAAATAACTAGTTTGTGGTATTTGAGGCCTACTTGAAATCTATCCCAAAAAGAAAATCTTACATTTAAGGTATTGATACTGTCATTCAGAAAAACCTAAGACACACGCTAGCGTGCTGATAGAAGTGTCATTCTGTGATTAAACCTATAACTGTCACACAGCGCAAAAAAAAACAGGTCTCACATCTCTATTCAACTAAATCTGCACAGTTTTAGCTGGTCAAGTTATTTGTAGTGACCGTAAAAGCAGACTTTTTGTTCTGTGTTGAAAAAGCATTCCCAAATTTGCCATTCTGAAAATAACTAGTTTGTGGTATTTGAGGCCTAATTGAAATCTATCCCAAAAAGAAAATCTTACATTGAAGGTATTGATAGTGTCATTCAGAAAAACCTAAGACACACGCTAGCGTGCTGATAGAAGTGTCATTCTGTGATTAAACCTATAACTGTTACACAGCGCAAAAAAAAACAGGTCTCACATCTCTATTCAACCAAATCTGCACAGTTTTAGCTGGTCAAGTTATTTGTAGTGACCGTAAAAGCAGACTTTTTGTTCTGGGTTGAAAAAGCATTCCCAAATTTGCCATTCTGAAAATAACTAGTTTGTGGTATTTGAGGCCTACTTGAAATCTATCCCAAAAAGAAAATCTTACATTGAAGGTATTTATAGTGTCATTCAGAAAAACCTAAGACACACGCTAGCGTGCTGATAGAAGTGTCATTCTGTGATTAAACCTATAACTGTCACACAGCGCAAAAAAAAACAGGTCTCACATCTCTATTCAACCAAATCTGCACAGTTTTAGCTGGTCAAGTTATTTGTAGTGACCGTAAAAGCAGACTTTTTGTTCTGGGTTGAAAAAGAATTCCCAAATTTGCCATTCTCAAAATAACTAGTTTGTGGTATTTGAGGCCTACTTGAAATCTATCCCAAAAAGAAAATCTTACATTGAAGGTATTGATAGTGTCATTCAGAAAAACCTAAGACACACGCTAGCGTGCTGATAGAAGTGTCATTCTGTGATTAAACCTATAACTGTCACACAGCGCAAAAAAAAACAGGTCTCACATCTCTATTCAACCAAATCTGCACGGTTTTAGCTGGTCAAGTTATTTGTAGTGACTGTAAAAGCAGACTTTTTGTTCTGGGTTGAAAAAGCATTCCCAAATTTGCCATTCTGAAAATAACTAGTTTGTGGTATTTGAGGCCTACTTGAAATCTATCCCAAAAAGAAAATCTTACATTGAAGGTATTGATAGTGTCATTCAGAAAAACCTAAGACACACGCTAGCGTGCTGATAGAAGTGTCATTCTGTGATTAAACCTATAACTGTCACACAGCGCAAAAAAAAAAACAGGTCTCACATCTCTATTCAACCAAATCTGCACAGTTTTAGCTGGTCAAGTTATTTGTAGTGACCGTAAAAGCAGACTTTTTGTTCTGAGTTGAAAAAGCATTCCCAAATTTGCCATTCTGAAAATAACTAGTTTGTGGTATTTGAGGCCTACTTGAAATCTATCCCAAAAAGAAAATCTTACATTGAAGGTATTGATAGTGTCATTCAGAAAAACCTAAGACACACGCTAGCGTGCTGATAGAAGTGTCATTCTGTGATTAAACCTATAACTGTCACACAGCGCAAAAAAAAACAGGTCTCACATCTCTATTCAACCAAATCTGCACAGTTTTAGCTGGTCAAGTTATTTGTAGTGACCGTAAAAGCAGACTTTTTGTTCTGGGTTGAAAAAGCATTGCCAAATTTGCCATTCTCAAAATAACTAGTTTGTGGTATTTGAGGCCTACTTGAAATCTATCCCAAAAAAAAAATCTTACATTGAAGGTATTGATAGTGTCATTCAGAAAAACCTAAGACACATGCTAGCGTGCTGATAGAAGTGTCATTCTGTGATTAAACCTATAACTGTCACACAGCGCAAAAAAAACAGGTCTCACATCTCTATTCAACCAAATCTGCACAGTTTTAGCTGGTCAAGTTATTTGTAGTGACCGTAAAAGCAGACTTTTTGTCCTGGGTTGAAAAAGCATTCCCAAATTTGCCATTCTGAAAATAACTAGTTTGTGGTATTTGAGGCCTACTTGAAATCTATCCCAAAAAGAAAATCTTACATTGAAGGTATTGATAGTGTCATTCAGAAAAACCTAAGACACACGCTAGCGTGCTGATAGAAGTGTCATTCTGTCATTAAACCTATAACTGTCACACAGCGCAAAAAAAAAACAGGTCTCACATCTCTATTCAACCAAATCTGCACAGTTTTAGCTGGTCAAGTTATTTGTAGTGACCGTAAAAGCAGACTTTTTGTTCTGGGTTGAAAAAGCATTCCCAAATTTGCCATTCTCAAAATTGTGGTGAACTGGAACAATGAGGAAAACATCTAATAAGGGACGCGGACGTGGACATGGTCGTGGTGGTGTTAGTGGACCCTCTGGTGCTGGGAGAGGACGTGGCCGTTCTGCCACAGCCACACGTCCTAGTGAACCAACTGCCTCAGGTCCCAGTAGCTAGCAGAATTTACAGCGATATTTGGTGGGGCCCAATGCCGTTCTAAGGATGGTAAGGCCTGAGCAGGTACAGGCATTAGTCAATTGGGTGGCCGACAGTGGATCCAGCACGTTCACAATATCTCCCACCCAGTCTTCTGCAGAAAGCGCACAGATGGCGCATGAAAATCAAGCCCATCGGTCTGTCACATCACCCCCATGCATATCAGGGAAACTGTCTGAGCCTCAAGTTATGCAGCAGTCTCTTATGCTGTTTGAAGACTCTGCTGCCAGGGTTTCCCAAGGGCATCCACCTAGCCCTTCCCCAGGGGTGGAAGAGATAGAATGCACTAACGCACAACCACTTATTTTTCCTGATGATGAGGACATGGGAATACCACCTCAGCACGTCTCTGATGATGACGAAACACAGGTGCCAACTGCTGCGTCTTTCTGCAGTGTGCAGACTGAACAGGAGGTCAGGGATCAAGACTGGGTGGAAGACGATGCAGGGGACGATGAGGTCCTAGACCCCACATGGAATGAAGGTCGTGCCACTGACTTTCAGAGTTCGGAGGAAGAGGCAGTGGTGAGACCAAGCCAACAGCGTAGCAAAAGAGGGAGCATTGGGCAAAATCAGAACACCCGCCGCCAAGAGACTCCGCCTGCTACTGACCGCCGCCATCTGGGACCGAGCACCCCAAGGGCAGCTTCAAGGAGTTCCCTGGCATGGCACTTCTTCAAACAATGTGCTGACGACAAGACCCGAGTGGTTTGCACGCTGTGCCATCAGAGCCTGAAGCGAGACATTAACGTTCTGAACCTTAGCACAACCTGCATGACCAGGCACCTGCATGCAAAGCATGAACTGCAGTGGAGTAAACACCTTAAAAACAAGGAAGTCACTCAGGCTCCCCCTGCTACCTCTTCTGCTGCTGCCGCCTCGGCCTCTTCTGCTGCTGCTGCCGCCGCCTCGGCCTCTTCCTCCGCCTCTGGAGGAACGTTGGCACCTGCCGCCCAGCAAACATGGGATGTACCACCAACACCACCACCTGCGTCATCAAGCATCTCAACCATGTCACACGGCAGCGTTCAGCTCTCCATCTCACAAACATTTGAGAGAAAGCGTAAATTCTCACCTAGCCACCCTCGATCCCTGGCCCTGAATGCCAGCATTTCTAAACTACTGGCCTATGAAATGCTGTCATTTAGGCTGGTGGACACACACAGCTTCAAACAGCTCATGTCACTTGCTGTCCCACAGTATGTTGTTCCCAGCCGCCACTACTTCTCCAAGAGAGCCGTGCCTTCCCTGCACAAACAAGTGTCCGATAAAATCAAGTGTGCACTGTGCAACGCCATCTGTGGCAAGGTCCACCTAACCACAGATACGTGGACCAGTAAGCACGGCCAGGGACGCTATATCTCCCTAACTGCACACTGGGTAAATGTAGTGGTGGCTGGGCCCCAGGCGGAGAGCTATTTGGCGCACGTCCTTCCGCCGCCAAGGATCGCAGGGCAACATTCTTTGCCTCCTGTCTCCTCCTCCTCCTACTCAGCTTCCTCCTCCTCTTCTTCCACCTGCTCATCCAGTCAGCCACACACCTTCACCACCAACTTCAGCACAGCACGGGGTAAACGTCAGCAGGCCATTCTGAAACTCATATGTTTGGGGGACAGGCCCCACACCGCACAGGAGTTGTGGCGGGGTATAGAACAACAGACCGACGAGTGGTTGCTGCCGGTGAGCCTCAAGCCCGGCCTGGTGGTGTGCGATAATGGGCGAAATCTCGTTGCAGCTCTGGGACTAGCCGGTTTGACGCACATCCCTTGCCTGGCGCATGTGCTGAATTTGGTGGTGCAGAAGTTCATTCGCAACTACCCCGACATGTCAGAGCTGCTGTATAAAGTGCGGGCCGTCTGTTCGCGCTTCCGGCGTTCACTCCCTGCCGCTGCTCGCCTGTCTGCGCTACAGCGTAACTTCGGCCTTCCCGCTCACCGCCTCATATGCGACGTGCCCACCAGGTGGAACTCCACCTTGCATATGCTGGACAGACTGTGCGAGCAGCAGCAGGCCATAGTGGAGTTTCAGCTGCAGCACGCACGGGTCAGTCGCACTGCGGATCAGACCCACTTCACCACCAATGACTGGGCCTCCATGCGAGACCTGTGTGCCCTGTTGCGCTGTTTCGAGTACTCCACCAACATGGCCAGTGGGGATGACGCCGTTATCAGCGTTACAATACCACTTCTATGTGTCCTTGAGAAAACACTTAGGGCAATGATGGAAGAGGAGGTGGCCCAGGAGGAAGAGGGGTCATTTTTAGCACTTTCAGGCCAGTCTCTTCGAAGTGACTCAGAGGGAGGTTTTTTGCAACACCAGAGGCCAGGTACAAATGTGGCCAGACAGGGCCCACTACTGGAGGACGAGGAGGACGAGGATGAGGAGGAGGTGGAGGAGGATGAGGATGAAGCATGTTCACAGCGGGGTGGCACCCAAAGCAGCTCGGGCTCATCACTGGTGCGTGGCTGGGGGGAAACACAGGACGATGACGATACGCCTCCCACAGAGGACAGCTTGTCCTTACCTCTGGGCAGCCTGGCACACATGAGCGACTACATGCTGCAGTGCCTGCGCAACGACAGCAGAGTTGCCCACATTTTAATGTGTGCGGACTACTGGGTTGCCACCCTGCTGGATCCCCGGTACAAAGACAATGTGCCCACCTTACTTCCTACACTGGAGCATGATAGGAAGATGCGCGAGTACAAGCGCACGTTGGTAGACGCGCTACTGAGAGCATTCCCAAATGTCACAGGGGAACCAGTGGAAGCCCAAGGCGAAGGCAGAGGAGGAGCAAGAGGTCGCCAACGCAGCTGTGTCACGCCCAGCTCCTCTGAGGGCAGGGTTAGCATGGCAGAGATGTGGAAAAGTTTTGTCAACACGCCACAGCTAAGTGCACCACCACCTGATACGGAACGTATTAGCAGGAGGCAACATTTCACTAACATGGTGGAACAGTACCTGTGCACACCCCTCCACGTACTGACTGATGGTTCGGCCCCATTCAACTTCTGGGTCTCCAAATTGTCCACGTGGCCAGAGCTAGCCTTTTATGCCTTGGAGGTGCTGGCCTGCCCGGCGGCCAGCGTTTTGTCTGAATGTGTATTCAGCACGGCAGGGGGCGTCATTACAGACAAACTCAGCCGCCTGTCTACAGCCAATGTGGACAAGCTGACGTTCATAAAAATTAACCAGGCATGGATCCCACAGGACCTGTCCATCCCTTGTGCAGATTAGATATTAACTACCTCCCCTTAACAATATATTATTCTACTGCCTGGGCCTAAATGTGTGACAGTGGCCTGTTCCAGTGGTGGGTGACGTGAAGCCTGATTCTCTGCTATGACATGAATACAGATTCTGCGCTGACATAAGGCCAGATTCTCTGTTACGGGACCGCTCTCCTCTGTCTGGGTGCCGGGGCCTAAATGTGTGACAGTGGCCTGTTCCAGTGGTGGGTGACGTGAAGCCTGATTCTCTGCTATGACATGAAGACAGATTCTGCGCTGACATAAGGCCAGATTCTCTGTTACGGGACCTCTCTCCTCTGCCTGGGTGCCTGGGCCTAAATGTGTGACAGTGGCCTGTTCCAGTGGTGGGTGACGTGAAGCCTGATTCTCTGCTATGACATGAAGACAGATTCTGCGCTGACATAAGGCCAGATTCTCTGTTACGGGACCTCTCTTCTCTGCCTGGGTGCCTGGGCCTAAATGTGTGACAGTGGCCTGTTCCAGTGGTGGGTGACGTGAAGCCTGATTCTCTGCTATGACATGAAGACAGATTCTGCGCTGACATAAGGCCAGATTCTCTGTTACGGGACCGCTCTCCTCTGTCTGGGTGCCGGGGCCTAAATGTGTGACAGTGGCCTGTTCCAGTGGTGGGTGACGTGAAGCCTGATTCTCTGCTATGACATGAAGACAGATTCTGCACTGACATAAGGCCATATTCTCTGTTACGGGACCGCTCTCCTCTGTCTGGGGGCCGGGGCCTAAATGTGTGACAGTGGCCTGTTCCAGTGGTGGGTGACGTGAAGCCTGATTCTCTGCTATGACATGAAGACTGATTCTGCGCTGACATGAAGCCAGATTCTCTGCTATGGCATGAATAGACTGATTCTCTGCTGACATGAAGCCAGATTCTTTGCTATGGCATGAAGAGACTGATTCTCTGCTGA
Source organism: Bufo bufo (assembly GCF_905171765.1). Taxonomy (NCBI): domain Eukaryota; kingdom Metazoa; phylum Chordata; class Amphibia; order Anura; family Bufonidae; genus Bufo; species Bufo bufo. The sequence goes on from NC_053390.1 coordinate 80,774,161, forward strand.
CGTGAAGCCAGATTCTCTGCTATGGGACCTCTGTCCAATTGATATTGGTTCATTTTAATTTTTTTAATTTTAATTTTAATTCATTTCCCTATCCACATTTGTTTGCAGTGGATTTACCTACATGTTGCTGCCTTTTGCAGCCCTCTAGCTCTTTCCTGGGCTGTTTTACAGCCTTTTTAGTGCCCAAAAGTTCGGGTCCCCATTGACTTCAATAGGGTTCGGGTTCGGGACGAAGTTCGGTTCGGGTTCGGATCCCGAACCCGAACATTTACGGGAAGTTCGGCCGAACTTCTCGAACCCGAACATCCAGGTGTTCGCTCAACTCTGGTCCTGACCTCAACCTCATTGAGATGCTGTGGCATGACCTCAAGAAAGCGATTCACACCAGACATCCCAAGAATATTTCTGAACTGAAACAGTTATGTAAAGAGGAATGGTCAAGAATTACTCCTGACCGTTGTGCACGTCTGATCTGCAACTACAGGAAATGTTTGGTTGAAGTTATTGCTGCCAAAGGAGATTCAACCAGTTATTAAATCCAAGGGTTCACATACTTTTTCCACCTGCACTGTTAATGTTTACATGGTGTGTTCAATAAAAACATGGTAACATTTAATTCTTTGTGTGTTATTAGTTTAAGCAAACTGTGATTGTCTATTGTTGTGACTTAGATCAGGATCACATTTTATGACCAATTTGTGCAGAAATCCATATCATTCCAAAGGGTTCACATACTTTTTCTTGCAACTGTATATGAAAATTAGCACATGATGCATTTTCATATCTTTTGTTGATGTAGCCTGTCATATGATGTAAGGCGGTACAGAAGTCATATTTCTTGCCATCGGTCTCTGTCACAATGGAGCTTACAATCTAATTTCCCTACCATGGACGCAAACACACATAGCTGTGTGTGCACATTTCATCTTGACTAGAAATCAATTTGCTTCATTTGGCAATGTGCCATATGCATATTAATTTAGACATTAGTGCTTCCCTTTTGCACTTTGGACACCGTGACCTGTTTTTACATGCAAATTGAATATTTATATGCATATAGATGACAGCTCGGCTGGATGGCACAGAATACAGCAACATTCAAGGTAGAAAAGACAAGCTCAAGGCAACAAAACATGTCTTACCGCTACTTAAAATGATCCTCCATACTCCCTGTTACTAAGGTTCCTTACTTTTTTTGCCTAAGGCCGAATGCACACAGCTGTGGAACACGGAGGTGAGCGGTCCGTGGTATCCCGGCCTGGCATCCTGCTGACAGCAGGAACGCACGGCGTCATTGGTTGCTATGCCGCCATGCCCTTCATGCCGCCGGTGCACTACAGTAATACACTCGTATAGATCATACGAGTGTATTACTGTAGTGCAGCGGTGACATGAAGCGCACTGCGTCATAGCAACGAATGACGCTGTGCGCTCCTGCTGTCAGCAGGATGCCAGGCTGGGATACCACGGACCGCTTACGTCCGTGTTCCACAACCGTGTGCATTCGGTCTAATGCTGGATTTACACGGCCCGATGTTCAGGTTGAACGAATGTTTCTATGAACGCTCTTCCCCGATAATCTGCCCTTCGAAATGTAACACAGATCACCTGATGAACAAACAAAACGATCATTTATCGAGTGAAATGATCTGAGGTGAGAACACCTTAATCATCGTTCCCAGGGAACCAGATCATGCTGTCTAAACAGTGATCTTCTGCCCAGGAACAAGGATTTTGTAGGGGGGGGGGGGGCGCGATATTACGCATTTATGCATTTTTACATGCAGCAATCACCTTCACAGTATGAGTACAAACAATGGCTGCTACTGTTCTTGGACAGCAGAGTGCTATTTAGACAGCATGATCTGCTATACAGGGAATGAGGATTAAAGTGTCTGCACCTCAGATTATTCCACCCAATGAACGAGCGTTTCGCTCATTCATCAGGTGATCTGCAGCACCTTTAGGTTATCAGGAACGAGTGTTCATAGAAGCGTTCATTCCCGATAATCAGCCCATACATTGGGCCTTGTAAATCTAGCTTTACTCTCATTGGCGGTGTAGTAATTTGTGCTTTATAACCTTTCTGCCCCTGCAATACCTAGATATCAGATCTGCATACACTAACTTCCTGGTCACACAGTGATGGACTTGCAGAACAGCAGCCTTCTTAAAACCAATGATGAGACAGGAGGTGTGTCTCAGACTCTCTCACAGAAGGTTTGTCTCAGACCCTCTCACAGGAGGTGTGTCTCAGACTCTCACAGGAGGTGTGTCTCAGACTCTCTCACAGAAGGTTTGTCTCAGACCCTCTCACAGGAGGTGTGTCTCAGACTCTCTCACAGAAGGTTTGTCTCAGACCCTCTCACAGGAGGTGTGTCTTAGACTCTCACAGGAGGTGTGTCTCAGACTCTCTCATAGAAGGTTTGTCTCAGACCCTCTCACAGGAGGTGTGTCTCAGACTCTCACAGGAGGTGTGTCTCAGACTCTCACAGGAGGTGTGTCTCAGACTCTCTCTTACAGGAGGTGTGTCTCAGACTCTCTCACAGAAGGTTTGTCTCAGACCCTCTCACAGGAGGTGTGTCTTAGACTCTCACAGGAGGTGTGTCTCAGACACTCTCACAGAAGGTTTGTCTCAGATCCTCTCACAGGAGGTGTGTCTCAGACTCTGACAGGAGGTGTGTCTCAGACTCTCTCTTACAGGAGGTGTGTCTCAGACTCTCTCTTACAGGAGGTGTGTCTCAGACTCTCTCACAGAAGGTTTGTCTCAGACCCTCTCACAGGAGGTGTGTCTCAGACTCTCTCACAGGAGGTGTGTCTCAGACGCTCTCACAGGAGGTGTGTCTCAGACTCTCTCACAGGAGGTGTGTCTCAGACCCTCTCACAGGAGGTGTGTCTCAGACTCTCACAGGAGGTGTTTCTGAGACTCTCTCACAGGAGGTGTGTCTCAGACTCTCTCACAGGAGGTGTGTCTCAGACACTCTCACAGGAGGTGTGTCTCAGACTCTCTCACAGGAGGTGTGCTTCAGACTCTCTCACAGGAGGTGTGTCTCAGACTCTCTCACAGGAGGTGTGTCTCAGACTCTCTCACAGGAGGAGTGTCTCAGACTCTCTCACAGGAGGTGTGTCTCAGACACTCTCACAGGAGGTGTGTCTCAGACTCTCACAGGAGGTGTGCCTCAGACTCTCTCACAGGAGGTGTGTCTCAGACTCTCTCACAGGAGGTGTGTCTCAGACACTCTCACAGGAGGTGTGTCTCAGACTCTCTCTCAGGAGGTGTGTCTCAGGCTCTCTCACAGGAGGTGTGTCTCAGACTCTCTCACATGAGGTGTGTCTCAGGCTCTCTCACAGGAGGTTTGTGTCAGACCCTCTCACAGGAGGTGTGTCTCAGACTCTCTCACAGGAGGTGTGTCTCAGACACTCTCACAGGAGGTGTGTCTCAGACTCTCACAGGAGGTGTGCCTCAGACTCTCTCACAGGAGGTGTGCCTCAGACACTCTCACAGGAGGTGTGTCTCAGACACTCTCACAGGAGGTGTGTCTCAGGCTCTCTCACAGGAGATGTGTCTCAGACTCTCTCACAGGAGGTGTGTCTCAGGCTCTCTCACAGGAGGTTTGTGTCAGACCCTCTCACAGGAGGTGTGTCTCAGACTCTCACAGGAGGTGTGCCTCAGACTCTCTCCTACAGGAGGTGTGCCTCAGACTCTCTCACAGGAGGTGTGTCTCAGACTCTCTCACAGGAGGTGTGTCTCAGACTCTCTCACAGGAGGTGTGTCTCAGACTCTCTCACAGGAGGTGTGCCTCAGACTATCTCACAGGAGGTGTGTCTCAGACTCTTTCACAGGAGGTGTGTCTCAGACTCTCTCACAGGAGGTGTGCCTCAGACTATCTCACAGGAGGTGTGTCTCAGACTCTCTCACAGGAGGTGTGTCTCAGACTCTCTCACAGGAGGTGTGTCTCAGGCTCTCTCACAGGAGGTGTGTCTCAGACTCTCTCACAGGAGGTGTGTCTCAGACTCTCTCACAGGAGGTGGGTCTCAGACTCTTTCACAGGAGGTGGGTCTCAGACGCTCTCACAGGAGGTGGGTCTCAGACTCTCACAGGAGGTGTGTCTCAGACTCTCTCACAGAAGGTTTGTCTCAGACCCTCTCACAGGAGGTGTGTCTCAGACTCTCTCACAGAAGGTTTGTCTCAGACCCTCTCACAGGAGGTGTGTCTTAGACTCTCACAGGAGGTGTGTCTCAGACTCTCTCATAGAAGGTTTGTCTCAGACCCTCTCACAGGAGGTGTGTCTCAGACTCTCACAGGAGGTGTGTCTCAGACTCTCACAGGAGGTGTGTCTCAGACTCTCTCTTACAGGAGGTGTGTCTCAGACTCTCTCACAGAAGGTTTGTCTCAGACCCTCTCACAGGAGGTGTGTCTTAGACTCTCACAGGAGGTGTGTCTCAGACTCTCTCACAGAAGGTTTGTCTCAGATCCTCTCACAGGAGGTGTGTCTCAGACTCTCACAGGAGGTGTGTCTCAGACTCTCTCTTACAGGAGGTGTGTCTCAGACTCTCTCTTACAGGAGGTGTGTCTCAGACTCTCTCACAGAAGGTTTGTCTCAGACCCTCTCACAGGAGGTGTGTCTCAGACTCTCTCACAGGAGGTGTGTCTCAGACGCTCTCACAGGAGGTGTGTCTCAGACTCTCTCACAGGAGGTGTGTCTCAGACCCTCTCACAGGAGGTGTGTCTCAGACTCTCACAGGAGGTGTGTCTGAGACTCTCTCACAGGAGGTGTGTCTCAGACTCTCTCACAGGAGGTGTGTCTCAGACACTCTCACAGGAGGTGTGTCTCAGACTCTCTCACAGGAGGTGTGCTTCAGACTCTCTCACAGGAGGTGTGTCTCAGACTCTCTCACAGGAGGTGTGTCTCAGACTCTCTCACAGGAGGAGTGTCTCAGACTCTCTCACAGGAGGTGTGTCTCAGACACTCTCACAGGAGGTGTGTCTCAGACTCTCACAGGAGGTGTGCCTCAGACTCTCTCACAGGAGGTGTGTCTCAGACTCTCTCACAGGAGGTGTGTCTCAGACTCTCTCACAGGAGGTGTGTCTCAGACTCTCTCACAGGAGGTGTGTCTCAGGCTCTCTCACAGGAGGTGTGTCTCAGACTCTCTCACATGAGGTGTGTCTCAGGCTCTCTCACAGGAGGTTTGTGTCAGACCCTCTCACAGGAGGTGTGTCTCAGACTCTCTCACAGGAGGTGTGTCTCAGACACTCTCACAGGAGGTGTGTCTCAGACTCTCACAGGAGGTGTGCCTCAGACTCTCTCACAGGAGGTGTGCCTCAGACACTCTCACAGGAGGTGTGTCTCAGACACTCTCACAGGAGGTGTGTCTCAGGCTCTCTCACAGGAGGTGTGTCTCAGACTCTCTCACAGGAGGTGTGTCTCAGGCTCTCTCACAGGAGGTTTGTGTCAGACCCTCTCACAGGAGGTGTGTCTCAGACTCTCACAGGAGGTGTGCCTCAGACTCTCTCTTACAGGAGGTGTGCCTCAGACTCTCTCACAGGAGGTGTGTCTCAGACTCTCTCACAGGAGGTGTGTCTCAGACTCTCTCACAGGAGGTGTGTCTCAGACTCTCTCACAGGAGGTGTGCCTCAGACTATCTCACAGGAGGTGTGTCTCAGACTCTTTCACAGGAGGTGTGTCTCAGACTCTCTCACAGGAGGTGTGCCTCAGACTATCTCACAGGAGGTGTGTCTCAGACTCTCTCACAGGAGGTGTGTCTCAGGCTCTCTCACAGGAGGTGTGTCTCAGACTCTCTCACATGAGGTGTGTCTCAGGCTCTCTCACAGGAGGTTTGTGTCAGACCCTCTCACAGGAGGTGTGTCTCAGACTCTCTCACAGGAGGTGTGTCTCAGACACTCTCACAGGAGGTGTGTCTCAGACTCTCACAGGAGGTGTGCCTCAGACTCTCTCACAGGAGGTGTGCCTCAGACACTCTCACAGGAGGTGTGTCTCAGACACTCTCACAGGAGGTGTGTCTCAGGCTCTCTCACAGGAGGTGTGTCTCAGACACTCTCACAGGAGGTGTGTCTCAGGCTCTCTCACAGGAGGTTTGTGTCAGACCCTCTCACAGGAGGTGTGTCTCAGACTCTCACAGGAGGTGTGCCTCAGACTCTCTCTTACAGGAGGTGTGCCTCAGACTCTCTCACAGGAGGTGTGTCTCAGACTCTCTCACAGGAGGTGTGTCTCAGACTCTCTCACAGGAGGTGTGTCTCAGACTCTCTCACAGGAGGTGTGCCTCAGACTATCTCACAGGAGGTGTGTCTCAGACTCTTTCACAGGAGGTGTGTCTCAGACTCTCTCACAGGAGGTGTGCCTCAGACTATCTCACAGGAGGTGTGTCTCAGACTCTCTCACAGGAGGTGTGTCTCAGACTCTCTCTTACAGGAGGTGTGTCTCAGGCTCTCTCACAGGAGGTGTGTCTCAGACTCTCTCACAGGAGGTGTGTCTCAGACTCTCTCACAGGAGGTGTGTCTCAGACTCTCTCACAGGAGGTGTGTCTCAGACACTCTCACAGGAGGTGTGTCTCAGACTCTCACAGGAGGTGTGCCTCAGACTCTCTCACAGGAGGTGTGTCTCAGACACTCTCACAGGAGGTGTGTCTCAGACACTCTCACAGGAGGTGTGTCTCAGGCTCTCTCACAGGAGGTGTGTCTCAGACTCTCTCACAGGAGGTGTGTCTCAGGCTCTCTCACAGGAGGTTTGTGTCAGACCCTCTCACAGGAGGTGTGTCTCAGACTCTCACAGGAGGTGTGCCTCAGACTCTCTCTTACAGGAGGTGTGCCTCAGACTCTCTCACAGGAGGTGTGTCTCAGACTCTCTCACAGGAGGTGTGTCTCAGACTCTCTCACAGGAGGTGTGTCTCAGACTCTCTCACAGGAGGTGTGCCTCAGACTATCTCTGGAGTTGTGTCTCAGACTCTTTCACAGGAGGTGTGTCTCAGACTCTCTCACAGGAGGTGTGCCTCAGACTATCTCTAGAGTTGTGTCTCAGACTCTTTCACAGGAGGTGTGTCTCAGACTCTCTCACAGGAGGTGTGTCTCAGACTCTCTCACAGGAGGTGTGCCTCAGACTATCTCTGGAGTTGTGTCTCAGACTCTTTCACAGGAGGTGTGTCTCAGACTCTCTCACAGGAGGTGTGCCTCAGACTATCTCACAGGAGGTGTGTCTCAGACTCTCTCACAGGAGGTGTGTCTCAGACTCTCTCACAGGAGGTGTGTCTCAGGCTCTCTCACAGGAGGTGTGTCTCAGACTCTCTCACAGGAGGTGTGTCTCAGACTCTCTCACGGGAGGTGGGTCTCAGACTCTTTCACAGGAGGTGGGTCTCAGACGCTCTCACAGGAGGTGGGTCTCAGACTCTCTCACAGGAGGTGTGTCTCAGACTCTTTCACAGGAGGTGGGTCTCAGACTCTCTCACAGGAAGTATGTCCCAGACTATTTCACACTATCTATAGACACTGTGGCTAAAATGTAGTCATTTATCACTGCTCTACACTAATGCAGCTGAGCTAAACAAGCAGTGAAGCAAAAGCAGTGAAGAAAAAAAAATTGCCGATATGCACCACCTAAAGGTTTTGACCTCCATGTAATTTTTGAGGTCATGACTGGACAATCACTTTAAAAGAATAAAGTCTCTGATCACTTTTCCTGTTAATATTAAAGTCGCCCCCCCCCTCCCCCTTCCAGTGAATATCACAGGGATGGAAATCCATAAGAACTTCTAAGGGCCTGTTCACACAGAGTTTTCTGCCGCTGATTTTGGTGCATTTTCAGCTTCAGAATTAGCTCCAAAAAATAACTGAAATGAGAAGCAATTACTTTTTTTTTCCACGCTGGAAAAACAAAAGCAGCATGCTCTATCTTAGAGCGGAATCCAAACTGAATCTTTCATTGAAATGAATGGGAAGCTGCCAAAAAAGACACAGTACACTCCATACGCGTCTGTTGTTTTTGGAGGGAATCCGTGCCAAAATCCTAGAGCAGAAAATGCAGTTTTGCAATGCATCCCCAACAAAGTGTAAAAAAAAATATGAACTCTTCTAAAAAAAAAACTCTTTTAAAATCAGAATGTATTCTGCACCGACTTTTGAAGACAGGTTTTCAAAATCCTTTGTGTGAACGTAACCAGGGGCGTAGCTACCATGGAAGCAGGACAAGCGGTTGCTACGGGACCTAAACTCAGGAAGGGGCCTGAGAGGAGGACAAATGGATTTATTCTGAATAGTGTTGAGTCCCAGAAAAGTCAGCAAGTTGCAAAGAGAGGAGGAGCTGGATGTTCCTGATAACATATTCTCATCGATATTAGATGATATGGAAAAGAAGGAAAAGCAGATGGCAGAAGAAGGACTCCTACCTCTAGGGCAGGAGAGTGCTGGGATTGGATAAGTGGGCACAGCCCTGTTTAAAATTACATAAAAGGGGTTGTCCAAGTTATATTTATTGATAACCTATCCTCAGGATAGGTCATCAATTTCAGATCGGCGGGGGTCCGACACCCCCGCCGATTAGATGTTTGAAGAGAAGTCGCGTGCCGTGCCAGCGCTGCCTCCCCTTCACTGTTTACCTTCTAGCCGTTGCATCTGCAGTGGTGAGCAGGTGTAATTACACCTAACCGTCCCATTCATTTTAATGTTACGGATCGCTGTATAGGAGACCGACTACACAGTGCGGTCTTCATTATTAAATGAAATGCAGCTGCAGGCTAATTGGCTGCGCAGTTCTTCACTGCAGCATGGCCGTAACCTGCTCACAGCAAGGCTTCTCTGTGTGGCCATACCCTACCTGTTGATAAAGGCATGCTTTCCGAAATGAGTCCTGGTTGTAGGACACATTAACTAATATTGGAATAAATCATATCTTTAAAGACACAGCTGCTGGGATTTCGTATATGGCCGTACACTAAGGCAGAGTGTCATGGGTATACCTGATTTATAGCGATTCGTGATGAATGAATTCGTAACAAATGGAATTTCTTGTCGAACTTTGATGAAGCTGCTAATTCTAATTTTTCTAAACTTTGCTCTTTGCCAATTTTGAGGGCCCGAGAGTGGTTCTTCTGTTCTTCTTCTCTGCACGGCCACACTGCACTAAGTCCTGGCAGTGCACAGCTTCAAGAAGGGACATAGTGTGAGTAGGAGCACACTTATGATCTGATGATGTGCGACATCAAGTCACAGTGTAGTACGTGCCTAGACACAGAGTTGCGCGAAGAGCAGAGGCGCTCATAGGAGGAGAAGAAAGGTTTTTTTTGGTCTGGTCTGAGGTCTGCATCAAGGACTGAAGGGATGGGCGGCCCGTTGAAAAATTTGATGTGGGGCCCAGTCAGTTTTAGTTATGCCACTTAACGTGCCCAATGCTTCTACAAACCTACAGGTGGGTTAGGCTGGTCCACACAACGGCATGAAGGCCCAATAAAGTCAACTGCTGACTAATGGCCAATAATGTCTCCTCCCTAGAAAATGTAGACTGTTTGTAGAAAGTCTGAAGGGCTACTGAAAAATGATCACTATTGAAAGCTCTGGTTTTAAAAAATGAGAGGAAACCTCAAATTTTATTGAGAAGCCATGAGTATATTCAGTAAAAGGAAGTTCTGGATAAATATGAAGACCTATGAAGATCAGCTACATGACATTCAGTACTGGTACTACAGTTGCAAGAAGAGAAGTTTTTTTTTTGTCTGTTCTGAGGTCTGCATCAGGGACTGAAGGGATGGGTGCCCAGTAAAAAAATGTACGTGGGACCCAGTCAGTTTAAGTTAGGCCACTTTGAAGATCAGCTACATGACATTCAGTACTGGCACTTCAGTACTTTCAGTCAATTTGAGACTCAAGAAAGCAATGTCTATAATGCCAACATATCCCAGAATGTTACACTGAGATTGTCATCATTTACATCAGCAATTGACCACTATCTTAGTCACACACTAGGACAAATTTAATAGAAAGCTAATTTATAGTAGTACTGGAAGGAAACCGACACAGAAAAAGAGTCGAGGCTGGATGGGAGGGGCGGGGCCTCATGGTCAACCATATTTACTATAATTTAACAGAAACTGCTAAGGGGCTCCATTCACATGACCATATTTTTGGTCCGCATCTGATCCGCATTTTTTGAGGATTGGATGCGCACTCATTCATTGCAATGGGTGCAAAAAAAAAAAACTGATGCAAAATGGACATCACATTGACGTCATCCGTATTTTTTGCGGACCTCAGAATTGATACGGTCATGTGAATGCACCTTACATTATAGCTAAAGTCTATGCCAACCCCTAGGTGACATAGATTTGAGTTTCTGGTGCACAGAGTGCCAGAGATGCTCCAACTTTATTATGGGGCATCTGCATTTTAGTAAATTAGCCACATCTCATTTCATAGGAAAACAAGACTGGCATAGGGAAAGCCATTCTTGAGAAATCTCCGATTGTGTGTAACCTGTGTCTGTTTTGCAGATTGAGGATTCTCAAAACACTGGCACCGGTCGTGTGCACCCCACAGCAAGATGCTGCTGAACATAGGACATGTTATATCTTCTGCAGCGTGGAGGCACAGACTAAAAAGCTCACAGAAGGGCTTCATTGTGTTTCCATGTGCTTCTGGGTCCATGTCACAATGCTGCAAAAGATAGGACATGAGCTGTCTTCAGCAGCATCTTACAAATTGCGGACCCATTGAAATGGGCCTCATTTATCAAAATGCCATACCATCTTCATAGAGTTCCATTGTAAAAAAATCATATATGTTATGTTATTTGTATTTATATGTATGAAAAAAATGTGATGTGAACCCAGCCTTAGCTGCCAATCATAACCAGAGCTTACCTTTCATTTCTTAAAGTGTTCTGAAAAAATTAAAGGTGAGGTCTGATTGGTTGCTATGGACAGCTAAGACCGTTTTCCTGCTAGACAGTGTTAATAAATGATGCTCAATGGGAGCTGAGGTGATTGCTGTGCATTATCTTAAAGGGGTTGTCTCATGACACATATTCTACAGTTTTCAATCCAGCACCTGGATCTGAATTCTTTTGTAATTGCATGTAATTAAAAATTTCCCAACGCCATTTAGTTATTCAATAGTTTCTGTATAGCGCCACCTGCTGTTTGCTTTTTTATTCTTTGTCCTGATCACTAAGATGACCGCACATGCTCAGTTTCATCCTTCAAATGCCCCCTGAGCTGTGATAGGGAAAGCATGGACATGCCCACAGGATGGACATGCCACCTGAGCTGCCAGCTAAATCTAGCAGAGCAATGAATGGGGACATCTCTGGATCCATGTGAGGTACAGGGCTGGTTCTAGCTTTGTTAGAAACGTATTGTCATGTACTATACAATCTATCATTTTTTACATTAGTGATGGGATAACCCCTTTATCTTACACAGCAGGAACTATAATGCAACAAAAAGTTAATTAAGACAAATAAAGGTCTGCTACATCTGTGCATCCCATGGAGCTATCTCCCTTGTGGATCCGTTTGCCATCACATTTATCTGGGATATTCACTCTATAAGCCAGAACAGTTTCAGACAGGTATTTTAATATTTGATCATCTACTCACAATAAATCAACTGGTAAAGTTCATGAATGAGCGCATGTATAATCTATGAGGCTGTGGAGCAGGTTTGTCATGTAAAGGAGCAACTGTTGTAGGATGATACAAAACAGATGTCCATTATATGCAGCATGTAGGTTGTTTATTGGGTGGCGGGCGGGGTGGCATGCAAATCTACTTCTTCAGAGTCCAATTACCAAGTTCTTATTGAGTTTGATCAGCTATAAAGCAAAAAAAGGCCACTTTATGAATTGTGGCAACAACTGTTCTTTACAACTTCAGCTGCTGCCACCATGAATCTTTGTCTCGTTTATTGGACAATTACCAGTAGTAATTATTTGTTGTGCAAGCTTCTATTATTCAAATTAGGATGAACTGTAAATGGATAAACACGAGTCAGAAACTGTCAAGCATGGTGGGCCTCGTGTCATATGGTCAATGCTCAATTACCTCCTGGGCTTTCTTCTTACAGTGCCATAAGCAGTCCATGTACAACCGCAGATCAATAGTCATAAAGTACAAGAAAACCAGAGCTTGGCCAGACATGGATTCAAATTCAAGGGCACGTCATTTCTAATTGCGAAAATCCATATTTTTGGATTAAATTTACCGGTAGTCATTTGACGTAATATCTTATGTACTGTCCATTGTGCACAGCTTTATGTTGGGTAAAGTCAAGTTCAATGAAACCTCTTGGTAAGGGATCACCTCTTTGAGAACAGCAATGCCCAGATCAGATTTACTGTGACATGCCCTGCTCTCCACCTCGCTGCCTCTGTGCACTTTTCTACTTGGGGCTGCCAACCCTTTCTCCTTTTCTGCCTGGGGCTTTGCAGTCTTTCAGGTTGGGTCCACGGCTGCTCTTTTGTGTATGTATAGGCGCTAACTCCTGGATCTTGAAGGGCTTTTCAAAGAGTACAATATTGATGATCTATCCTCGAGGTAGGCCATAAGGATAATCCAGAAAAAAAAAAGATATAAAAAAACCCAGAGAAGTATGTAGTAAGTCACATGATACAGATCCTATAGAAGACAAACACAATCACAGGCAATGATGATAGGGAACAGCTAACTTAACTTAACTCCTAGCTATAAGATTGGACACAAGGACAGACAACCTGATTGACTCATTTTCCAGCCACACTGAGAGGTTCAGCAGTTGGGGCTTGTCTGATCAGCATGGCAACCCTCCCATTACTGCATAGTGATACAGGGTGAACTTCTGACACCCCAGACTCCTCCACCACCTATCACCCCAGCGTTTTAAACATATATATACACGTAGCATTTCAGTGAGATTCTACAATGTAATTATAGGAGAGGAACATATACAGGGAGTGCAGAATTATTAGGCAAGTTGTATTTTTGAGGATTAATTTTATTATTGAACAACAACCATGTTCTCAATGAACCCAAAAAACTCATTAATATCAAAGCTGAATATTTTTGGAAGTAGTTTTTAGTTTGTTTTTAGTTTTAGCTATTTTAGGGGGATATCTGTGTGTGCAGGTGACTATTAATGTGCATAATTATTAGGCAACTTAACAAAAAACAAATATATACCCATTTCAATTATTTATTTTTACCAGTGAAACCAATATAACATCTCAACATTCACAAATATACATTTCTGACATTCAAAAACAAAACAAAAACAAATCAGTGACCAATATAGCCACCTTTCTTTGCAAGGACACTCAAAAGCCTGCCATCCATGGATTCTGTCAGTGTTTTGATCTGTTCACCATCAACATTGCGTGCAGCAGCAACCACAGCCTCCCAGACACTGTTCAGAGAGGTGTACTGTTTTCCCCCCTTGTAAATCTCACATTTGATGATGGACCACAGGTTCTCAATGGGGTTCAGATCAGGTGAACAAGGAGGCCATGTCATTAGATTTTCTTCTTTTATACCTTTTCTTGCCAGCCACGCTGTGGAGTACTTGGATGCGTGTGATGGAGCATTGTCCTGCATGAAAATCATGTTTTTCTTGAAGGATGCAGACTTCTTCCTGTACCACTGCTTGAAGAAGGTGTCTTCCAGAAACTGGCAGTAGGACTGGGAGTTGAGCTTGACTCCATCCTCAACCCGAAAAGGCCCCACAAGCTCATCTTTGATGATACCAGCCCAAACCAGTACTCCACCTCCACCTTGCTGGCGTCTGAGTCGGACTGGAGCTTTCTGCCCTTTACCAATCCAGCCACGGGCCCATCCATCTGGCCCATCAAGACTCACTCTCATTTCATCAGTCCATAAAACCTTAGAAAAATCAGTCTTGAGATATTTCTTGGCCCAGTCTTGACGTTTCAGCTTGTGTGTCTTGTTCAGTGGTGGTCGTCTTTCAGCCTTTCTTACCTTGGCCATGTCTCTGAGTATTGCACACCTTGTGCTTTTGGGCACTCCAGTGATGTTGCAGCTCTGAAATATGGCCAAACTGGTGGCAAGTGGCATCTTGGCAGCTGCACGCTTGACTTTTCTCAGTTCATGGGCAGTTATTTTGCGCCTTGGTTTTTCCACACGCTTCTTGCGACCCTGTTGACTATTTTGAATGAAACGCTTGATTGTTCGATGATCATGCTTCAGAAGCTTTGCAATTTTAAGAGTGCTGCATCCCTCTGCAAGATATCTCACTATTTTTGACTTTTCTGAGCCTGTCAAGTCCTTCTTTTGACCCATTTTGCCAAAGGAAAGGAAGTTGCCTAATAATTATGCACACCTGATATAGGGTGTTGATGTCATTAGACCACACCCCTTCTCATTACAGAGATGCACATCACCTAATATGCTTAATTGGTAGTAGGCTTTCGAGCCTATACAGCTTGGAGTAAGACAACATGCATAAAGAGGATGATGTGGTCAAAATACTCATTTGCCTAATAATTCTGCACGCAGTGTAGTTCCACAGTGACATACTATAAGAGAAAGACAAAGTTCCTGATCCAGCGCTCAAATACCCGGTATAGACAGTCTTGAATATTGAAAAGTCTTCTTTATTTCATTAAAATGTGCATAGAATAAAAACAACTTGTTTCAGGGAGGCTTTGGTCCATTTCATCAGGTGAGCATAAATCATAATACAGGTGGTACAAATGGGGGTTCATAAACAGTAAAAATCCACGAAAAAAACACATCTGTGTGTGATTTCTGCCTTTTGGGACCACCCACAGGTGCTGTCTCATTAGTATACAGAATCAACATCTGAAAGGCATATTCATATAAATAAAAATAAATGCATTGCAGCAATAAACGTTTTTAGAGGTCAAAGATGTATCCATTTTTTGTTGGTTTATGATGGTTAAAACATTATTTATATAATGAATAAACTGAATAATGAGTCACATGATCGCGCTACTGATGATCATGTGACTAACTCTATAGTAACTAAGAATACAACACAATGATCCGGCCAATCAGAGGCCGTCACGTGACTGATGGCTGTCATGTGACTAACTTCGGTCCTGTCACCTGTTGCCTGGAGATAAGGTCGCTGGAGTTGGGGGAGTTTACGAGGGCAGTCGGGTCACGTGATACCCCACATTATCGCTATGTCTGCAGTCACGTGGCCTATTGCCAAGGCTCCCAAACGCTACAGAAAACATACTCAACTTGAAACGATTGGTGAACATCGTTCATGCCAGGACTGTCCATACCTATGGACTGGTATTGACTCTGTATATTTGATATAACACTGTTAAAAGTTATAATATAGAAACTAGCGCTAACTGAGCATACTTAATATTAAAACTAGTAAGATATGATGTATATAAATAAATATATAAAAGTTGAATGACAGGGTTGTATCTAAAAATTAAAAATAAAATAATATTCACATTGTTGTAGTACATATAAATATATATATATATATATATATATATATTATACATACATATGATCACATCATGATCATATGTCACATTATGATCAATAAAATGATGTGTCCATGTGTGTATATATATATATATATAATCTCATCATGGGTGATCTATCGATATATAAGCATATACATAATCACCCATATATATACATGCATGTGATGCCTGTACACATACACATACATACATACATACTTAATAAAAGGCCATTAGATTCAGGACCTGTTAAAATATAATGCATATAATATGCTGAGGGACTTGGGGAATGGAAGTTGGTATTAGTGGACTTAAGAACTAAGAAAGTTAATTTCAAACTCCTCGTTCAGACCATATGGATTTAGGCTATTAAGCTTAAAAATCTAGTCTAATATAATGGATGTCTTCTCTTTGGTGTACGGGTATTTGCTCAATTGGGGTGATCTTAAAACCCACTGAGCAACCTTCGTGATAGTCTGCAGCATGTCTCCAAACGCTGTGTTTCGGATATTTCTTCTTTATGTTGGATCTATGTTTGTTCAATCGATTTTGAAGTGTTTGTATAGTGCGTCCAACATATATTAGATTGCAGGGACATTCAAGTATGTAAATGACATGGGTTGAATTGCAATCAAGGTTGGCCAAAATGGGATAAGCAATCCCATCACTCTTGTTCTGGAAGAGTTCTGGAAGGACACTGTTTGGCAGATGATTGGGCAGCATAGACATCTTGGTTGTCTGCCATTCTATTTTTCGCTGTTGGTGTTGGTTGCCTATATTAACACAACTCTACAAGGTGAGCCTCCATTGCACGTTTTTTATATTATAAACACCATTTCGAACGTACTACCCTACTGTGCACTTTTTTATTGTGCCCCAAATATCTAGGCACGTCCGTAATTCCAAAGAGAGTGATATACTTTGGCACTTTTGCACTTGGCCTAAACCCTCTGACCATCATGTCGGTCATAACTCACAGAAAACAGAATCCGTGCATTAAATTAGACCTTAACGGTGGCTTATCAATTCTCTTGACTTTAGTCCAGAAAAATCTAACAATAAATTTTCAAATGCAGTCATTGCTTTTCTTTTCCTGTAGATCCCGTTTTCTAAATTTACTAGCCAATTTTCTTGGCCCCATATTCCTCCTAGTAAGATTGCTCTTATCCAGCCACTGCTAGGCAATTAAAGTGGTTGTGCCAAGTTTTTAACCACTTCCCATCTGGGCCATTTGCCCCCTTCCTGACCAGGCCAAATTTTGCAAAACTGACATATCTCACTTTATGTGGTATTAACTTTGGAACGCCTTTATTTATCCAAGTCATTCAGAGATTGTTTTCTCGTGACACATTGTACTTCATGATAGTCATAAATTTGAGTCAAAATATTTCACCTTTATTTATGAAAAAATCCCAAATTTACCCAAAAATTTGAAAAATTTCACTTTTTTGGCAGATTTTCCATTTTAATCAATTTTTTTCTTTAACACATCGATGGTTAACAGCCAAACAAAACTCAATATTTATTACCCAGATTCTGCGGTTTACAGAAACACCCCACATGTGGTCATAAACTGCTGTATGGGCACACGGCAGGGCGCAGAAGAAAAGGAACTCCACATGGTTTTTAGATGCCATGTCCCATTTGAAGCCCCCTGATGCACCCTTACAGTAGAAACTCCCAAGAAGTGACCCCATTTTGGAAACTAGGGGATAAGATGCCAGTTTTATTAGTACTATTTTTGGGTACATATGATTTTTTGATCATTCATTATAACACTTTATGGGGCAAGGTGACCAAAAAATTGGTTGTTTTAGCACAGTTTCTATTTATTTATTTTTACAGCGTTCACCTGAGGGGTTCAGTCAAGTGACATTTTTATAGAGCAGATTGTTACGGACGTGGCGATACCTAATATGTATACTTTTTCTCATTTATTAAAGTTTTACACAATAATAGCATTTTTGAAACCAAAAAAATGATGTTTTAGTGTCTCCATGTTCTAAGAGCTATAGTTTTTTTATTTTTTGAGAGATTTTCTTATGTAGGGGCTCATTTTTTGCGGGATGAGGTGACGGTTTTATTGGTACTATTTTGTGGGACATACGCGTTTTTGATCACTTGGTGTTGCACCTTTTGTGATGCAAGGTGACAAAAATTGCTTGTTTTGACAGTTTTTTTTTATTTTTTTTACGGTGTTCACCCGAGGGGTTAGGTCATGTGATATTTTTATAGAGCTGGTTTTTACGGACGCGGCAATACCAAATATGTCTATTTTATTTTATTTTTTCTATTTTTAATATTTTTTTTTTATTCCTTACTTGGGAACTTTTTTTTTTTTTACATGTGAAACTTTATCTTATTTTCTTTTTTCAATCCTTTATTTTTTTTATTTTTTTTTACACTTTTCGTCCCCCATAAGGTCATACAAGACCTCTGGGGGACATTTGCTTCACTTTTTCTTTTTTTTTTCACAGTTGATTTCTCCTGTAACTGGGGCTGACATAGTAGCCCCAGTTACAGGACAAATACACCCCTAGAGAGGCTGTACAGCAGCAATCCAGCGCTGTACAGCCTCACAGCAGGGCTGATCGAGGTCTCTGAGAGACCTCACACAGCCCCTGCACACTCCGGTCACGGCGGTCACATGACCGCCGGGCCGGAACAGGAAGCGCACAGCGCTTCCTTCTCTGCAGACACAGCGCTCGGTGAGCGCTGTGTCTGCAGCGATCGTGAAGGCAGGGACACCTGGGAACTGTCCCTGCCTTGTCTTAGGGTTGCCCTGCTGTCACTGACAGCGGGCAACCCGATCAGCAGCTGCACGATTAGCGTGCAGCTGCTATTTCTGACAGGACGTTTTAAAACGTGCTGTCAGAAATAGACGTCCACCCATAGGACGCTTATAGTCTATGGGCGGACGTGAAGCGGTTAAGGGGATAACCATCTGGTCTCTGGGAGTCCAATCATTGAGACCCCTACCGTTCATGAGAGCTAGGCCGGCATTGTTTTGTTCTGATCGAGCGACTGGTTGCGCATGTTTACTGCTGCTCCATTCATTCTCTATGGAAGCACCGGAGATAGCGGAGATAGAGAATGAATGGAACAGCAGTGTGCATGAATGACCTGTTGCTCTATAACAATGAAGGAACAGGACCCCCGTTCTTGTGATTGGTTTGGGTGCTAGTGGTAAGACGCCCAGTGATCAACTAGTTAAAGAGGTTGTCTGATCTAGAAGTAATCAACCTCTATGGTCTGACTCCTAATATGGGGCCCAAAATGAAAAAAAAAAAACACACTCACCTGTCCATAGTCCTCAAGTGCCCACTAGTGTTGATTGAGCAGTGTATTTAAATGTAATTTAGCATCTATTTCTGAAAAGTTTCTGCCACGATTCAAACTCCCAACCTTATACATTAGAGGCAAGGACATTAACCACTACACTATAGAGCTACATGTTAACCTGCACAGAAATATAAAATAAGTCTTCTGATGAATAGTAATACTCACTGCATCAGAAACTTCTATAAGTTTTTTCTGACAAAGTTTAGCATTCAGCTTTTTAGCAGAGTGGATAAGGTCCTTGCCTCTAATGTACAACGTTGGGAGTTCAAATTCTGGCAGAAACCTTTCAGAAATTAGACTTAAATACACTGGGGTGTACCCAAGCATTGACTCCATATACAGACATAGCTATATATGGAGTCAGAGCAGGGTCTCCTAAGCTGAACTAGAGTCCCGACACCCTCCCCTCTTCAGAGCAGGGGGTGCCTGGAGTTCTCCCATCGACTTTCATTGTGCTCGGTAGAACACCGGAGCATGGTGAAGTGTTCTACTCGAGCACGCTGCCATGTTTACAGCAACACCAGGAAGTGTCTTGTACCATGACCTCTGTGGGCAATCATCGGCCTCAGAGGTGAGAAATGCTTGAATGATACATCAAAGCGGTGACATATCATTCATGTATTAGGACCATAGGGGTTGTTGGCTCCTATCTAATTCAGAGAGTTACCCCCAGTGCACCAGTATCCCGCACCAATGATACGACCCTGTCAGCTCTGCTACATCTGTACACCTTCGACTTGCTTTAGCTAATAGAATCCCCCACAGCCATGATTCCATTTAATGTGCTGCAGAGCGCAGGGAGATGTAAGTACTCATACATTTGTGAAGAAAACTATTTTTAGCCATCCATTTCTTACTGTCGAGGGGTAAAAACAGGGTTAGCGGCTATTACTAGTCCCTGTCACACTATTTATTAGCGCAATCCAATGGCAGGTATAATCTTCCTAAAAATAATTCTCTTTCTTCTTTTAATAACATTTTCCTCAATTTCTACTGAGCGCGGATTGTTAGGCATGAGGCAATCATAGAAATTTAAAATTGCTTATAATTTATTTGATGTCATTTGCTTGGGCATTGTCTGCATTGATACAGTGAAATTGCAGGGGAGAATGGCTTGCAATGCTTCATTAGCTAATTGTGCATGGTACAGCTCTTTAGGGGTAAACAAGTGAAGGACATTTGCTGAATGGCCAATGCTTGTCATGCATATCATGGCCTAATGATGCTCGTAATGGTACCGGCCAAGCTCCCGGAGAGTCATCTGTCAAATTAGCACATTGAATTATTTATTACCTCAATGTAAAATTGTGCAAAGCAGCTGAGACTTGTTTTTCTTTCTCTTTTTTTTTTTCCTCTCCTCTACAAAAGCAGATGAATGAGGCCGGCCCTTTATAAATTATAATGGTCAACGTGACATCAAAAAGTCTAGAACTATTACAGAGCAAGAAATAAGGTTTTCTCCCTTGACTGCGGTTTCTAGGTTTCCTTTTGTTTACGTTGTTGCTATTATTTCAGTTTTGGGATATTTGTCGCCTCTGTGATTTGTGTTGTGGCGCTCACGCGCAATGATTATTTCATTGTGGGCTATGTCACATGTCACATTTTCTATAAGGCGCATTGGGGAGTCAGATAGGGATTTAGTCATGTATAGGTGTGCTTTGGTGATTGGACTATAGTTTACGTGTTTTTGTTGTATTTTATCACCATTTGTTTATTGCATTGGAAATGCAAATCTTTAGATATTTTAAGCCCAACCCCATTCTGTTATGAAATTGCAACAATATTGTCAAACCAAATACCCAGAGGAACCCCACACAAATATGGGGAGAACATACAAACTCCATGACAGATTTTGTCCCTTGGTCAGATTTGAACCTACTGAGCCACCATTCCCAAATTGAAAGTGCTTCAAATGCCCTGAAAAGCTGTGCATTTTTACCTTTCTCTCCCCCCACCTCTAGTTCTACCTCTACCTCCCAAAATCCCCCCAAATCGAATCACTTAAAATTCTAATTCCATAAAATTCAAATAAAAAACAAATAAATAAATAATCAATGCGCCACAAACTGAAATGCATACCAGTTAGAGATACAAATTCAATTTGTTGTGAATTCATTTGTCACAAATCGCCATAAATCAGGTATACCCAGGCCACTCTGCCTTAGGATACAGCCACGAGGAGTAACCGTGCTGCAGGTGGGTTATGGCCACGCTGTGGTAAACAATCATCCTTTCATTTAATAATGAAGACCGCACTGTATAGTCCTTCTTCATTGTTAATGGCTTTGTGGTACCTTTTATGCACCTTTAAACAGGGACTGTTGCTGGTTTGTGGTTTGGCTGGTTAGGTGGGGGGACAATATGCATAGTATTGCTGTTCTCGCCTGCAGTCTGCTGCAAGTTATTTGACAATAAACACAAAATATTAATCAGCTCTGACATACTTACTTCTCCAACCCACTTTTTTGAAACGCCGTGAGTGGTGACTTTTATAGATGGCCTTGCGGTTCGCCCGGCGGTCGCCGAACGGGCGAACATATGGCGATGTCCACCGGCGCTATATTCTTTTACATTGTAAAGAACTTTGACCCATGACACATCACATCAGGTGGTACAGGACAGCCAATTGAGACGTTTCAGCACATGGACATACCCCCTACCTTCTAAATAAACCTGATCTGGCCGCCATTTTACATTCAGTATTTTGCCAGTGTGGAGAGAGGTTGCTGTGTGGAGCAGGGACAGGCTGTTAGGGACACCAAACGCTAGCTAATAGGGCCACAAAAGTCCTTTTAAGGACTGGTATAGGTGTGCTATAAATAGGTGTGACTTACTGAGGGGTGTAATATACTTATAATATACACTGCTCAAAAAAATAAAGGGAACACTTAAACAACACAATGTAACTCCAAGTCAATCTCACTTCTGTGAAATCACACTGTCCACTGAGTGACAACACTGAGTGACAATCAATTTCACATGCTGTTGTGCAAATGGGATAGACAACAGGTGGAAATTATAGGCAATTAGCAAGACACCCCCAATAAAGGAGTGGTTCTGCAGGTGGTGACCACAGACCACTTCTCAGTTCCTATGCTTCCTGGCTGATGTTTTGGTCACTTTTGAATGCTTTCACTCTAGTGATAGCATGAGACGGAGTCTACAACCCACACAAGTGGCTCAGGTAGTGCAGCTTATCCAGGATGGCACATCAATGCGAGCTGTGGCAAGAAGGTTTGCTGTGTCTGTCAGCGTAGTGTCCAGACCATGGAGGCGCTACCAGGAGACAGGCCAGTATATCAGGAGACGTGGAGGAGGCCGTAGGAGGGCAACAACCCAGCAGCAGGACCGCTACCTCCGCCTTTGTGCAAGGAGGAACAGGAGGAGCACTGCCAGAGCCCTGCAAAATGACCTCCAGCAGGCCACAAATGTGCATGTGTCTGCTCAAACGGTCAGAAACAGACTCCATGAGGGTGATATGAGGGCCCGACGTCCACAGGTGGGGGTTGTGCTTACAGCCCAACACCGTGCAGGACGTTTGGCATTTGCCAGAGAACACCAAGATTGGCAAATTTGCCACTGGCGCCCTGTGCTCTTCACAGATGAAAGCAGGTTCACATTGAGCACATGTGACAGACGTGACAGAGTCTGGAGACGCCGTGGAGAACGTTCTGCTGCCTGCAACATCCTCCAGCATGACCGGTTTGGCATTGGGTCAGTAATGGTGTGGGGTGGCATTTCTTTGGAGGGCCGCACAGCCCTCCATGTGCTCGCCAGAGGTAGCCTGACTGCCATTAGGTACCGAGATGAGATCCTCAGACCCCTTGTGAGACCATATGCTGGTGCGGTTGGCCCTGGGTTCCTCCTAATGCAACCTCATGTGGCTGAAGTGTGTCAGCAGTTCCTACAAGACGAAGGCATTGATGCTATGGACTGGCCTGCCCGTTCCCCAGACCTGAATCCAATTGAGCACATCTGGGACATCATGTCTCGCTCTATCCACCAACGTCACGTTGCACCACAGACTGTCCAGGAGTTGGCAGATGCTTTAGTCCAGGTCTGGGAGGAGATCCCTCAGGAGAACGTCCGCCACCTCATCAGGAGCATGCACAGGCGTTGTAGGGAGGTCATACAGGCACGTGGAGGCCACACAAACTACTGAGCCTCATTTTGACTTGTTTTAAGGACATTACATCAAAGTTGGGTCAGCCTGTAGTGTGTTTTTCCACTTTAATTTTGAGTGTGACTCCAAATCCAGACCTCCATGGGTTGAAAAATTTGATTTCCATTTTTTTAATTTCGTGTGTGATTTTGTTGTCAGCACATTCAACTATGTAAAGAACAAAGTATTTCAGAAGAATATTTAATTAATTCAGATCTAGGATGTGTTATTTTTGTGTTCCCTTTATTTTTTTGAGCAGTGTATATTATAGTGCATTTGTATTGTGCAGCAGTTGTGTGCGGTTCTGCTGAGATACTGCAGCTACACAGAGTGACAAACGCTATTGGAACAAATAATTTATACTGTTGTGATATACCATTTGCCCCACAAAAAAACTGATTAAAGCAGGGGTGTTATATACCGATAATATACTTTATATATAGTGCATTTGGGTAGTGCAGCATTTGTTTGCGGTTTTGCTGCGTTACCGCAGCTACAGATAGTGATAAACGCCATTGGAACAAATAATTTCTACTGGTGTGATATACCAATTGCCTTCCCAAAAAAGTGATCAAAGCAGGGGTGTTTTATATCAATTATATACTTTCTATATAGTGCATTTGGGTAGTGCAGCATTTGTTTGTGGTTTAGCTGCGTTACCTCAGCTACAGATAGTGACAAACACCATTGGAACAAATAATTTCTACTTGTGTGTGATATACCAGTTGCCCCACAAAAAAACTGATTGAAGCAGGGGTGTTATATACCTTCTTCCACAAATACTGCTCTTCTATAGGGACTTTTGTCACAGGGTCATTTTGAAAATGACAGGCAGAGGAAGAGGCAGGCCATTCCGCAGGTGTGGTAGGGGTCGGGCAGGTGCACCAGGCCGGAGCCTAAGTGGGAAGTTGCAGAAGGTGTGTGCCATTACGTCAAAGGATGCATAAGACTTGGTTGACTGGCTCACTCAGCCTTTAGCTTCTGCACCCTCCTCATCCTCTCTATCTGCACCCTCTTCACTCTCTGCTGTGTGCACCCCCAAAGACACCACCACCACCATATCCCCTCTGCTCGAGTCAGAGGAATTATTTTCTCATCCATTCCCAGACCATACCAATGCGCAGCCATTCTTGGCATCGGATCAGGAAGAGGAGGTATCAACGGTCGCCACCCAGCAGTCTGATGAAAGTACCCAGATCAGCCCGAGGAGGGTGGTCCCCGCTGTTGCTGCCTACTCCGAGATCTCAAATGTCAGTGGTGGTGAAGGGGACGATGATGATGTGTCTATGGACTTCATGTGGGTGCCCACAAGAGAGGAGGAGGAGGGGAGTTCAGAGGGAGAGACGGAGCAGCAGATAGGGAGGAGAAGGAGGAGAAGCAGGCATAACTTACAGTGCACAGGAGGCAAAAAGCAGACTGCTAATGTATCTGGAACGAGCCATCCAACATGCACGGTCACATCTGGCGCTCCTAGGACGCCGGCACATGGCTCTGCAGTGTGTTTTTTTTTTAACGTGTCCGCTGCTGACAAGAGTGTTGCCATCTGCAGTCTGTGCTGACAACGCATAGGTCGCGGTAAGCCCAACACTCACCTAGGGATGACCGCCTTAAGAAGGCACCTGGCCTCCCATCACCGAGCCCAGTGGGAGCAACACCGTTAGAACCCATAAAGACACACTCCTGGTGCTCCATGTCCTGCCTCTTCTTCTTCATCTTCTCTTCTCTCCTCCAATTTGTCCTCCACTCCACCTTCCACTGTGCCGTCGTCGCGTTTATCTGCCAAAAGGCCGTATTCCGTGGCCTAAATGTTTGAGCGAAAAAAGATGATGACGCCGGATAACCCTCTTGCCCAACGGCTGACCGCCGGCTTGTTGGAACTGCTAGCCCGCCAACTACTGCCATATAAATTGGTGGACTCGGAGGCCTTTAGAAAATTTGTGGCCATTGGCATACCGCAATGGAAGGTAGCCGCAAGGAAATATTTCTCCCAGAAGGTCATTCCGGAGCTATATGGCCACGTTCAGTGGCAAGTGAATGTATCTCTGGCACACAGTGTCAGTGCCAAGATACATCTGACCACAGACACGTGGTCTAGCAAACACTTGTAGGGAATGTACATAAACTTCTGACGGCCGTTAAGCATGCAACCTGTGTGGATTTGGTGTTACCGCCACAGATTGCATGCAGGCCTGCCTCTTCTTCTCCTCCTCCTACTCCATCCTCTGTCTCCTCCTCGGCTGACTTCTCCTTTTCCACTGCTACCGCCTCTTCTACTACGCCCCTCAAGCTTCCCAGAACCTATTCGAAGTGCCAGGTGAGATGTTGCCATGCTGTGCTGCGGCTGTTGTGCCTGGAAGCCTGCACTCCTTTCAGCTTTGCGGTCACAGACCGATTAGCGGCTAACCCTGCTCAATTTGACAGTTGGTACAGTGGTGTGCGACAACGGTGCCAATCTGCTGAGCGCGCTGAAACAGTGCAAAATTAAATACGTGACATGCATGGCATGCGTCCTGAACTTAGTCATCCAGGATGTCTTGCGGCAGGCCAGGAAAATCTCTGGCCATTTTAGAAGATTTTACACAGCCATGGCTTGCCTTGCAATACCACCGGCCCGTCAGACGTCTGATTTGTGACTGCCCGACGCGATGGAACTCCACCTTGTATATGCTTGATAGGCTGCTCCAGCAGAAACGCGCAGTTATCGACTACCTGTACGAACTCTGTGGCAGGACAGGTTCTGGGGAGCTTTTTTTTTACAGCGCCAGTGGCTGCTCATGTGCGACGCATGCAGACTTCTGCGACCATTTTATGAGATCACATCGTACCTTGCGACTTCTTTCTGGAGCGTGCATTGTGTTGTTTTATTGATCAAGCTGTCGAGGAGCAGGAGCAGGAAGATGAGGAAGGCTGGATGAATTTCCAGGGGTGGCTACTCCATCTGAGACAAGTCACCAGGAGTCTGAAGAGAAGTCAGAGGAGGATGGTGACTGGGGGGAGGAGGAGGAGCAAGAAGAACATGCTTTAAACTTTTCTGAGATCCCTGGTGTTGTCCGTGGCTGGGGGGAGGAGACCGAGGACGACATTCTTCTGGGCGATGAGCAGGAGCTAGGGCACTCCACCGCTTCCAATTTAGTGCAAATGGGGGCCTTCATGCTCCAGTGTTTGAAGAGGGACCCCCGTATAAAAAGCATAAAGGTCAAGGACCTGTACTGGGTTGGAAACGTCTTTGACCCCAGGTACAAACATAAAATGGCGGACGTGTTATCAGGATCACAGAGGGCTGTCAGAATTCAGCATTTCCAGGCCTTGCTGCAAGAGATGATGAATTCTGCTGTTGCGGGCAGGCAAAGGAATTTCCACCCACAGTGAATCAGGTGCAGGTACCAATCCTACCGCGCCTGCAAAAAGAGGGCAGTTTGAAGATGTATTGGTCACTTTAGATATGAGATCATTTAGTGGATTACCTCACATTTTTTTAAATGAATGAGGCATGGATCTCGGAGGAATTTAACACCTGTGATGACCACGTATAATTAAATTTCCTCATGCCAGCCCACACATATCCGCAATCACCCAGAACAAAGAATGGTCCTTGCCTTATGTATATACAGCAGCATAAAAGGCCTTTAATGTCAGGTAAATGGCTATTTTTTGGGGCCTGTATTGGCCAACAATTACATATTTATCCTGTGACCGCCGAATGCACCTCCAGCCACAGATTCCAAAATTCTGTGCTGTCAGGTGAATGCCTATTGGCTAATTTTTGGGGCCTGTACTGGCCGACAGTTAAATTTTTTATCTCTAGCCACATAATCACACCCCTGTCTCACTCCTCTGCCTCTCATTATGGTGGCATATGAACCACATTCACCATATGGACCTTCTAATGTGACAGGGTCATGAGACTGTGCCACCCACTCCATACTGTGCCCCTCACCCCATACTGTGCCCCCTTATACACTGCGTTGTGCCCTCTTACCACACCCTGTGCAGTGCCCCTAGTCATTCCCTGTACTGTGCCCTCTTATACCCTTTTATCCGGTCACTGTACAGAGGTATTATCCAGTCAATGTATGGCGGTGGTATCCAATAACTGGATGGCCATAACTGTATCCCTTTCCCTGTCCACGCCATCCTTTTTTAGACATGGCATGATCGGTAAAAATATGCAGATTGCTGTGCTAAGGACCTTTGCTCCACAATCTGTGTCAGAAATACTCCTAACATAGACTTATATCTATATAATAAATGACCACCTAATTGTATTATTATTCGGGGTTGGGCTAATATCTTTGTATTACATAGATTCTAATGTATTATACTGTGCCCTGTATTTCCCAGTAGAAAATGATCCTTGGGAAACACAGTCCTCATCCCTGACCACCAGGACCAGGAAGCTCTCTGTCAGTACATGGCGGCCTCCCCTCTCCGCCACGCTGCTCCGCTGTGTACTGGTGCTTATTCTGACACTAGGGATGGGTTCACATCCTATTTTTGCCTTCCATTTAAGGCATACCAAAAATGTATGCGTTAACAGATGCCTCAGACTTATGTCATACAGAGGCATCCGTTCACCATACAGTTCGATTTTTTTAATGAATTCAGCAGGATACAAAAACATGGAGTGCTGCACATTTGTATACATCAAAACGATAGGAAATTAAAAATTTCTAGGCTCCAGCAGTGCACATTTTTGAGAGTTTCCCTTTAAGACGCATAAAATGGCCTCTGATTAAAAAACATATTTTTTATTGGAATTTTTGCCAATGATCCCTTTCTGGTATATAACTGTCCATGTTGTGGGACTATTTGTGCACTCATAGTTTGTATTTGGAGGCTGCAAATATGACCTGAAAGTTTTTTAGGTTCGCCTGCTATTAAAGTCAATGGGCGCAATGCGAACAAGCGGTTCGCAAACATTTGATCGCGAATGTGCGTTCGCGAATCGTCCCGGCCAATGTTTGTCCATCACTAGTGGCAAGATGACATAGTGTGGATATGGCAGCAGCAGCAGCAGAATCCCACAGAGTGGCAAGGTGACATAGTGTGGAGATGGCAGCAGCAGCATGAGGAGACCACAGAGTGGCAAGTTGACATAGTGTGGAGATGGCAGCAGCAGCAGCATCAGTAGGATACCATAGAGTGACAATGTGACAGTGTGGAGAAGGCAGCAGCAGGAGGCGACCACAGAGTTGCAAGGCAACATAGTTTGGAGATGGCAGCAGCAGCTGCATCAGGAGACCTGAAAGTGACCCGGTAACAGAGTGGTGCAGTGGGTGGCAATACCAGTACACGCTGACGAAGGTGTGTAAAATAAGGAGCTCTTGACATCAGATGTGTGGCATCAGGAAGGTTGCAGCATCAACGTAGTAGCTGAGGCAAGTAGTCAGAAAAAAACGGTCTCTTGTATCAAAGTGGCACCATGGATGATGTAGTCTGATGCATCAGGAATTGGTGGTTGGAAATCCTAGCTGATCCATGCCTGATTCATCTTGACAAAGGTCAGTCTCTCCACATTTTGGGTGAACAGGCGAGTTCCCCTTGGGGTAACTATGGCACCCGCCGCACTAAACACCCGCTCAGATGCCACACTACTGGCCGGGCAGGACAGCTTTTCCAGGGCAAACTTTGCTAGTTGCGGCCACAAATTCAGTTTGGCTACCCAGTAGTCCAGCGGATCTTCTATATGGGTTGGCAGGGTGCTGTCTAAGTATGCCACCACCTGCTGTTTCAGGTCCTGCTCAGGTCTAGCTGCTGCTGCTGGTGAGTAGTTTCTTCACTATGCGGGTGAATAAAGCTACCCATCAGCGACTCTAGGCTCAGGCTGCTGGTGATGGAGCTGGTACTGCTCCTGCCACCCCACCCCTCCCCAGCAGCCATGGCAGTGGAACGTGAGTGCAGAGGGCCCATTTGGCAACACATTGCCTGTGCTCCAATGTCCTCCTCTCCCTCCCCTCCTATTCCAGTTCAGCGCCCAAAGGGCTCATGTGGCCGTGAGATCGAGGCGCCACGTCTCCTGTCCCCTGACCAGCCATTGTTACCACCATCTGTTCCAGGACATGAAGCAGTGGAATGACGACGTTCATCTGGTAGTCCTGGCGAACGACAAATAACCTAGCGTCCTCAAAGGGCCTGAGCAAATATTTCTCGTATTGTATTGAAATAGGCCACTAAATGATATCAGCGCAGTTAACAGCAAAAGTGACCTGCGTATACAGTGGATATAAAAAGTCTACACACCCCTGTTAAAATGTCAGGTTTCTGTGATGTAAAAAAATGAGACAAAGATAAATCATTTCAGAACTTTTTCCACCTTTATTGTGACCTATAAACTGTACAACTCAATTGAAAAACAAACTGAAATCTTTGAGGAGGAGGGAAGAAAACAAAAAAAACTAAAATAATGTGGTTGCATAAGTGTGCACAACCTCTTAGAACTGAGGATGTAGCTGTGTTCAGAATTAAGCAATCACATTTAAAATCCTGTTAAATAGGAGTCAGCATACACCTGCCATCATTTAAAGTGCCTCTGATTAACCCCAAATAAAGTTCAGCTGCTCTAGTTGGTCTTTCCTGAAATTTTCTTAGTCACATCCCACAGCAAAAGCCATGGTCCACAGAGAGCTTCCAAAGCATCAGAGGGATCTCATTGTTCAAAGATATCAGTCAAGAGAAGGGTACAAAAGAATTTCCAAGGCATTAGATATACCATGGAACACAGTCATTATCAAGTGGAGAAAATATGGCACAACAGTGACATTACCAAGAACTGGACGTCCCTCCAAAATTGATGAAAAGACGAGAAGAAAACTGGTCTGGGAGACGACCAAGAGGCCTACAGCAACATTAAAGGAGCTGCAGGAATATCTGGCAAGTACTGGCTGTGTGGTACATGTGACAACAATCTCCCGTATTTTTCATATGTCTGGGCTATAGGGTAGATGAAGCATTAGCGAAACGTACGTCGAGGAGTACGCCAGATAGAGACAGCCCACACGCACACCACTGAGTATTGGGTAAGTGAGCAATTCAGATCGGTCCGATATATTCACTTTGATTATGTATGATAAACTAAACTGTTTTGATGGTTAGGATCAGAATATATGGATGCTATTTATACCCTATATGCACTTATGCTTGATTCGCCTCACAGTGGAGATAGTTGTGCTATAATGGCTAGATACAGCTTTGAATAATATATGCTGATCTAGACCCTGCACTCGCAACATCCTCAATGTGATTGAGGGAATCGAAACGATTTATATCTGCTAGCGGTGGATGTATTGTGGACTGCCTCTTGTGGCATGCTGTATGGTCTCTACATTTATGTCTGTATGTTGTTTTATGTCATAATAAAAAAAATTTGGGTAATATGTTGTACCGATTCTCTCTTTGTTGATATACATATTAAGGAGGTACACCCTTGTTAATACAAGGCTGTTTTGATCCAGTTGAAGAGTATAGGGTAGAGAGGCAAGACGAAAGCCTGTACTTACGAAGAAAAACATCCAAGCCAGGCTACATTTTGAAAAAACACATCTGAAGTCTCCCAAAAGCATGTGGAAAAGGTGTTATGGTCTGATGAAACCAAGGTGGAACTTTTTGGCCATAATTCCAAAAGATATGTTTGGCCCAAAAACAACACTGCACATCACCAAAAGAACACCATACCCACAGTGAAGCATGGTGGTGGCAGCATCATGCTTTGGGGTTGTTTTTCTTCAGCTGGAACTGGGGCCTTAGTTAAGCTAGAGGGAATTATGAACAGTTCCAAATACCAGTCAATATTGGCACAACATTTTCAGGCTTCTGCTATAAAAGCTGAACATGAAGAGGAACTTCATCTTTCAGCATGACAAAGACTCAAAGCATACATCCAAATTAACAAAGGAATAGCTTCACCAGAAGAAGACTAAAGTTTTGGAATGGCCCAGCCAGAGCCCAGACTTGAATCGGATTGAAAATCTGTGCGGTGATCTGAAGAGGGCTGTGCACAGGAGATGCCCTCACAATCTGACAGATTTGGAGTGTTTTTGCAAAGAAAAGTGGGCAAATCTTGCCAAGTCAAAATGTGCCATGCTGATAGACTCATACCCAAAAAGACTGAGTGCTGTAATAAAATCAAAAGGTGCTTTAACAAAGTATTAGTTTAAGGGTGTGCACACTTATGCAACCATATTAGTAGTTAGTTTAGTAGTTATCTCGGTGTAAATTGAGGTATGTTCTGCTGAATCACGTTTCTTCAGGGCTGTAGAAATCTAATAGTATGACTGATCCTTGAAGTTTCAGAACTTCTAGGTCTTTGATAAGTCTTTAATTAGACAGGAGAGGGTTTTCTTTCTCCGAACTGCTGTTGTTGTAACAAGTGTGAAATTAAGCAATAAGCAACATCCAGGCAGCAGAAAAATACTGTCCTAAATCTAATTAGACACAAGCCGCCCATCTGTTCTGCATTACCATGGGGCTGACATACAAGCAGGCTGCTCAAGTACAAAAAGGCAGAGGAGCAAATTGAATTCATTTGAACTTCCTCTTAGAAAAAGATCAAGGCTTGAAGTTTAGTGTCTTGCTGTGATCCAACAAAGCCCCACTAGGAGAAAGTCGCCTGAGAGGTGTTTCCTTATTGGAAAGCAGCATGGCAGGTCCTTAGAATGGGCCATAAGGGAGCTTTAACACTATTGTTCTCTGCAATGTGACACGAGCTGCAACAATGTAAACCTTGTTCACCATGCAAATTGTTGATTTTTGTCTATATTCCCCCGTGGCAGATGCCCTTTTTATTTGCTGTCTGTTCCAGTGATGCCAATCTCAAGGCCATTGTATAGCCATGAAAAGATTAGCCCCATTAAAATAAATCTTATTATCCATAGTATATTTTTGTTACATTTTTTGTACTTGAATTTGTGACTATGTATTGTCTACAGAGAAGTGATTAATTTATTTATTTTTAATCTGCTTTATTTTTGTGAATATTAAAACTCAATGGAAGGAATTTATCTGGAGGTTGATGAGTCCAATTTACTGCATTAGCATACTTTGTGCCAAATTTTTATCAAATGTTGATATGCTATTTAACCCCTTAACACTATATGATGGGGGGGCATTTATCAAAACTGGTGCAAAGAAAAAACTGGCTAAGTTGCCCATAGCAACCAATTATATTCCACCTTTCACTTCTCGGAGCTCTTCTGGAAAAATGAACAGTGGAATTGGATTGGTTACTATGGGCAACTAAGCCAATTTATCTTTGCACCAGTTAACTCTCCCCCGATGTATCTGTATGTTATATACACTAATCAGTGTTTTGGAGCGGGCTCATGCGCTGATCTCGCTCCATACATGGCAGGTGCCAGCTGTATAATACAGAAGACAACCTCTGGCAGTGACTGGGTTCTGAGTTATCACTTCACCCCTCATATGCTCAGTCAATAGCGATGGTGGCTTCTGTGTGGGGTAAGAGAGACCTGTAAACTAGTGATGATCGAGCATGCTCGGCCGAACAACAGTTTGGCTCGAGTATCTCGATGTTTAGCACACGGCGGTATTTGGCCGAATACCGCATGTGCTCGAGCGCAATGCTCGAGTCTCCGCCCCGCATGTTTCTTGGCTGCTATGCAGCCAAGAAATGTGCAGGTAAGTACTGCCCTCACTGTAATGCCGTAGCCATGTTGGCTGCTGTCATTACAGTGATTGGCTGGCCGGAACGCGTCTTCGGGTGCTATATAGCACCCGATGACGCATGTTTGGCTCATTCTTAGTCAGGGAGAGCTGTGCTGAGGAAGAGACAGACAGTGTAGGGAGTGATTTAAGAATATTTTTACCACCAAAACTTTTCAGAGACCCAAAAGTCCTTTTAAGGACTATTGTGTGTGGCAGCAGCAATCTATATTTTCAGCGCAACCTGCGCTAAATTGCTAAAACTTTACAGACCCAAAAGTCCTTCTAAGGACTATTGTGTGTGGCAGCAATATCTATTTTTAGCACATACTGCGCTAAATAGTGTACAATAGTTAGGCCGCTGCAGACAGCGACATTAGCTGCGCCACATCTCCAGTGTAAAGTGTGCGCATCCAAAAAAAATCTGTGACATCCAGTGTACTTTTTCCATAGATGGTGTCTGCTGCGGACAGTGACATTAGCTGCGCCACATCTCCAGTGTAAAGTGTGCGCATCCCAAAAATATCTGTGACATCCTGTGTACTTTTTCAATAGACGGTGTCTGCTTCTGACAGGGACATTAGCTGCGCCACATCTATAGTGTAAAGTGTGCGCATCCAAAAAATATCTGTGACAATCAGTGTACTTTTTCCATAGACTGTGTCCTCTGCAGACAGTGACATTAGCTGTGCCACATCTCCAGTATAAAGTGTGCGCATCCCAAAAATATCTAGACAGTGTCTGATGCGGACAGTGACATTACCAGGGCCACATCTGCAGTGTAACGTGTGCACTTCAGAAATGTATCTGCGACATACAGTGTACTTTGAAAAGAAAAAGAAGCGGACACTGTCTATTGACAATTCTCTTTTTTATTAATTTCCAAAGGACAAAGGGAAAAACTTGGTACAATACAATCAAATTTGATATACAGCAGTGAAAACAGGCAGTAGGTCATCATACCAATCTATAACTAGTACAATAAAAAAAAGGGTTGGGTGTAGGCTGGAGCAAGTAAGGGAGGAGAGGGGGGTAGTAGGGCGAGTTGTGGGCACCTTAGTTAGTTTAATTCAATAGAAGATCAGTCATTTGTGTTGTGGACATGATCCGCTAGTTGCTTCAGGATAGGAGAGGTTGAGCGAAATGTAACCCAATCCTTCCAAGTCTTTTGAAATTTAGTATGTCTTTTTGATTCCCAGGCTGAGAGCTCCTCCATGTGATATATGTGATTCAGCTTGTGTAACCATTGAGGTATATTGGGAGGTAGAGATGGCCTTGCGGTTCGCCCGGCGGTCGTTTCGCAGCGAACTTTGCGTGTTCGCGATTCGCTGAACATGCGAACATATGGAGATATTCGCGCCCGCCATATTCTTTTACATTGTGAAGAACTTTGACCCATGACACATCCATCAGGTGGTACAGGACAGCCAATTGAGATGTTTCAGCACATGGACATACCCCCTACCTTATAAATAAACCTGATCTGGCAGCCATTTTACATTCAGTGCTTTGCCAGTGAAGGAAGAGGTTCCTATGTGGAGCAGGGACAGACTGTTAGAGACACCAAACGCTAGCTAATAGGGCCACAAAAGTCCTTTTAAGGACTGGTATAGGTGTGCTATCAATAGTTGTGATACACAGAGGGGTGCGATCTACTTATAATATACTTTTATAATGAGTCAAAAACACATAGATCTATATAGTGATCACCTGGAAGTCAGGGGACTAAGGGCTAGGGGCTTACTAGGGCCATTTTTATATAGGGTAAGGTTTCGGACGGGGTCGCTCTTATCATATCTTTTCCATTCACACTTCCGCAAAATAGGTCCGCATCTGTTCTGCAATTTGCGGAATGGGTGCAGACCCATTCATTTTTTAATGGGGCCGGAATGTGCTGTCCGCATCCGCATTTGTGGATCCACATTCGCATTTGCGGATCAGCACTTCCGCATCCGTGCTTCCGTTTCCGCCAAAAAATAGAACATGTCCTATTTTTGTCCGCAATTGCAGACAAGATAAGGCATTTTCTATTATAGTGCCGGCGATCTACTAGTGTGATATATCAGTCGTCCCCCAAAAAACCTGATTGAAGCTGTTATATACCAATATACTTTCTTTATAGTGCATTTGGGTACTGTATAGTGCATTTGCGCATGCGCGTACGTGAAAATTATATTGCCGATATTTCGCATTGAAAAAAATAATGAATGGAGATCGCAAATTTGAATAATACATCTGGTATGTCACTGTCCATGCTGTGGGACTATTTGTGCACTTCTAGTAATTATTTCTTGGCTGTAAATATGAGCTGAAGTTTTTTCAGGTTCGCCTGCAATTAAAATTAATGGGACCCGCCGCAAACTTGCGGTTCGCGAACATTTGATTGGGTTCGCGCAATCGTGTTCGCGAACCGTCCCGGCAGATGTTCGTCCATCACTATTGGGAGGTATCTGTTGATTCTAATATTGTGGTATTAGTGATTTTGCCGCTGCGGACAGGTAACGAAAAAACCTCCACCAAGGGTAGGGAATGTCCTCTAGGCTGATGTTTAGTAATACAGAAACTGGTAAAGGGTTTTTATCCAATGAGCAGATGCTCTTAATCAGATCTAATATCTCAGACCAGAAGGGCTGTATCCCTGGGCATGACCACCACATGTGCAAGTATGTGCCTTGCGAGAGATGACATCTCCAGCAGGCGTCAGAACTTAGGAAGTTCATCTGTTTGAGCCGGACTGGTGTGACTAATTTGAATGAGTTTTCCTGAAGACGTGTGCAGCGGGAAATGCTGTGTGACTTGTAATATAATTGCTTAATTTCTGATTTAGTCCATGTGGTGTCAAAGTCTCTGCTCCAGTCTGAGACATATCCTCTATCAAGCGGATATTTAATTTGCTGTAAGATACCATAGACCTGTGAGAGTAGATGTCCGCTAGGGTTCCTAGAGGCTATCAGTTTTTAGAACTGGGTAAGTTCTCTTGTGTCTACTAAGTGTGTTAGGTATGGTATTATTAATGATCGTACGTGCACTTTATGTATAGAGTGTAGAGAAGTGTGTGTCAAGGGATCCTTAGATTGTTCTGTGTCCAGAAATGAATATAGCGAAATGGTCCTAATTCTGAAATTTTTAGGCCAGTATCTGCGTATTTCTTGTGATATATTTCTGGTATGTCTGCCACTGTCATGAGTGGGGAGAGACTAGGACTGAGTTTGTCCTTATACAAATGCCAGATTTTCTGTGACGCTTGGGTGAGGGGGTTTTGTGTGAGTTGATTTGGTGGTCTACGCTCTCTCGACCAGAAAAGAGATCGTAGTGGGCTGTTTACTAGATATTCTTCTATTGGCACCCAGAGCTTGTTGATGTCAGTTCGTAGCCATTGTATCCAATCGGGCAGAGCCATACCCCCCCCTTGTTTTATGTTGAATAAGTAGGGCATTGCTCAAACGGGGTAGTTTGTCCTTCCATAAAAACTTGCTTATCAGCTTCCTAATTGTGGTGAAAAACAGAACAGGGAGTGGTATTGGGAGTGTTTGAAATAAATATAGCAGTTTAGCGAGTAAAATTGAGGAAGGGAAGGGACCAAGACTCTAAGGGCTGTTTCACACGAGCGAGTCCATTGCGGGAATCACGCTCCGTGTGTGAGTGTGATCCTCCACTCTGGACTTGCAGGAGCGCACGGCATTATCATGATTTATAATGCTATGTGTCTTTGCATGGCCTTTTTTCCACAGAATCATAGTGACATAAACCTGTCAGTATGATTCTGTAGAAATAAGGTCAAGCAGAGACACATAGCATTATAAATCATGAGAGTGCCGTGCGCTCCTGCAAATCCAGAGCGGAGGATCACACACACACGGAGCGTGATTCCCGCAATGGACTTGCTCGTGTGAAACAGCCCTAACAGTTGCTTGAATGACTTAGGAATAGGGATGTAATTAAGCGAATATAAATCACTCCACACTGGGCTAATTTTGAGGCCAAGATCAGTTATATGGGATTTAGGCCACTGGAAGGGATATTTAGATTGCAAGGTGTTTATCTCATCCCTGCTTATATTAAGTCCTCTTGCCTCAGATTTGGATGCATTTATTTTGAAATTAGAGATTCGACCGTAGTCATGCAGAAGAGTCTGCAGTGCAGGTATCGCTGTGGAGGGGTTCGTCAGGAACAGCAAAACGACATCTGCATATGCTGCTGTACTATGTATGGAGTGACCGTCATCAAAGCCTTTAATTTCCGGATGTGCTCTGATCGAAGCCAGAAGTGGCTCCAAGGAGAGAACAAACAGAACAGGTGACAGAGGGCACCCTTGTCGTGTTCCGTTGTATGTCTTAAAAGGGGCTGATAGAGCTTGATTTATGTGCAGTTTGGCGGTTGGGCGTGAGTACGTGACAAAAATGGCTTCCATAAATGCTTGTGGAAAACCAAAGTGGCTTAACACCTGTTTCATGTAGGTCCAGTCCACCCTGTCGAAGGCCTTCTCGGCATCCGTCCCCAGCAGCACCAACGGTAGTTTTTTACGTGCAGCATTCTGTAGTAAAGACAGAACCCTCATGGTATTATCCTTCCCCTCTCTATTTGTCACAAACCCTACTTGTTCAGAGGAGATTAAGGAAGGGATCAGGGCTTTTAATCTATCTGCTAACATGCTGGCATAAAGCTTCAGGTCTGTGTTTAGCAGTGATATAGGTCTGTAACTACCGGATTGTGTGGGGTCTTTTCCTTCTTTGTGGATTAGTGTAATGTATACTTCTAGTGCTTGTTGCGGTATGGCGGTACCCGAAAGATATGCATTACACGTGTCCGTTAATTGTGGGAGGAGGACTGAGGAGAAGGTCTCGTAGTACGAACTTGGGAGGCCATCTGGACCGGGGGCCTTACTCTTCAGGCATCTTCGCAGGGCGGACCGGACCTCTTCTTGCTAGAATGGTTTCAGTAGATTTGTGTGGGTGGTGGGTGCCAGTTTTGGCAGGTTAATATGTTAGAGGAATTTTGTAATAGATGAGAGGAACTCTTGTGAGTTATTTCTCTGTGCAATTGATATAAAGAGGAGTAGAATTCTATAAACTCTCGTTCGATCTCTGCTGGAACTGACGTAATGTCTCCTGTCTTGGTTTTGATTTCACTGATGTGTGTGCAGAGTTTTCGTCTTTTAATGAGAGACATCATTAGTTTTGAGGCCTTATCCCCGTGGGCATAAAATGAGTGTTTAACGGACATGTAAATCTTATCAGAGTTTTTGTTTAGTATATTTCTTAACTGAAGACGTGCATTGGTAAGCTGGTGGAGGTGTGCAGCTACTAATGACTGTTTATGTAACTTCTCAAGCTGATTGATCTCTGATTGTAAGGTTTGTATTTGCAGATCTCTCATTTTGTTGCAGTATGCACCTGCTGAAATAAATTCACCTCTAATTATGGCTTTATGACCCTCCCAAACCAATGGTATTTTTTTGTCTAAAATAGGTATCTAACTGATCGAAAATTTTGGTATGGATCGAGGAGACGGATAGTAAGGTCTCATTCAGGCGCCAAGGTGGTTTAGCGGGGGGAATTAAGTCAATGGGAATTAATGCCGGATCCGGCATTCCGGAGACTGATCAGGCATTTTGGACGGACATAATACCGCAGCATGCTGCGGTATTATGTCCCGCCAAAACGCCTGACAGTGACTGAACGGAAGGCATACTGATGCAAACTGAACGGATTTCTATCCATTCAGAATGCATTATGATATGCCTGATCAGTTCTTTTCCGGCATAGAGCCCTTTTGACGGAACTCTATGCCGGCAAAGAATAACGCTAGTGTGAAAGTACCCTAAGCATATCCTCCTGTCAACTGAAAATGCTGACAGGTTGACTCTTATAAAAATGAACAAGGCCTGGATTGACCATGACTTCTCAACTCCACCAGAGGAAAGCTGATGAACATAAAGGCAGTTTAAATGTGTTGTTTATAATGTACTGAATACACTGTATTCCCATGCACCCCTTCCACCAAAAACAAGGGTATATGGTTGAATCTTCCTTTTCTCATCCTCCTCCTCCTCTTCCATCATATCAACATGCTTATTCATCACATATAATGCCCTCGCATATATGCCCTTCGCATATAATGTTTTAGAGGGTCAGCTTACCAGCAGGCCCTCACATATCATTTTTAGAGGGTCAGCTCACCAGCAGGCCCTCACCTACAATCTTTTACATGGTCAGCTCACCAGCAGGCACTCGCATATAATTTTTTAGAGGGTCAGCTCACCAGCAGGCCCACACCTAAAATCTTTTACAGGGTCAGCTCACCAGCAGGTCCTCGCATATAATTTTTTAGAGGGTCAGCTCACCAGCAGGCCTTCACCTACAATCTTTTACAGGGTCAGCTCACCTGAAGGCCCTCACATATGTTTTAGAGGGTCAGCTCACCTGCAGGTTCTCACCTACAACTTTTTAGAGGGTCAGCTCACCAGCAGGCCCTTACCTACAATCTTTTACAGGGTCAGCTCACTAACAGACCCGCACCTAAAATCTTTTACAGGGTCAGCTCACCAGCAGGCCCTCGAATATAATGTTTTACAGGGTCAGCTCACCAGTAAGCCCTCGCATATAATTTTTTACAGGGTCAGCTTACCAGAAGGCCTTAACCTACAATATTTTATAGGGTCAGCTCACCTGAAAGCCCTCTCAAATAATGTTTTAGAAGGTCAGCTCACCTGCAGGCCCTCGCCTACAACCTTTTAGAGGGTCAGCTCACCAGCAGGCCCTCACCTACAATCATTTACAGGGTCAGCTCACCTGCAGGCCCGCACCTAAAATCTATTACAGGGTCAGCTCACCAGCAGGCCCGCACCTAAAATCTTTTACAGGGTCAGATTACCAGCAGGCCCTCGCATATAATGTTTTACAGGGTTAGCTCACAAGCAGGCACTTGCATATAATTTTTTACAGGGTCAGCTCACCAGCAGGCCCTCACATACAATCTTTTACAGAGTTAGCTCACCAGCAGGCCTTCACCTAAAATCTTTTACAGGGTTAGCTCACCAGCAGGCTCTCACATATAATGTTTTAGAGGGTCAGCTCACCTGCAGGCCTTCACCTACAATCTTTTACAGGGTCAGCTCACCAGCAGGCCCTTGCATATAATGTTTTAGATGGTCAGCTCACCTGCAGACCATCACCTACAACCTTTTAGAGGGTCAGCTCACCAGCAGGACCTCACATACAAACTTTTACAGGGTCAGCTATCCAGCAGGCCCATACCTAAAATATTTTACAAGGTCAGCTCACCAGCAGTCTCGCACCTAAAATCTTTTACACGGTCAGCTCACCAGCAGGCCCTCGCATATAATGTTTTAGTAGGTCAGCTCACCAGCAGGCCCTCACCTACAAT
This sequence comes from Bufo bufo, assembly GCF_905171765.1. Taxonomy (NCBI): domain Eukaryota; kingdom Metazoa; phylum Chordata; class Amphibia; order Anura; family Bufonidae; genus Bufo; species Bufo bufo. Next base: position 80,814,150 of record NC_053390.1, read on the forward strand.
ATTTTACAGGGTCAGCTCACCTGCAGGCTCATGCATATAATGTTTTGCAGGGTAAGCTCACCTGAAAGCCCTGGCATATAATTTTTTAGAGGGTCAGCTCAACAGCAGGCTCTCAACCAAAATGTTTCAGAGGGTCAGCTCAGCAGCAGGCCCTTGCTTCTAATGTATTAGATGGTCACCAGCAGGCCATCAATCATAATTTTTCAAGGGTGTGTATGATACCCTCCTTTATGTGTAACAAAGGGTGTATTGGAGTCCCGGTTCTTTGTAATTTTTGGCAGCCCTTTCAGTTAGTGCATAGGCTTTATGAGTGTAGGAGTCCCACTACATGAACAAATGTACCGCAATGTGAATGAGGCCCTCCTGTATGTGATATACAGGTTGTATCGGAGTGCCTCTTCCTTGTAATTTTTGGCAGAACTTGCACTTTATATACAAGTAAATATATACAGGAAATAATGTTTCCTAACAATTTTTCCTCTAAAATCGATTTTATTTTTGTTTTTTGTGCGTATTATTGTCAGTCTGTAAAAGTTGTGTACTACTCGGACAACATCGTTCCCAGCAGTGACCTGGGAGTCCAAGGTGCATCCATACATCCTACCCATGCTGCTCCACAACCATTTTGGTGGTGTTTCCATTAATTTCTGACCTTTTCCTATGAAACAGGCACCCTCCCCTCTATAGAGTAGGGGGTACCTGGTTTAATGCTCGCGTTATCCCATTAACTTCCATTATACTCGGGTGCTCGTTACACCCGAACACCCGAGCACTTTTGTGCTCGATCAACACTACTGTATACTAATCTGTGTTTCCTAGCAATATATGCATTGTCTAAGGTGTACTCATTCTGATTATGGAAAGCCCCTAGTATACTCTTTCCTGCCCCTCTCACCCCCTCCTCTTATCTATAAATGAAAAAGGTCTAGGACTGGGATCTGAGTCATCACTGAACCTGTTAGATGCTGCAGTCAATAGAAACTGTGGCTTCTGTGTAGAGTGACAGAGACCAGTATACTAATCTATGTTTAAACAAAATGCATTGTCTATATTGGGTACTTTTTCTCCTTATGGAGAGCCCCTAGAGTGCTCTCTCCTGGCCCTCTCTCCCACCCCCTCTTCTGATCTGTAGATGAAAAAATGCCTGGGATCTAAGTCATCACTGAACCCCATTAGTGTTGATCACGAATATTCGAATTGCGAATTTTAATCGCAAATATCGGCACTTCGAGAATTCGCGAATATTTAGAATTTCACAAAATATATTCGTAATCGCGAATATTCGATTTTTAAAAAAAATACCAGTTCATGCAAATTTTTTATGCGAAAACTCACCTGCCCACCCAAAATGTGGAGAGACTGACCTTTGTCAAGATGAATCAGGCATGGATCAGCCAGGATTTGGAACATATAACTGCACCGCTGAACGACAAATAAGCCCTTATTTTTTTCCACTGATACATGCCAAAAAAGGTTTTAGAACAGGCACCTCAAACTCGCGGCCCTCCAGCTGTTGTAAAACTACAACCCCCACAATGCCCTGCTGTAGGCTGATACCTGTAGGCTGTCCGGGCATGCTGGGAGTTGTAGTTTTGCAACAGCTGGAGGGCCGCGAGTTTGAGATGCCTGTTTTAGAATATATAACTGCTCCGCTGAACGGCAAATAATACTTTTTTGTTCCACTAATACACACCAAAAAAGGCTGTCATTTTCTCACTTCACCACACAACGGCTTATGAGCCCCTTTTCTTTGAACTAATACACACCAAAAAAGGCTTTAAAATTTACAACTTCACCGGTGAACGGGAAATAAGCCCTTATTTTTTTTCCACTTATACACCGAAAAAGGTTTTAGAACATATAACTGCACCGCACAAGGGCTAATTAGACGTAGAAATATGTTCTAGTAATTGATGGCTGTAACACACCCCAATAACAAGAAAGGTTTGCTGGAATTACAGAGGTATCATCTATTGCAAACCTGTAAGCAGCAGAATAATGGAAATTTGGATCCCCAGTCAGTGCAGCAAGGTGTAATATGATTGCTCCTATTGCCCAGGCTGTACAGGCCCCTGTTGGACCCTGTTCTCCTTTTATAGTGTGGAATAATTTCTTCCCATCATTTCCCTACACTTCTAATGATCTTTCCCTGAACTTCTATTCAGCAAAATACGTTTTCAAGTCTGTGCTAGCACTTTCCTTTAGTGCCTGCTAATGTCTCTCCCTGCACTAAGTAAACTGGAAAATGGCTGAATCCAAGATAGCTGAGGGTATTTATAGAGCTGTGACATCACAGGGCTGACTGGCTGCTGATTGGCTGCATGCTCTAGTTAACTTTGATTCGCTCATCTCTAGTTATGGTTGTAAAATAAAAATAAAAATTTAAATAGTAAAATTTGAATATTGAATTTGATATTACCGTAATTGTATCAACCTGCAGAATAAGGGTGCATTTACATAACTGTATGTATTTGGCGGGAAAGAATAGGACATGTTCAATGTTTTGCAAAAATGGATATATGTATGTGGAAAGCACACAGAAGGCATAGTGGACACTGTAAAAACAAAAAACCGTGGCAGAAATGTGGTGGTTTTTTTTCAGTTTTACAGTTTTACAATACAAGGTATGATACATTAAGGCCTCATGCACACGGCTGTTGTTTGGGTCCGCATCCGAGCCGCCATTTTTGCGGCTCGGATGCAGACCCATTCACTTCAATGGGGCCACAAAAGTTGCGGAAAGCACTCCGCGTGCTGTCCGCATCTGTTGCACCATTCCGTGGCCCCGCAAAAAAAATATAGCATGTCCTATTCTTGTCCGTTTTGTGGACAAGAATAGGCATTTCTACAATGGCATTTCTGCAAATTGCGGAAGGCACACGGACGGCTTACGTTTTTTGCGGATCCGCGGTTTGCGGACCGCAAAAAACGGCACAGTCGTGTGCATAAGGCCTAAGGCGGTGTCATTAAAAAATATATATATAACTTATCCTGACAAAAATAAGCCCTCATATGTCTATGTGAATGAAAAATGTAAAAGGTTATGGCTCTTGGAAGACAGGGAGGAAAGAAGCAAAAATCCAAAAATGAAAATTGTCTGTGTTCTCAATGAGTTAAACCAAAAACTTTTGTCCAGAAATTAACTCCAGTTTTCTTCATCACCTCCCTACTAGAATGAGTTTGAAACATTTTTTGCAACTTTTTTTTTTTTTTAAGTCCCAGTATCTGTAGTATTTTATCTCTTATACTGTATCTAAATTTTTTGCAGAACACATTAACTCCAGGTAAAATACAAAAGAATGAAATCCTTTGAATCAGTGCTCATATTCTCAGTTTCCTATGTGGAGAACCACAATAAAAAATTTTAACCAGAATTTTATGCCCCGAAATTCTGTCTTAAAAAAATCACAAAATAAGGGTTTGCATCTTTTTACGTTCATTTACGCACAAATTTGAAAAATTTGAAAGTATCCAGGGTTATGCATGTTAATTACTTTTATACTTTCACTCCACAATTATTTTGTGGAGTGAAAGTATGAAAGTAATTAACATGCATAACCCTGGATACTTTCAAATTTTTCAAATTTGTGCGTAAATGAACGTAAAAAGATGCAAACCCTTATTTTGTGATTTTTTAAAGACAGAATTCCGGGGCATAAAATTATGGTTAAAATTTTTTATTGTGGTTCTCCACATAGGAAACTGAGAATATGAGCACTGATTCAAAGGATTTCATTCTTTTGTATTTTACCTGGAGTTAATGTGTTCTACAAAAAATTGAGATACAGTATACTAAGAGATAAAATAATACAGATACTAAGGTAAATGGAAGAAAAACATAAATAACATTCTCCCCTGCCATTACTATAGGCCTGTGATAGCTAACCTCTGGTACTCCAGCTGTGGTAAAACTACAACTCCAAAGATCTATACTTGCTTGGCTGTTCTCAGGACTCTATAGAAATGAATAGAGCATGCTGGGAGTTGTAGTTTCACCACAGCTGGAGTGCCGGAGGTTAGTTATCACTGCTATAGGCTCTACCCTAACCCCAAGGGCACAGCCACATGTACTCTGCAGCAGAACTGCATGTATAAAATCTATAACAAACACAGTTGCAGCAAAGTGGATGTGGAAATTTCCGACAGTGGAATTCACACATAACTTGACCTAAAGTGCGGATATTAAACCTGCAGCACGTCAATCTATACTAAGGATTTCTATCCCAGACTTCACCCATTGCAATGCAGCAGTAAAATGTGCAACTTTTTGGGCAAATCTTCCTCTTTTTGCTCGCATATTTGCAACTTTTTGCTCGCATATTTGCAACTTTTTGCTCACATATTTGCAACTTTTTGCATTATTACACCATTCACTCAAATTCTGAAAATACACATAAAGTATGCTAAAATCTCCTATGGTGGATTACAAATGTATGGACTTTTTGCTCTTCTAAAATTCACAATGGCAACTCTGCACCAAAATCCACATTATTCAGTGTGGATTTGTCTTGTGGATTATCCAGTGTATATTGTGTGGATTTATTGCAGAGATTATCTGTAACCCATGCGGACTTACTCTTAAAGGAGTTGTGTCAAGTTTTGAAGTTGTCCCTTATTCACAGGCTATGGGATAACTAACTTATTGGTTGTGGGGGGGTCCGTCTGCTGGGCCCTCCACCGATCCCAAGAACGGGGGTCCCTTTCTACTGTTCCAATAGAGCTACAGGTCAAGTATGCGACCTGCTGCTCCATTCAATCTCTATGGGACTGCCGTAGATAGGCAAGTACAACATTCAGCTATTTCGTGTGGTCCCATAGAGAATAAATTGAGTGGCAGGGCACATGCCTGATCAGATTGGAGGAATGGGATCCACGATCTTGGGATCAGTGGGGGTCCCAGTGGTCCAAATCCCAGTGATCAGTTAGTTATGCCCAATCCTGTGAGCCCTTCCCATACAATGTGGCCCATGTGTGGTGTTCTTCGTCATTGATCACTACTACATAGACATACTAAAAATAATTCTTACCATTCTTGGTTTGATCTTTTGGCTGAATTATTACCCACTGTAGGGTAGGGTAGGGTAAGGCAAATGTATAAGCTGTATGCACATTTACTTCTTAAAGTTCAGGGAGGGGACATGTTTTATAGTATCGTGTAGAGATATCTACAACCTCTGAGTCACCAACTGCTGTTAGACTACAACTCCCAACAGACTTGGAGTTACAGTTTAGCTACAGTTAGTGAGCCCCAGGTTGGAGGTTACTGTTGTGTTCTTCTTGTCTCTTAATGCCAAATTTACATTGATCAGACATATGAGGAACAGATGCACCGTGACCATGCTCCATATGGCCAAAATGGGTGCTCTCTGGAAGGTGAGCAATCTATTGAGCATTTTACCCTGAGGGTTTTCCTATAGTCTGCTAGACATTTTCTAACAAATTAGATATTTAGCACCATACTGTAATTTTCAGCTTGATGAACCAAAGATTATATTCTAAATTGGATCAATATTATAATCAATATTTTGTATTATTATATCTGAGTGATGTTCACATCTATTGTAAGGTTATGGCCACACAGCCAGGTTTCTGCATGTACTTGTAGAGGCCAAAATCAGCAGTGGCTCATAACAGGAGAGAAAGTATAAAAGGCAGATACAATGTATCCTCTTTCTTTGAATTTACTCCTGGTTTTGGCTTCCAAAATTGCATGTATGAACCTGAACTTCCGGACGTAAAATAAGACCACCTCAGGGGGGCAAGAAAACTGATTTATCAGGTTTTATGGGAACATTTTTATTTTTATTTTTTAGACATGTCTTGGTTTGGCTGCTGTGCAGAAACATAAAAAAAACATTATTTCCTACGGATGTGAAGCATTCGGCTGGATGAGAAACCCTACACCAGCATTACCTGAAGCTTGGTGCCTCAGTTCTGTCAGTGTGATAATGGAGACTCCAGTCATGACAGCTTTGGTTGCTCTCTCTGGAGTTAGCATTCCCATGGTGAAACCTCAGCGCCGTAGCAAAAGCACAAGACACCAACTCTCAAATGACATCCAGACTCCTGGAGAGATCCTTCAGGAGGAATTACACTGCTATGTGTCTTAATAAATGAAGGTCAAATAACAGAACTTCCATTTCCTAATATATGACATGTTCACTGGTTAATAATTTTCAGTTCCTGACAGATTGTATCAGTGAATTCAGCTTTAGGCCTCTTTCACACGAACGTGTGCTCCCCGTGGCCGTGCTGCGGCTCGCAAATTGCGGGCCGCAATGCACGAACACCCACCGTGGGGCAGCTGCAGTGGATCGCAGACCTATTCACTTTAATGGGGCCACGATCTGGCCGTTCCGCAAAAAGATAGGACATGTTCTATCTTTTTGTGGAACGGTAGTACGGGACGAAACCCCACGGAAGCACTCCGTAATGCTTCCGTAGGGTTCCGTTCCCTGCTTCCGTTCCGCACACTTCCTCATCTCCGGATTTGCAGACCGATTGATGCGGAATGCACACGGAACGGTGCCTGTGTATCGCGGATCCGCAAATGTGGTCTGCAATGCGGCCACGGAGCTCACACATTTGTGTGAAAGAGGCCTTATAGAGGGGGGTTGTTTCTTAATTTATCCTCAAAGGATGGATTTTAACCCATTTTATATTAGGAAGTTAGAAATGGTCTAATTTATTGTACATTCACATGTGGGAAATGAATTGCAGAAATTGCTGCAACTGGAAATAAATCTATAAATTTGAATGGGCCCATGTTTTTTGCAAACCCCGATCAAACAGATGGAACAGTTGCAGAAAATGATGTAAAAAGCCTGCCAACAATCTGTAAATAAGGGCTCATGCACACGACTGTTGTTGTTTTGCAGTCCGCATATTGCAGATCCGCAAAACACGGATACCAGATGTGTGCATTCTGCATTTTGCCGAACGGAACAGCTGGCTCCTAATAGAACAGTCCTATCCTTGTCCATATGGCAGACAATAATAGGACATGTTCAATTTTTTTGCAGAACGGCCATGCGGATATACGGACATGGGATGCATACAGAGTCATTTCCGTTTATTTTAAGTGAATGGTTCTGCATTTAGGACACAAAAAATCTGAACGGACATGGACAAAAAATAAGTTTGTGTGCATGAGCCCTAAAGGAGTTGATTCGGCTGAGGGGGGTTGATTCTGCTGCACCTGAACTGTAAAGATGCCAGAGAAGCTAACTGAACACTCATGCTATGCTGCAATGTTGTGTTGAGTGCCGTGAAGATGCCTTTATTTTAAAGGTACTGTGCCTTCAAAGTGTTAGGTTTTGTAATATAATGGCGGGTACAATGGGCTGGCAAGAGTCTTTGGTCATGTGCATTGATGAAAGAGTATTGCATCACACAGGCTCTGTGATAAGATGAAGCCAGAGTTTATAGAAGGTGTTTTGGCATGCCCCATGGTCTTGGGTGGAAAGGCCACTAATGTGTGGATTATTTTACAGAAAGCTTTTAGGTGAAAGAGCGTTGAACCATCGTAGATCTGTGAAGAAGAGTGGAGCCCTGTTAGGGTACTTCACTGAAGTGGTGGAGGCCCTGAGAATTCTTCTGAGGGGTTTGCAGACTACTTCCTGTACTTTGAGCCTACTGGGCTGCTGCAGTTACAAGAATAATACTCTGAAGCTGATGGAGAAGGCCTTGTGTATTCTACAAGTATTTATGGACCATCTTGTACCAAAGAGGTGGTAGCTAAGCTGCTCCAGCCTTGCAGTGTGACCAGAAATCTAGTCAGTGCCAGGCTGTGGAGGCCCTGCACAGACTTGTGAGTGTAACAGAGACTGTATTGCCAAGTTGTTTGCTCTTTAGAGACTGTAACTGTTTGCCATTCATTGTAGCCCTTTGTCCATCAGAGACTGTAGCCCCCAAGCTGTTTGCCCAATAGATACAGTTACTACCAAGTGGGTGCCAGTACGTGTAACTGTCAAGCTCTTAGCCCAATTGTGACTATAACCATCAAGCTCTGTGCCATTTGAAGCCATTAGGTTTGTTTCGCCAAAGTTCTGTTCCTTCAGCCTCATTAACTGCAACATCCTTGAGTGGTGTATAGTGTCAGGGTCAAGGACCACACATGAGAAACTGACCATCTTACATGTGAACATACCCTACGGGTGTGGACCCTAGAGGTGGATTAGTGCAGGCTTATGTAAAGGAGAAGCAACAAAAATGATGATCCCCATGGCATCTCTCACTGGGAGATGTACAATTTTTTAGTACCTCAACATTCCACAGTCACTGTAAGGTACTACTCACATCGGCATTGTGGCTTCCATTTGTAATGATTATCGCCATGTTGTGTCTGATCTGCCACATGACAAGTAGGACCAACACCTAACATACAGTACCATTGTTAACAAAAAAATGTAAGGGAATTTGCAACTACATTTTTAATGCAGGATAAAGCATAGAATTAGCAAACAAGAAATAGTTGTATCATCTCAGGTTTATTCTGAACCATCTCCAGGAGAGGGCTGATTGATGGCATAAAAGAGCAGGGTGCCCTCTCTGTCTAATGCCGCTGATTGTGACATCTGACAGCAATAATACTTTTTGATTGTAATGAGCCATCCACCATCTTGATTTTACATCTAGTGCAAAATATTTTGCGGCTGGTAATGACATCATCACGTTGGCCGGCGTGGTGACGTCATACGCCACCGAGCATGGGATTTTGTGCTGCCATTGCGTTCAAACAGATGAGGTAAGTGTGATGTTTATTATCTTTTACTGCCATGTAGGAAAAACCTTTTCCCTAACACGAGGCATAAAGAAATTCTGCATCCCAGCAAATCAAAATTTCCTTGAAATTCGGATCGAATTCCACTTCGTCCGGATCAATTTGATCAACACTAATTGTTTTTATTTTTTTATTTTTTTCTGCCTTTTAAAAAATAAAAAGGCAACACCCCTTTAGAAAACCACCACATATAATGTTTAATGATAAAAGTAATTGATTTATAAATCAAGCTTATTACAAATACACTATTATGGCAATTTAAATTAATAGGAAGAAATCCTTCACCTCCATCTCTTACAAAGTGTATCATTAGCTCTGGAGTATGAGTTGCTCATTTGTTTTATCTACCCTATGGTACTGCTGTATGAAAATGTTATCTTTAAAAAGCTTTGAAACAGTGCTTTATGTGTCCACAGGTGATCTCTGGTTTTGCAGCTCAGTCCATTGAAATTAATATTCAAGCGGACCGCATGTCCTTTTGGATAGAACTGAGCATGTGCATCCACCTCACTAAGGTGGACAAAGAAATTATAAAAAGAGCAAACAGCAGGTGGCGCTATACAGCTGGATTTCATTTAGCTATATAAAATTTTTAATTACATGCAATTAAAAAAGTATTCAGATCTAGTTGTTGTTTTGGGACAACCCCGTTAAGCTTGATTCGTTCTTATCTGCTTACCTATATGTATTGACCTATAATGACACCTATATACACATCCAATTGTAACAATGCACAAAATCAATAGAAAAAATATATTTCATTTGCATATTACAGCTATACAGTTATAACATACTAAATGTTCCCATTTTTAAAGTGCTCATCTCCTTTTTTTTTTCTAAGCACCTCTAAGAGCTGTAGCTGAAATAATAGATTATTCAATAATTGTTTGGTTCTTCCTTCTAAATTAGACTTATTCCCTTTTCTTTGTTACCATGTAGGTCTGATGAAAAACAGTGGCTCTTTATTTGCTCTGGCCTCGGGGTCAATTATCAATTTATCATTGTGTCCTGCATGTCTAAAATAAAACACTCTGTGCAGTACAGCTCCTGTACAAAATTGACATTAAGTAGATTCTACGCACATAGACTTAATAAAAAATATAAGGAGTACTTGCCTGGAAGGCTTTTACTACCATAAATTCTATTATGTATCTTTTAGTAGAGAACAATATTAAGTTGGTAACTATTTTTTTTACGCTACTGTATATGGCTTTCCTGGAGTTGTTTTGTGTGTAGGGACATAAATATATCCTAATTTTTTTAAATCTCTTTTGCATCTTGTTTCTTTTAATTAGGTTACTTAGTTGCTAATTCTAAGCAATGGCATGATCATTTTTCAGGACATGTGTCTCTATGTAGGGTAGAACAAAGAAAAATAGTCTGTATAATTGATTAGCACAGTTGAAACAAATTTCGGTAAAGCCCACCAATGTTCTTGTAGTACATTGACAAATGACTGCCTTTGTGTGAAAAGGGGTGAGGTTGGACTCTTGCCCTTTCACAAGCTAGGGAAAGAAATGCATGCTATAGGTTTGTATTGATGAGGGTGTTTTTGAACAGTTGTGATTCTTCCAAAAGGTTAATTGGACTTGAACTCAAGAAGTGAAGAGGTTAGTTAGGGTCATCATGACAGCAGGCGTACTGTCTAGTTACCTCAAACAACAGTTGAGATGGGATGAATGGATTGGGTTACTTCAGTTCCGGGACAATCAAAACATTAGTTAAAGCAATTGTTTACTTAGGTTTCGAGAATGCCAATAGAAGGTGATACATACATCACTATTTCCTGTTGCTTTATTTACCCGGGAGTTTAGCCAAGTCATTATTTCTCATAAAGGACTCTACAGTATATTTGTCAACTTTAATTCTACTGTTCCACTTTGAACTTTGTAAAGAAAATCTATCCCACATTATTCATTCATCATTAAATTTAGTTGGCTGGTTAAAAAAAACCTTGTTGTTTCATACACCTAAGGGTCCATTCACAATTGCGGACAAAAATAGGCAGTTCTATTGGGGTGCCGGCCAGGTGTATTGCGTATCCGCAATTTGCGGATCTGCAATACACTACGGACATGTGAATGGACCTTAAGTATGGAATTCTGAGTTCCTCCATCCAGACCACCATCTGTAAGCCAAAGTGTACAGTGGCTACAACAAATTGACATTCTGGAGGACCTGAGACCTCCTTGAACAGTCCATTGATTTCAACTAAATTAAGTTTGACCCAAATTCTGTAAAGAATCGAGTTGGATCCAAATCAGAATTTTTGATGGTTTGATTCAGGGCAACTTTTTGGTAGAGAGAGACAGATAAATAAATAAATAAAACATTTTTAAAATGTGAGAGAGTAGGAGACCCCAGAGTGTCATACAAAAATTTCCTGAGCAATTTCAATTCAGGTAGAAGTGATTTCGACCCAAATCAAATTGGTCGACTTACTTGGCCTAATTGAACCTGGATCAAACTCTGGGGGAAACCTCTGAGACCCACCCCCAATGATCCTAAGAATTATTCAGTGCTATACTACCCTTCACAGTCTTCCCTGCACAGCAGCCAATGTGCCGGGAACTGAAGCACAGATCCACTCTGCTGAATGGGGGAAGCTGTAGTACCTAGCACAGTAGGGTTGCCAGAAGCACTGCTGTGCCAGGACAAATAGTGAAGGTCTGACCTTCATCATTATATGATGGTATATCTTACATTCCATCCTATATAGCATCACTTTACAAGATGGGAATACTTTTTAAAGAACCTCGTAAGTAACTGAAAATACCTTCGCCCACATTTATTATTGTGGTTGAGACAGAATTTTGGAATAAATAGTGCAAAAATATGAAAACTTTGATGAATGACTTCAGTATTCCTATCTGTGTATTTAAGAACATTTTAAAATAGCAATCCAAAGTTGGCTTTGGTACCGAGGTACCAGCCAGTACCAAAGCCGTCTTTGGATTCCTATTTTAAAATATTTTAAAATATGCAGATATAAATACCTGAGTCATTCCCCCAAGTCTTGCTACTCGGAGCCTATACATTTTAATGCTGTATGGAAACAGCATTACAAAAAAGTTTTTGAACAAATCAAATATTGGATCTATGATCAGAACTCGATTCACTCAAGACTAGTCATGGCAATCGATCATTCCGAAGGCTAAGGGAGCCCTCTTCATCTGACTTATGCCACAGAAGCCACAATTGCTATTGATTGCGATCTCTGAGGGGCTAAATTACTGTTATTGATGTCATCGACAATCCCAATCTTCGCAGCTGGGTGCCTGCTGTATTGCACAGCCAACACCCGCCACGTTTGGGGCGGTCATCATACTCTTTACACTGCACCACAATGTACGTCATAGTGCATGTAAGGGTTAAGGGATAATTTAAAATCTAAATTTAAAATGGAAAACAAATAATAAAGAGAGAAATTCTATCATCACATTCATACATAATAGGGGACATTTATCAATGACTTTACACCACAATTGTGGCATACAAAAGGTGCAAATTAAAGGGTTTCTATCACTTCTATCACTTCGGCGCATGCGCATTGAATGTCTGACCGCTCCGAGCTGAGATCTCAAATGCGCCGAATACAGCCGCGCACGGCGCATGCGCGAGAACTCGTCCGCTGCGTCACACGGAGGAGGACAAGGGCGGGCTGGGGGGACGCGCTGGGCGGCGGCTGTGTATGAAGGTAGACGGAGCCTCTAGGTGCTAATGACGCCCACATAGCACCTAGAGGCTCATTAGCATATTTATAAAAGTTAGTTTTTTAGCAAAACCGCTGCCCCACAAGTGATTATAGTAGGATGGTTGGCCAGAGCAGACACTAGCAGATCGCTAGTGTCTGACAGCTAATTATGTCATACGAAGTGATAGAAACCCTTTAAGGCGCACGGCACCTGTGCACCATAATTTGCGACTTTTTGTAGTTCTCTGCACTTTTCCGAAGTGCCGAGGGAAGGGGCATGGCTTTGCACCACCAGCCGCATTTACTATAACTTTCGCCAGAAAGTGGCGGAAGTTATAGCTGAAGTGTACATTAGCCTGTAGCTGGCATAGACTTCTGTTTCTGCCGCACAGCAGGGCAGAGATGCACTTGATTTATTAAGAGGCTTCTGCCCCTTGACAAATCAGGCGCATCTCACGCCAGTGCAGGGTGATTAAGACTGGCGGATGGATCCATCAGCCTTGATATATCTTCCCCAATGTTTTTGAATTAATGTCATCAAAAAGTTGAGATGAGCAAAAATATTGACTTGGTTTAGAAGGGTTGTCCATAGTTTTACAATATCAGATTGATGGGAACTGACACACCAACTCTCCTGTCGACTAATTATTCTGTAGCAGCTCTGCTGCCAGAAGATGGCACTGAAACCAAACATCTCCATTCATCTGCTGCTATTGAAGTGAATGGGGTAATGCTGTAGATACTAGTTCCGTCTACAACACACTGAACAAATCTGTGTAGTTGTGGCACAAACTTCAGGTGCCGGAACTACTATGAAATAGCTGATTAGCAGGGGTGCCAGTTTTTCAACCCCCACTGATCTGACATTGATGGCCTATCCTAAGGAGAGGCCTTCACCTATAGAATCCTTGACAACTACTTTAAGACTCATAGCACTTTGTGAAACCACTTCAACTTGTGATTTAAGAAACCGAACAGTCAAAGCCACGTGACTGAAAGGGAATGTGTCATCAGTAGTGTTGAGGTAAATTGTGGTTTCAAGTGTGGCTTACAAGGTTCGGGTTATCTAAGAATTCCGTTAGGGGTAGCGGAATCCATAATGGAATTCTTAAATAACCCGAACCTTGTTCGTCGAACTTGAAACTACAAGTTCACTCAACACTAGTCATCAGAAAATGACCAATTGTTTTAATCACGTTTTTATGTTTAACATACCTTTAAAGAATTTTTGATGGTATTTTTAATTTTCCATGTCACTGTCTATATTTGAACACACAAAAAAAAAACATAAAATCCTGCAGTTTTCTCACTGGCTACTAAGCCTAATAATAGGTGCCACTTTTTGATTTTTGTTTCAAGATAATTTTTACATGGAAAATTTAAAATAACATCATCAAAAATTCTTCAAAAATATGTTATATATATCAAAACATGATATAAACAATAGGCCATTTTCTGACAACACATTCTCTTTAAGGTCTTGTCTGGGGTCTAAATTAATTTAGGAGTCTATATTTATTTAGGACTTTGACCTGAGGTCTAGAAGGATATATTTTGAGGTCTTGTGTCTGGATTTATTTTAAGATCTGGCCTGGAGGTCTGGGGTCTGGGGTATTCCCACTTCATTAAATAGGGTTACATTAAATCATTGCCCCCCACTGAACATTTCTTATTATACATGTAATTAAAAAAAACATACCATTCGGCATAAAAATGCTCCTTTCACTCCCCTGTGTTTATGCTGGTATCCCATGGATACGGCCTCATCTCGCCGGCCGCATCCATGTGCCGCGCCTGCGCACCACATCCTAACCTATCCAGCGGCCGGCCTATGCTGTAAAACGTGAACGCACACGTCTTCAGCAGTATCAGGCGCACGTCTTATCTCTTTTGGGCTTCCGCGCAAGCGCAGTATATCCATCGCGTCTGAGATAGAGCTGCGCTTGCGCGGGCATCCGAACAGTTCGGGCGAGTCAGCGGAGTGAGCGGACGGACGTCGGAGGATCGGGATGCTATCTCCTAATAGGTAAGCATAATTTCTACTGCCCCACTAATCCACCAACGATTATTGAATATGTGCCAATAAAGGGGGTTCATCCTGAATTCAAAGGGGGCAACTGTATGAATTTTATGTACACTGGGGCAACTGTATGAATTGTATGGACACTGGGGTTAACTATATGAATTGTATGGACACTGGGGGCAACTATATGAAATGGATAGACACTGGGGGCAACTATATGAAATGGATGGACACTGGGGGAAACTATATGAATTGTATGGACACTGGGGGCAACTATATGAAATGGATGGACACTGGGGGCAACTATATGAAATGGATGGACTCTGGGGGCAACTATATGAAATGGATGGACTCTGGGGGCAACTATATGAAATGGATGGACACTGGGGGCAACTATATGAAATGGATGGACACTGGGGGCAACTATATGAAATGGATGGACACTGGGGGAAACTATATGAAATAGATGGACACTGGGGGCAACTATATGAAATGAATGGACACTAGGGACAACTATATGAAATGGATGGACACTGGGGGCAACTATATGGAAGGTAGGGAGGCACTTATGGGGGCAGATGGAGGAGGCACTTATGGGGCAGATATGCAGAGATGTGTATGTGGCGGTTTAGAATCAATGCGGGTGAAAGATAGAATCAGATGTAGCAGAGCTGAATAAGCGCTGTTCAGCCACAGTACTAATGGTGAAGGAAATAGACGGATTTAGCAGAGATGTGTATGTGGCGGTCTAGAATCAATGCAGGTTGAAGATAGAATCAGATGTAGCAGAGCTGAATAAGCGCTGTTCAGCCACAGTGCTGGTTGAATAGAAAAACAGATGTAGCAGGGCTGTATATGTTGCAGGTCAGCATCAATGCTGGTGAAAGAGAAACAGATGTAGCAGAGCTGAATATGCGGCTGTTCTGACACAGTGCTGGTTGAATAGAAAAACAGATGTAGTAGAGCTGTATATGTGGCAGGTCAGCATCAATGCTGGTGAAAGAAACAGATGTAGCAGAGCTGAATATGCGGCTGTTCTGACACAGTGCTGGTTGAATAGAAAAACAGATGTAGCTGAGCTGTATATGTTGCAGGTCAGCATCAATGCTGGTGAAAGAGAAACAGATGTAGCAGAGCTGAATATGCGGGTGTTCTGACACAGTGCTGGTTGAAGAGAGAAACAGATGTAGCAGAGCTGAATATGCGGCTGTTCTGACACAGTGCTGGTTGAAGAGAGAAACAGATGTAGTAGAGCTGAATATGCGGCTGTTTTGACACAGTGCTGGTTGAAGAGAGAAACAGATGTAGTAGAGCTGAATATGCGGCTGTTCTGACACAGTGCTGGTTGAAGAGATAAACAGACAAATGTAGCAGAGCTGTATATGAAGCTTTTCAGACACAGTGCTAGTGGGGGAGTAGAATAAAGATGTAGCAGAGCTGTATAGGAAGCCATTCAGCCAAAGTGATGTTAGGGGACTGGAGAAGACATATGTAGCTGAGCTGTATATGCATCTATAAAGATACATAGTGTGAGGTTTATACACAACTGGAGTACAGCTGTAATGGAAACAAACCTGCATCAGTGCTGGGGGGTGGGGGTTGGTCAAGCTTTTGGGCTAATGTATAATATGGAATTATAGTTTTTGATGCACAGAATGGGTTTGTAAAAGATCAGACAGATATTTTATGTGTAAAACTGTACAGAACAGCCACGTGTTACTGTACTGAGCTCACTTCACATGGCTCTCTGAGTGACCATTCCCCTCAGACACTGCAGACTGATGAGTCATACTTTTCACATGAACGGCACGCAGGACTCAGCTCTCAGTGTGATGTCATAAGGAGGCGTGGCCGGCCTTCACTCTAGCTGCCTAAGCCCGCCAAGCCTTAGCTGCAGAAAAACCAGGAAGTGAACAGCTAGCTAGCAGCAATTGAGAATGAAGTAGCAAGATGGGAATACCCCTTTAAGGTCTAAAATCTGAATTCATTTGGGTTGCTGTAAAGGCTGCAGATGGGCTGTTGGGCTGCACAAGCAAGGGCCTAAAAATGACTTTGGCAACAAACTCTGCAGTTGTCAGGTTGGGGCTACTCCTAAGGGTGTTGTCCTGGTAGCACTCTGTTTTTCACCCTTTAACCCCTGTATGGGGATCTGTAGTGGCCAACACACAATTCTACAACTTGCACAGGTAATGTTGAATAAAACCATGAAACTACAGCAAATTTCTGTTTATGACCCCATATCTTTGTTGCAAGAGTCCTTCTCTGGTAACTACAGGAACACAGTGACCTGCACTTTGAGGGGTTGTCACACCACATTCTACCTTATGAACCTGAAGGTAAAGAGAAAGCTTTTCTCTGGCTTCACCAACTAAGAAAATTACACAAGCAAACAATTGCAGAAATGTTCCTGTTGCTTTACTGGGGCACGCTCCTGAATGCTCATGCGCTTAGCCTACAGTTCTGTTAAATCAAATTGGTCATAGTTGACATCTATGGGCAGGCAATTAACACAATTATTACTGTATGTCTTTGGTCAACATAACCAGGCAAATAATGAGTAAAAAGACTAGCAAAAACGAATATGTTTAGTTCTTTCGCTTTGTGTTTTTCTTTTTTAAAGCAAGTAAAATGAATGAGTTCAAATAATTACATTAATAATAATTTAATATTCATTTAGCAAAGCACAATCTTTCTGTGGGCTGCATAGATTCTACATATTAAATTAGCTCTCTGAGATAGAATGCTGTGCATATTGTTTATTATGCCATTATTGTTCTAGCAGGCATAATGTAATGGCATAAAAACTAGTGCAATGCTTTACTGTTAAGCTTCAGCCGTATGGATCTTCTGCATGGAAATTTTTTTATTTGTTTGTGATTTTCTAATGGAGAAAATGTAATTTGCATGTTAGAGTGCTGCATTAAACTACTAGCTAAAAACAAGAAGGAAAAAAAGCCATATAATTATTTGGTAACGCTAATAATAACAATTAAATTTCTTCAAAATTCTGTCAGTAAAGGTATTTTAAGAGGTAATAATAATATCTAGGGTTGAGCAAACACCTGGTAGTTCAGGTTCGCCGGGTTCGGCTGAACTTCGCCGCAAAGTTCGGGTTCGGGACCAGAACTTGACCCGAACCCGAATCCCATTGAAGTCAATAGGGACCCGAACTTTGGGGCACTAAAATGGCTCTAAAAGTCATAGAAAGGGCTAGATGGCTGCTAATGGAAGCAAAATAGGGATAAGAGCAGGACAATTGCCCTGCAAACAAATGTGGATAGGTAAATGAATTAAAATAACATAGAATAAAAAAATAAAAAAAATTATCTTGAACTAGGAGGCGAAGGTCAAAGTGGAGTAGGAGGTTGAGGAGGCGGTGGACATGGCGGTGTAGGTGGAAGCGGTGGTGGAGGAGAAGATAGCCAACACTATTTTAGTATTTTTTTTATTTTTTATAAATTTGGGAAGACCCCAAAACATTGGGAAATATAAAAAAGAAAACAAAGAGAAAGTGCGCTGGAGTATAACAATGGCTGGGTGCGACCGGTATACTTGTCTATTCTGCACAAGATATGGACAAGTCCTGTGGGATCCATGCCTGGTTCATTTTAATGAACGTGAGCTTGTCCACATTGATTGTGGACAGGCGGCTGCGCTTGTCTGTGATTACCCCCCCTGCCGTGCTGAACACGAGTTCGGACAATACACTGACCGCAGGGCAGGCCAGCACCTCCAAGGCATAAAGGGTAAGCTCAGGGCAAGTGCCCAATTTGGAGACCCCGAAGTTGAATGAGGCAGACCCATCAGTCAGAACGTGTAGGCGTGTGCACACGTACTGTTCCACCATGTTGCTGAAATGCTGCCTCCTGCTAAGACGTTCCATATCATCTGGTAGTGCTGGTTGTTATGGCGTGCTGACAAATCTTTTCCACATTTTGGCCATTCTCACCCTGCAGAGGTGCCCCAGCTGCGTTGGCGACCTCTTCCTCCTCCTCTGCCTTCGCCTTGTGCTTCCACTGAGCCCCCAGTGTCAGGTGGGAATGCCATCAGCAGTGTGTCTACCAGCGTGCGCTTGTACTTGCGCATCTTCCGATCATGCTCCAGTGACGGAATTAAGGACGGCACGTTGTCCTTCTAGAGGGGATCCAGCAGGATGGCCACCCAGTAATCAGCACTGGTTAGAATGTGGGCAACTCGGTGGTCATTGCGCAGGCACTGCAGCATGTAGTCGTTTATGTGTGCTAGGCTGCCCAGAGGCAACGACAAGCTGTCCTCTGTGGGAGGTGTGCAACAAAAGAAAATAATCCAGCGGCACTCACCAATCGATGCTTTCATTTGCTTTATTAACCACGGGTCAGGAGCAGCCACGATACAGTTCAACCAAACAAAAGCGTAGACGGCCGTTTCGCGCACGAAGCACACACACACACATTGTGATGTGATTTTGTAGACTACCTCAATAGAGTAAATGAGATGAATATGAAATTTACATATGTATTTGGAGGTGAAAAATTTTAATTCCTGGACGTCCTGGTTTCCATTAAGGAAGGCGAGTTGGTGACGGAGGGTTTCAGAAAACCCAAGGCCACCAACTCCCTTTTACATCACTTGAGTTTCCATCCAACTAGTGTTAAGTGAGCTGTACCATTTGGCCAGTTTACACGACTGGCCAGAATTAATACCACTGAAGAAAGCTTCCAAAAGCAAGCAAGAGACCTGAAGAGTAAGTTGTCTTCTAGAGGTTACCCCATGGAATTGCTAAATGACACAATGATGCTAGCATCCGATACTATTCGAGGGGGAGAATCACAAGTAAAGAAAAGATCCATATTAAGGGTGAGCCTTCTCCGGTAGTTTTTTCTTTTAAATTCAGTCCGATGGTGGAGCAAGTCAGGAAAATCATCAAGGATAATTGGAACATGTTGGAGGGAGACGCCAGTCTTGGGGATATTGGCGGTTCACGACCCCTCGTATCCTTCAGAAGGTGTCATACCCTAAGGGATAAACTAGTAAGAAGCCACTTTAAAGAAAAAAAACGGGATACATGGCTGAATGGTTGGCGCCCACAGGGGAATAAACGTTGTGGAAGTTGCTCCTTTTGTAAATTCAACTTACAAGGGTCCTCGGTCTCGTTTGGAGGTTTACATTATAGAGTGAACAAATTAATAACATGTAGAAGTTGTTATGTTGTTTATCTAGTATTATGTGTGTGTGGTAGGTTTTACATTGGTAAGACCATACGCTGTCTATTTGAAAGGTTCCGTAAACACGTGGGATTAATTGCCTCAGGAAAAGGAGTCCCACGATTAATAGAACATGTCCGCACGGTACACGGCGGAGACAGTAGAGTTCTACGTTTTGCAGGTCTGGGGGAGGGGACAGGGATAGTGAACTTCTTAGAAGGGAAGGCAGGTGGATTCTACGGTCCAATGCTATGGGCCCCCTGGGGCTAAATGAAAAAATAGATTTAAGCATATTTTTGTAACTATTTGCTAGGGACATGATCAATGTTAATTTTTGTTTTTAATATCACCTGATGTACAGTACAGACCAAAATTTTGGACACACCTTCTCATTCAAAGAGTTTTCTTTATTTTCATGACTATGAAGGCATCAAAACTATGAATTAACACATGTGGAATTATATACATAACAAACAAGTGTGAATCAACTGAAAATATGTCATATTCTAGGTTCTTCCAAGTTGCCACCTTTTGCTTTGATTACTTCTTTGCACACTCTTGGCATTCTCTTGATGAGCTTCAAGAGGTAGTCCCCTGAAATGGTCTTCCAACAGTCTTGAAGGAGTTCCCAGAGATGCTTAGCACTTGTTGGCCCTTTTGCCTTCACTTTGCGGTCCAGCTCACCCCAAACCATATCGATTGGGTTCAGGTCCGGTGACTGTGGAGGCCAGGTCATCTGGCGCAGCACCCCATCACTCTCCTTCATGGTCAAATAGCCCTTACTTTCAAAGTTTTCCCAATTTTTCGGCTGACTGACTGACCTTAATTTCTTAAAGTAATGATGGCCACTCGTTTTTCTTTACTTAGCTGCTTTTTTCTTGCCATAATACAAATTCTAACAGTCTATTCAGTAGGACTATCAGCTGTGTATCCACCTGACTTCTCCTCAACGCAACTGATGGTCCCAACCCCATTTATAAGGCAAGAAATCCCACTTATTAAACCTGACAGGGCACACCTGTGAAGTGAAAACCATTTCAGGGGACTACCTCTTGAAGCTCATCAAGACAATGCCAAGAGTGTGCAAAGCAGTAATCAAAGCAAAACGTGGCTACTTTGAAGAACCTAGAATATGACATATTTTCAGTTGTTTCACACTTGTTTGTTATGAATATAATTCCACATGTGTTACTTCATAGTTTTGATGCCTTCAGTGTGAATCTACAATTTTCATAGTCATGAAAATAAAGAAAGCTCTTTGAATGAGAAGGTGTGTCCAAACTTTTAGTCTGTACTGTATGTCCTAATGTAGTAATACTGCTTGATTTCAGAGTGATGGGTAGATGGTACAGCAGGGGATCGAACCCACCAATACACAGTGTATGGTGAGCCAGTGAGTTAGCGATCACACCACCACTAAAGCACACACTTTCAATTGGATCGTGTGTGATGGAGGTGGGTGAGTGCGATCGCAACAGCGCCATACACCTGAGCTGCGTTATGGATGAGAAGTGATGTAGTGGGTATACACCCCTAGTGCATTTACCTATAAAAGGTGGCAGGTGTGCTTGACTTGTGAGCTGTGGCCAGAGAAAGCGATTTGTGTGCGAAACGGCCGTTGCCTCTTACTGTTTGGTTGCAATGTATTGTGGCTCCTCTTGACCCATGGTTAATAAAGCAAATGAAAACGTTCATTGGTGAGTGCCGCTGAATTATTTTCTTTTGTTGCACGTGAATTATCAATGCTTGACACCAGCTGAGCACCGCCTGACCAGGGGATATGCTCAACAGTATCCGTAGCTGTACTTGCAGGAGGAAGCGTGGTAATGTGCAATGCCATTGAATCTGTTGTCTAACTCCATTGATCTCTGTAGGAGGTGTATCGTCTTTGTCCTCTTTATCCCCCCAGCCACGCTCCAGTGATGCCAATGAGCTGCTTTGGGTGCCACCCTGCTGTGAACACGGTTCCTCCTCCTCATCATCCTCCAGAACTGTGCCGTGGCTGGACAATTGTGTACCTGGCCTCTGTTGGTGCAAGAACCCACCCTCCGAGCCACTTGTGAATGACTGGCCTGATAACCGTGGAAATGATCCCTCTTCCAAAATAATATGTACTGACTTAAATCAAAAGGACTCCTAAAAAGCTAATTTTATTTCATTATCTTAAAGAAGATCTGTATGTGAGGGTCTATAGATATAATTGTGAACTTAACTCAATATAAGATACAATACACATATACATAAAACGGTGGAATAATTGTCCAGAACGAGTGAATAGGGGAATAGAGGGTACTAAGGAGGAAAATTTTTCCCTACATAGGCCCTATCTATCCCTCAGCCCGGGGGTATCCCCTAGTGGCGGGGACCTTCCGTCCTCTTTCCTAGCCTGTATTTCCCTAGTTCACCCTTGAACAAATAAAGGTACTTATTTCTCAAACCCTGACGGGTTTCCCCAAAGAGGTTCTTCAGGTGGCCCGTACGGGAGGAGGCTAAAATGTGCCTGATATTAGTAATCGGTGGAAAATAAATAACTAGATAGATATAACAATTGATAAAAGGATAGACAGACTTAGGCAGTTGGCTTCAAGGAAAAGATGCAAACGATACCATCTGGAGATCCACAAAGTTAATGCAGGTAAGCAGTCCACATGGATCGTCCCTCAGCCGCAGCTTGCCCATGTCCTGATGCGATGATTGTGCGCATGATGCGATGATGGTGGGCATCACTTCTAGAGCAGGGCTATGTGGACGGCCCTCGGAAACCCTGCCAGCAGAGACATCAAAAAGCATAAGAGACTGCTGCATGACTTGGGGCTCAGACTGCTTGGCTGATTTGCAAGGGGGTGAAGTGAAAGACAGATGCCCATGAGCTGCAGGTGCCAACTCTGCGCTTTCAGCAAGGGACCGGGTGGGAGACAATGTGAAGGAACTAGAGTCACTGTTAGCCACCCAATCTACTATCGCCGGTACTTGTTCTGGCCTCACTATTTGTACACCGGTATTCGGGCCTACAAAATAACGCTGAACGTTCTGTTGCCTACGTGCACCTGAGGAAGGTGTTTCATTTGGGTGTGTAGCTGGCACAGATCGACCACGTCCTCTCCCTGCAACAGGAGCTTCACCAACCCCAGCAGCACCACGACCAGGGCCACGTCCCTTATTTGATGCTCTCCTCATTCTTTGATGTCACCCACTGAACTAACAGACAGATTAACTATATTATTTTCCCTGTCGAGTATGCAGTGCAGGTGTACTTCACGCAATAAATGGGTATATGACGTGCACCTAACAGACGGATTAACTATATCAATTTCCCTGTCACGTATGCAGTGCAGGTGTACTTCACGCTATAAATGGGTATATGACGTGCTCCTAACTAAAAGACGAATTAACTATATTATTTTCCCTGTCACGTATGCAGTGCAGGTGTACTTCACCTAACAGACGGATTAAACTACATGCACACAAAGGTTGTTTGTTTCCGTGTCTGTTCCTTTTTTGCAGATACGATGCAGACCCATTAAATGGGTCTGCAAAAAAAGCGGACAGCACACCATGTGCTGTCCACATCAATATGTCCATTCCATAGCCCTGCAAAAAAAATAGAACATGTCCTATTCTTGTCTGTTTTAGGCATTGTTACGATGGATCCGCAAAAAGAAACGGATGACATATGGATGTCATCCGGTTATTTTTGCAGACCGCAAAACACGGTCGTGTGCATGTAGCCTTAACTATATCAATTTCCCTGTCATGTATGCAGTGCAGGTGTACTTCACGCAATAAATGGGTATATGACGTGCACCTAACTAACAGATGGATTAAACTATTATATTTGTGTCAGGGGTAAAATGTACAATGTTGCATTGCACCCGCAAAAAAGAAATCGCTGTAGGACACCCACAGAATAAACAGCCAGATTTATGATTAGCTTTCAGTGTCAGGGGTGCAAAAATGGTGTATTGCACCCACAAAAATTTCCACTAACACTGTTCCTCACTTCAGCTGCCTGCTTTCTGTCCCTTCACTAATGAGAGCTGATGCGCGGTGCTACACGCGATCCAGCTTATATAGAGGCTGGGTCACATGATGCACCGGCCAATCACAGCCATGCCATTAGTAGGCATGGCTGTGATGGCTTCTAAGGGCACACAGCTTAAAAGCTTGTTGATTGGATGCCCTGCAGCCTTTCAACAAGCTTTATTAAATGCCTGAACACCGAACTCGAACCCAAACTTTTCCGGCAAAGTTCGGGTCCGGGTAGCAAAAATCGTAAAGTTCGGTATGGACCGGAACTTTACAGTACGGGTTCGCTCAACACTAATTATAGTGCATCTTTTGGAGTTCTATGCACTGAAAATTAAACCTGATGTAGATTTCATGTGTAATGTGTAGTATTGGGCAAGCATGCTCGGCCGAACACAGATTTTACTCGAGCATCGAGATGCTCGGCACATCGCGGTGTTCGGCCGAATATCGTGTGTGCTCCCCGCAACGTGCAAGTAAGTACTGCCATTCACTGTAATGCCATAGCCATGTTGGCTACTGGCATTACAGTGATTGGCTGTACGGAACACGTCATCGGGTGCTATATAGCACCCGATGAAACGTGTTCTGCTCAGTCTTAGGGCTCATGCACACAAACATATTTTCTTTCCACTCCCTTTAAAAAAAATTTTTGGAGGACCGTATGCGGAACCATTAACTTCAATGGGGCTGTAGAAAATACGGAAGTTACTCCATGGGCATTCCGTTTCCATTTGTCCGCATGGCCGTTCTGCAAAAAAAGTAGCGCATGTCCTATTATTGTCCGCAAATCACGGTCCGAGGCCCCATTCAAGTCAATGGGTCCGCAAAAAATACAGAACGCACACGGAACACATCCGTATGTCATCCGTATTTCATCCATATTTTGCGGATCCATACTGTAGAAATGCTATTCCCAGCCCATATTGCTCATGTGTTTGGTGATTAATAAATTACTGTTTCCGATCCGCAAAAAAACTGAACAAATACAGAAACCATACGGATATGTTTTGCGCAATAACGGAACGGAAGAGGACTTAAATCAGAGAAAATAAAACATCAGATACAGAGCAACGGATCTGTGAAAAACAGACCGGAAAACAACAACGGTCATGTGCATGATCCCTTAGTCAGGGAGAGCTGGAGAGCAGAAGGGAGAGATAGTGTAGGTAGTCAAATAGGAATATTTTAGCTTTTATACTTGTTATAGACCCAAAAGTCCTTTTAAGGACTATTGCTGTATCTGGCAGCAATATATATTTTTAACGCAACCTGCGCTAAATAGCTTGCAATTGTTTGGCCACTGCAGACAGCGACATTATCTGCGCTACATCTCTTGTGTAAAGTGTGCACAGCCTAAAAATATCTGTGACATCCAATGTACTTTTTCTGTAGACGATGTCCGCTGCGGACGGTTACATTACCTGCACTACATCTCCTGTATAACGTTTGCGTATCCGAAATATCAGTGACATTCAGTCAAATTCTCTTGCTGCTGGTGGCAGCGACATTACCTGCGCTACATCTCCTGTATAATGTTTGCCCATCGTAAATATCAGTGACATTCACTGTGACATTACTTTTGCTATATCTCCTGTTTAACGTGTGCGCATCCTAACTATTAAGAAAAAATGTGGGGGGTTGAGTCCGCACAACCCGTATGTAGGTGCATATCACTATGGCGAAATACATATACAAACGGAAAATGCAAATGTGATCGCACACTACATCCAGCACTCTGCCCTGCCTCCATGCTGGATGAGACATTGGTGTACATTTTGGCCAAAGCGTAATAAGCCACTCACCGCGTCAAGGTCGTCTCATTTGAGTGGTCCCTAACACTTGTTCCTACCTGTTTATGGGCCATGACAGCCACATAAAGTCCAGGGAATGCAGGTCAGCATGCAAGCCAAGCACACTCTGCTTTTAACCCCGTCCGGTGCAATTACAGCTTTCATCGGATCCAGGGAAGCAAGTACCAACATGCATGCTGAGCCCACCATATACTTCTCCTGGAGCCAAATGGCTACTGGTAGGTTCTATATAAGCAGATTCAGTTTTATACTGACTTTAAAACCAGCCTCCAGGACAGATTAACTGGTCACGTGTGTATGACTCAAAGGAGATCGCCACGCCTCCAATATAAACTACAAAGAAAAAATGTGGGGGGTTGAGTCCGCACAACCCGTATGTAGGTGCAGATCACTATGGCGAAATACATATACAAACGGAAAATGCAAATGTGATCGCACACTACATCCAGCACTCTGCCCTGCCTCCATGCTGGATGAGACATTGGTGTACATTTTGGCCAAAGCGTAATAAGCCACTCACCGCGTCAAGGTCGTCTCATTTGAGTGGCCCCTAACACTTGTTCCTACTTGTTTATGGGCCATGACAGCCACATAAAGTCCAGGGAATGCAGGTCAGCATGCAAGCCAAGCACACTCTGCTTTTAACCCCGTCCGGTGCCATTACAGCTTTCATCAGATCCAGGGATGCAAGTACCAACATGCATGCTGAGCCCACCATATACTTCTCCTGGAGCCAAATGGCTACTGGTAGGTTCTATATAAGCAGACTCAGTTTTATACTGACTTTAAAACCAGCCTCCAGGACAGATTGACTGGTCAGGTGTGCATGACTCAAAGGAGATCGCCTCCAATATATACTACAAAGAAAAAATGTGGGGAGTTGAGTCCGCACAACCCGTATGTAGGTGCATATCACTATGGCGAAATACATATACAAACGGAAAATGCAAATGTGATCGCACACTACATCCAGCACTCTGCCCTGCCTCCATGCTGGATGAGACATTGGTGTACATTTTGGCCAAAGCATAATAAGCCACTCACCGCGTCAAGGTCGTCTCATTTGAGTGGTCCCTAACACTTGTTCCTACCTGTTTATGGGCCATGACAGCCACATAAAGTCCAGGGAATGCAGGTAAGCATGCAAGCCAAGCACACTCTGCTTTTAACCCCGTCCGGTGCCATTACAGCTTTTATCGGATCCAGGGATGCAAGTACCAACATGCATGCTGAGCCCACCATATACTTCTCCTGGAGCCAAATGGCATCCTAACTATTAGTGACATTCATTCAGTGTAATTTTTTATTAGGCGTTGGTGACAGCGACATTACTTGCGCTATACCTCCTGTATAACGTTTGTGCATCCCAAACACCAGTGACATTCATTCAGTGTCATTTTTTATTAGGTGGTGGTGACAGCGACATTACTTGCGCTATACCTCCTGCTTAACGTATAAAGCAATAAACAATATGCCGTTAAAAAGTGAAAAGAAGCAGCAAGAAGAACGCCACCCTGGGATTGCACACGTGTCGAATGTAAAACATAATAATGAATGAGATTAGTTATATATTGTACAATGACAAACCATTGACAGAAAATAAATCATAAATATCGGTTGAGTAAACAGTCAAAAAGTACCTGCACGGCTGGATAAACAAGGGTTGCATGTGAGTGCACCGTTAACCAAATGGGAGCAAGCCACGATAGTAACCAGGTATCAAAATAACCTATATCCAATGCCGTGTAAGTAAAGGAGGACAGGGACTCACCAGAAGAGACCGTGTGCTGTATCACCCAGGATGGCGCTACCCCGACGCGCGTTTTGGTGTGCCTTCGTCCCGGGGTAAATTTTTTAAAGGCATATTATTTATTGCTTTATATTTTAATCATGTTACAATAAAATTATATATTTTTATACATGGTACTACGAGCTCCGTTTTTTGTCTTTTCTCTTGTTCCACTCGGAAGCTAGTACCAAGTTACATTGTATGGGTGTCCTTTTGGTTTTACTGGGTGGACACTGTTTTCCAATCCCACCAATTGGCCACCTCTGGTCTTTATTGTTTTTTCCTTCTGTTTAACGTGTGCGCATCCTAAATGAATCCTAAATATCAGTAACATTCATTCGGTGTAATTTTTTTAATAGGCGGTGGTGACAGCGACATTACTTGCGCTATACCTCCTGTTTAACGTGTGCACATCGTAATATCAGTGACATTCATTCAGTGTAATTTTTTATTAGGCAGTGGTGACAGCGACATTACTTGCTCTATTCCTCCTGTTTAATGTGTGTGCATCCTAAATGCATCCTAAATATCAATGACATTCATTCAGTGTAATTTTTATTAGGCTGTGGTGACAGTGACATTACTTGCGCTATACCTCCTGTTTAACATGTGAACATCCTAAAAATATCTATAACATTCTGTATACTTTATTTGCACATACACTTACATAACTTGCGCTACTGTACGTGTGACATACTTGCAAGCATATATACCATTTAATATGCGCAAGTCGAGCAGTAAGAGACGGGGAAGTGGCCATGCTGCTGATGGTGCACGCAGAGGCTGTAGCCCTGGGTGCTGTGAAACTGTGCCTGCTGCCAGAGCACAAGAAACACACTCATCCACGATACCTATCCACCTATACCTAGCTTTGGGCCCTCGTCCATAATGTTTTAGATGGTCAGCTCTGCAGTAGTCCCTCGCCCACAATATTTTTTAGATGGTCAGCTCTGCAGCAGGCCCTCGCCCGCACAAATTTTTTTAGATGGTCTGATCGGCAGCAGGCCCTCGCACACAAATTTTTTTAGATGGTCAGCTCGGCAGTAGGCCCTCACCCCTAATGTTTTAGATGGTCAGATCAGCAGCAGGCCCTCGCACCTAATGTTTAGAGGGTCACCAGCAGGCCCTTGCTCCTAATGTTTTTGAGGGTCACCAGCAGGCCATCAATCATAATTTTTCAAGGGTGTGTATGATGCCCTCCTTTATATGTAATAAAGGGTGTATTGGAATGGTGGTTCCTTGTAATTTTTGGCAGACCTTTCACTTAGTGCATAGGCTTTATGAGTGTAGGAGTCCCACTACCTGAACAATTGTACCGCAATGTGAATGAGGCCCTCCTTTATGTGATATACAGGTTGTATCGGAGTGCCTCTTCCTTGTAATTTTTGGCAGCACTTGCACTTTATATACAAGTAAATATACAGGAAAGAATGTTTCCTAACAATTTTTCCTCTAAAATCGATTTTATCTTCGGTTTGGTGCGTATTATTGTCAGTGTGCAAAAGTGGCGTACTACTCGGACAACATAGTTCCCAGACATCCTCCCCATGCTGTTCCCAAACCATTTCGGTGGTGTTTCCCTCAATTTCTAACCTTCTCCTGTGAACCAGACACCCTCCCCTGTCCAGAGCAGGGGGTACCTGGTTTAATGTTTGGGTTCTCCCATTGACTTCCATTGTGCTCGAGTGCTCGGCAGAGCACCCAAGCATCCCGAGCTGTTCTACTCGAGCACCCGAGCACTTTGGTGCTCGACCAACACTAGTAATGTGCACCAGTTTTCTGGTAGACATATTGTTATGCAAATGGCTATGAAACCACTATGACACCAAACTGATTTGGCTTGGGGCTACTCCTAGGATGTTATCCTGGCAGCCTCCCTATCTTCACCCTTTACCCTGTACTCTGATGAAAGGGAGTTACCAGGCCAATACCTTCTGGAGTAGTCTCAGTTCAGAGGCTACTGACCTGATTGGGGTGAAGAGACACTTGTGTGGAGCAGTGAGGGATCAGGCAAAACTGTAACCAGAAAACAAGACAAGGTCAGGACATGCAGCATATGATAAATTCAGAAAACAGTCCAAGGGTCAGGGTGGGCTGTAGGGTCAAATCTGTCAATATGCATAGCTTGGTACATGGGCAGGCAAATAAAACAAAAACATACCTTTGCAGGAAACTAGCTAACTAGAATATATTGTTCTGTCACCTTTCCACTGGGTAAGGTGTTTTAAAAACCCTAAGTTGGCCACTCATTGGGAAGGATGTGCTCTTGTCCTTTAAGACCAGAGCAAGTATGTGTGCCCTACTGGCAGCAGGTGATGAGGCAGCAGATTGCCAAAAAGGAAAGAAACAGAGCAGTGCTACTCAGGAGGCAGTACCAACTGGGAAGTAGGAGGACGCAGGTGGGTACAAATCATTGTGGAATCGAAGGGACCTGGTGAGTGCTCTGGCGGCTGTGCCTGCAGGTTGGGTGAGACTTCTGTGGACACGGACCACCAGTAAAAGGCTACATGCACACAACCGTATATGTTTTGCGGACCCCAAATTGCGAATCCGCCCAAAAAAAAACGGATGACATCTGTATGCCATCCGTTTTTTTTTTTTTGCGGATCCATTGTAATAATACCCAAAATGGACAAGAATAGGATAAGTTCTATTTTTTTTTGCAGGGCTACAGAACAGACATACTGATTCGGACAGCACACGGTGTGCTGTCCGCATTTTTTGAGGACACATTGAAATGAATGGCTCCGCATCCTTTCTGCAAAAAAACGGAACAGACACGGAAACAAACAACGTTCGTGTACATGTAGCCTAACACATATTAGTAGATGGGTCCGGCTGCATGTGACACACCTGTCATTCGCCTGCCAATCACACCCTGCTAATTATCCACTGACTTCTTATAAAAGTGGCATTTATGGTGGCAATAAGACACAAATTTTGTCACACTTGTAACAAAATTTGCATTTTTTGTCTGTACTATTTCAGCCCTATATGCTTACTTCTGTAAAACAACATCTGAGCTGAAGACACATATGACTAAGGCCTCTTTCACACTTGAGTTGTCCGGATCCGTCGTGTACTCCATTTGCCGGAAGTGCCCGCCGGATTCGTAACACCGCAAGTGAACTGAAAGCATTTGAAGACGGATCCGTCTTCAAAATGCGTTCAGTGTTACTATGGCAGCCAGGTCGCTATTAAAGTCCTGGCTGCCATAGTAGTAGTGGGGAGCGGGGGAGTAGTATACTTACAGTCCGTGCGGCTCCCGGGGCTGTCCAGAATGACGTCAGGGCGCCCCACGCCCATGGATGACGTGATCCATGCGATCACGTCATCCATGGGCGTGGGGCGCCCTGACGTCACTCTGAAGCGCCCCGGGAGCCGCACGGACGGTAAGTATACTGCTCCCCCGCTCCCCACTACAGGACTTTAGTGTCCTGGCAGCCATGGTAACCATTCAGAAAAAGCTAAACGTCGGATCCGGTAATGCGCCGAAACAACGTTTAGCTTAAGGCCGGATCCGGATTATTGCCTTTCAATGGGCATTAATTCCGGATCCGGCCTTGCAGGAAGTGTTCAGGATTTTTGACCTCAGCAAAAAGCGCAGCATGCTGCAGTATTTTCTCCGGTCAAAAAACATTCCGTTCCGGAACTGAAGACATCCTGATGCATACTGAACGGATTTCTCTCCATTCAGAATGCATGGGGATAATCCTAATCAGGATTCTTCCGGCATAGAGCCCCGACGACGGAACTCTATCCCGGAACAGAACAACGCAAGTGTGAAAGAGCCCTAAGCATGGGATTCTCCAGAGGTTATTATTGATGGCCTAACCTTAAGGCTGGGTTCACACGGGCGTGACGGATTTGTTCAGGATGCGTCCCGGGTGTATTGTGGCAAACCCGCGCGAGTAGGTACGCAATTGCAGTCAGTTTTGACTGCGATTGCGTTCCGTTGTTCAGTTTTTATCGTGCGGGTGAAATGTGTTTGATAAAAAAATGAATGTGCTACCCAGACCCAGTGGCGTTGCTAGGGCTGGTGTCACCCGATGCGGAGGAAAATGGTGTCACCCCTTCTCCCCCCCCTCCCCGAAGCAATTTTTTTTGCCATATATGGGGGCTATGGTGGTGTTACTGCCATAGGGGGCATCCGTTAGCTCAGCAGACCCCCCCTAGCAGTCAGAGCCTGGTCTCGGGAGGGGCACTTCCAGATTATTTTCTGTCCGCCACCACAAAACAATGGTGCTTATAGAACAGACTCCACAGCGGTTTACTGTATATTGTGTGGCACAGTGTAGCGGTATACTGTACATTGTGTGGCACAGTGTAGCAGTATACTGTATATTGTGGGGCACAGTGTAGAGGTATACTGTATATTGTGTGGCACAGTGTAGAGGTATACTGTATATTGTGGGGCACAGTGTAGGGGAATACTGTACATTGTGTGGCAGAGTGTAGAGGTATACTGTATATTGTGAGGCACAGTGTAGCGGTATACTGTATATTGTGGGGCACAGTGTAGAGGTATACTGTATATTGTGTGGCACAGTGTAGAGGTGTACTGTATACTGTGTGGCACAGTGTAGAGGTATACTGTATATTGTGTGGCACAGTCTAGAGGTATACTGTATATTGTGGGGCACAGTGTAGAGGTATACTGTATATTGTGGGGCACAGTGTAGCGGTATACTGTATATTGTGGGGCACAGTGTAGAGGTATACTGTATATTGTGGGGCACAGTGTAGGCTATATGTGTATAACAAACATATTTCACATAAAAACGTAGTTACTTGGCTCGGCCCTTGGGGATCTCGGACGCCACTTCCACACTTTGGCCGGGGGCTCGGTGGAGCTGATGTTGTGTTTTATCCTAATGAGAAAGATTTCATAATAAGGATTTGGAGAAGGGGCAGAGGGATAGCAGAGCAGGGAGAGGCTGGTGCTGCTACTAGGGGGTCATACCATGGGGGAGTAATAAAGCCCACCATAATGCCCCCTCCCTTCCCTAGTAGAAATAATTCTCCTTTTAATGTGACAGTGCAAAAAATACCCCCTTGTAATGCCCCCAGTTGAGCTAATGTCCCCATAGTGCCTCCATAATGTCCCAGTATAAAATACCCCTATATAGTGCCCCCAGTAAATGCCCCCATAGTGCTCCTCTCCCCCCTTCCTCCTAGTGCCCCCCATAATGTACCAGTATAAAATGCCCCATATATCGTGCCCCAGTAGATGCCCTTAGTGTCCGGCCTCTGATAGGCTGCCAGCCTAGTGTCCCCCATAATGCCCCCCAATAATGTGCCAGTAAGTGTCCCCATAGATGCCCCCCCATCATGTGCCAGTATCAAGTGCCTCTCTCCTCCCCCCCACATGTCCCAGTATCATAGTGCCATCTCCCATCCCCCAATGTGCCAGTATAAAGTGCCTCTCTCCTCCCCCCCACATGTCCCAGTATCATAGTGCCATGCCATCTCCCCCCCAAAAAAGTGCCAGTAGCAAGTGCCTCCCCCCCATGTCCCAGTATCATAGTGCCATTCCATCTCCCCCCCCAAAAGTGCCAGTATCAAGTGCCTCTCTCCCCCCCATGTCCCAGTATCATAGTGCCATGCCATCTCTCCCCCCCATGTGCCAGAATCAGGTGCCAACCCCCCTCCCCCCCATGTGCCAGTATCAAGTGCCTCCCGCTCACCCCATGGCAGTAACAGTCGGGTATTAAAAAAAAAAAAATTCTACTTGTAGCGATGCAATGCAGCCTCTTCCTGTGTCCCGCCCTGTATGTCCATATATGGAGTCAGTGCTTGTGTATTTCAGAAAAGTTTCTGTTGGGATTCAAACCCGCGACCTTCTGTATCAGAGGCCACACCTTCTGTATCAGAGGCAAAGCATTTAACCACACAGCCATAAGAGCAGCCTTGCTACTGACTGAAAAAATATGAGACTTCTACTGTTATAGCTGGCTAAGTGTACATCTATACACATGACAGCTGCCCTACCACACCCAGCACTGCTATATCTCTATATGACAGCTGTCCCAGCACACTCAGCTCTGCTATATCTCTATAAATGATAGCTGCCCCAGCACACCCAGCTCTGCTACATCTTATACACATGACAGCTGCACCAGCACACTCAGCTTTACTATATCTCTATATATGACAGCTGCCCCAGAAAACCCAGCTCTGCTACATCTATACACATGACAGCTGCCCAAACACACCCAGCCCTGCTACATCTATACACATGACAGCTGCCCTAACACACCCAGCACTGCTATATCTCTATATGACAGCTGTCCCAGCACACTCAGTCTGCTATATCTCTATAAATGATAGCTGCCCCAGCACACCCAGCTCTGCTACATCTTATACACATGACAGCTGCACCAGCACACTCAGCTCTAATATATCTCTATATATGACAGCTGCCCCAGAAAACCCAGCTCTGCTACATCTATACACATGACAGCTGCCCAAACACACCCAGCTCTGCTACATCTATACACATGACAGCTGCCCAAACACACCCAGCACGCTATATCTCTATATGACAGCTGTCCCAGCACACTCAGCTCTGCTATATCTCTATAAATGATAGCTGCCCCAGCACACCCAGCTCTGCTACATCTCATACACATGACAGCTGCACCAGCACACTCAGCTCTACTATATCTCTATATATGACAGCTGCCCCAGAAAACCCAGCTCTGCTACATCTATACACATGACAGCTGCCCAAACACACCCAGCTCTGCTACATCTATACACATGACAGCTGCCCTAACACACCGTGCACTGCTATATCTCTATATGACAGCTGTCCCAGCACACTCAGCTCTGCTATATCTCTATAAATGATAGCTGCCCCAGCCCACCCAGCTCTGCTACATCTTATACACATGACAGCTGCACCAGCACACTCAGCTCTACTATATCTCTATATATGACAGCTGCCCCAGAAAACCCAGCTCTGCTACATCTATACACATGACAGCTGCCCAAACACACCCAGCTCTGCTACATCTATACACATGACAGCTGCCCAAACACACCCAGCACTGCTATATCTCTATATGACAGCTGTCCCAGCACACTCAGCTCTGCTATATCTCTATAAATGATAGCTGCCCCAGCACACCCAGCTCTGCTACATCTTATACACATGACAGCTGCACCAGCACACTCAGCTTTACTATATCTCTATATATGACAGCTGCCCCAGAAAACCCAGCTCTGCTACATCTATACACATGACAGCTGCCCAAACACACCCAGCCCTGCTACATCTATACACATGACAGCTGCCCTAACACACCCAGCACTGCTATATCTCTATATGACAGCTGTCCCAGCACACTCAGTCTGCTATATCTCTATAAATGATAGCTGCCCCAGCACACCCAGCTCTGCTAGATCTTATACACATGACAGCTGCACCAGCACACTCAGCTCTAATATATCTCTATATATGACAGCTGCCCCAGAAAACCCAGCTCTGCTACATCTATACACATGACAGCTGCCCAAACACACCCAGCTCTGCTACATCTATACACATGACAGCTGTCCAAACACACCCAGCACTGCTATATCTCTATATGACAGCTGTCCCAGCACACTCAGCTCTGCTATATCTCTATAAATGATAGCTGCCCCAGCACACCCAGCTCTGCTACATCTTATACACATGACAGCTGCACCAGCACACTCAGCTCTACTATATCTCTATATATGACAGCTGCCCCAGAAAACCCAGCTCTGCTACATCTATACACATGACAGCTGCCCAAACACACCCAGCTCTGCTACATCTATACACATGACAGCTGCCCTAACACACCGTGCACTGCTATATCTCTATATGACAGCTGTCCCAGCACACTCAGCTCTGCTATATCTCTATAAATGATAGCTGCCCCAGCCCACCCAGCTCTGCTACATCTTATACACATGACAGCTGCACCAGCACACTCAGCTCTACTATATCTCTATATATGACAGCTGCCCAGAAAACCCAGCTCTGCTACATCTATACACATGACAGCTGCCCAAACACACCCAGCTCTGCTACATCTATACACATGACAGCTGCCCAAACACACCCAGCACTGCTATATCTCTATATGACAGCTGTCCCAGCACACTCAGCTCTGCTATATCTCTATAAATGATAGCTGCCCCAGCACACCCAGCTCTGCTACATCTAATACACATGACAGCTGCACCAGCACACTCAGCTCTACTATATCTCTATATATGACAGCTGCTCCAGCAAACCCAGCTCTGCTACATCTATAAACATGACAGCTGACCTAACACACCCAGCTCTGCTACATCTATACACATGACAGCTGCGCCAGCACACTCAGCCTACTATATCTCTATATATGACAGCTGTCCCAGCAAACCCAGCTCTGCTACATCTATAAACATGACAGCTGCCCTAACACACCCAGCTCTGCTACATCTATACACATGACAGCTGCGCCAGCACACTCAGCCTACTATATCTCTATATATGACAGCTGCCCCAGCAAACCCAGCTCTGCTACATCTATACACATGACAGCTGCCCCCAACACACCCAGCACTGCTATATCTCTATATGACAGCTGTCCCAGCACACTCAGCTCTGCTCTATCTCTATATATGATAGCTGCCCTAACACACCCAGCTCTGCTACATCTAATACACATGACAGCTGCACCAGCACACTCAGCTCTACTATATCTCTATATATGACAGCTGCCCCAGCAAACCCAGCTCTGCTACATCTATACACATGACAGCTGCCCAAACACACCCAGCTCTGCTACATCTATACACATGACAGCTGCCCCAGCACACTCAGCACTGCTATATCTCTATATATCTATCTACTCTATAGCAATACTTAGAGATATATAGATGTAGCAGAGCTGGGTGTGCTGGTGCAGCTATCATGTGTATAGATGTAGCAGAGCTGGGTGTGTTTGGGCAGCTGTCATATATAGAGATATGACAGCTGCACCAGCACACTCAGCCTACTATATCTCTATATATGACAGCTGCCCCAGCAAACCCAGCCCTGCTACATCTATACACATGACAGCTGCCCAAACACACCCAGCACTGCTACATCTATACACATGACAGCTGACCCTGCACACTCAGCTCTGCTACATCTATACACATGACAGCTGCCCCAGCACACTCATCACTGCTATATCTCTATATATCTATCTACTGTATAGCAATATACGAGATATATAGATGTAGCAGAGCTGGGTGTGCTGGGGCAGCTGTCATGTGTATAGATGTATCAGAGCTGGGTGTGTTTGGGCAGCTGTCATGTGTATAGATGTAGCAGAGCTGAGTGTGCAGGGGTAGCTGTCATGTGTATAGATGTAGCAGAGCTGGGTTTGCTGGGGCAGCTGTCATATATAGAGCTATAGTAGGCTGAGTGTGCTGGTGCAGCTGTCATGTGTATAGATGTAGCAGAGCTGGGTGTGTTAGGGCAGCTGTCATGTGTATAGATGTAGCAGAGCAGGGTTTGCTGGAGCAGCTGTCATATATAGAGATATAGTAGAGCTGAGTGTGCTGGTGCAGCTGTCATGTGTATTATATGTAGCAGAGCTGGGTGTGCTGGGGCAGCTATCATTTATAGAGATATAGCAGTGCTGGGTGTGTTAGGGCAGCTGTCATGTGTATAGATGTACAGCTATAACAGTAGAAGTACCGGCACTTATGCTACATTTTTAAAGCTGGTATAAGTTTCCTGAGACTGGAGAAAATGGTTGGCACGGCAGAACATTAGAATAGCTTTATATGCAAATAGAGTGCTCCAATATATTTGCGCTTGCGAATTTTCGGCAATTAATGATGCACAGATTTTTTCGCAATACGTGTAACTTGTGACATCACAGCACTGTCTGTAGCATGTATGTATGGACAGCAGAACCTGTTACACTGCCTAACACCCTGCACTGGAACCAGCTACACTACACTGCGTGCAGAATTATTAGGCAAATGAGTATTTTGACCACATCATCCTCTTTATGCATGTTGTCTTACTCCAAGCTGTATAGGCTCGAAAGCCTACTACCAATTAAGCATATTAGGTGATGTGCATCTCTGTAATGAGAAGGGGTGTGGTCTAATGACATCAACACCCTATATCAGGTGTGCATAATTATTAGGCAACTTCCTTTCCTTTGGCAAAATGGGTCAAAAGAAGGACTTGACAGGCTCAGAAAAGTCAAAAAATAGTGAGATATCTTGCAGAGGGATGCAGCACTCTTAAAATTGCAAAGCTTCTGAAGCGTGATCATCGAACAATCAAGCGTTTCATCAAAATAGTCAGACAGGGTCGCAAGAAGCGTGTGGAAAAACCAAGGTGCAAAATAACTGCCCATGAACTGAGAAAAGTCAAGCGTGCAGCTGCCAAGATGCCACTTGCCACCAGTTTGGCCATATTTCAGAGCTGCAACATCACTGGAGTGCCCAAAAGCACAAGGTGTGCAATACTCAGAGACATGGCCAAGGTAAGAAAGGCTGAAAGACGACCACCACTGAACAAGACACACAAGCTGAAACGTCAAGACTGGGCCAAGAAATATCTCAAGACTGATTTTTCTAAGGTTTTATGGACTGATGAAATGAGAGTGAGTCTTGATGGGCCAGATGGATGGGCCCGTGGCTGGATTGGTAAAGGGCAGAGAGCTCCAGTCCGACTCAGACGCCAGCAAGGTGGAGGTGGAGTACTGGTTTGGGCTGGTATCATCAAAGATGAGCTTCTGGGGCCTTTTCGGGTTGAGGATGGAGTCAAGCTCAACTCCCAGTCCTACTGCCAGTTTCTGGAAGACACCTTCTTCAAGCAGTGGTACAGGAAGAAGTCTGCATCCTTCAAGAAAAACATGATTTTCATGCAGGACAATGCTCCATCACACGTGTCCAAGTACTCCACAGCGTGGCTGGCAAGAAAGGGTATAAAAGAAGAAAATCTAATGACATGGCCTCCTTGTTCACCTGATCTGAACCCCATTGAGAACCTGTGGTCCATCATCAAATGTGAGATTTACAAGGAGGGAAAACAGTACACCTCTCTGAACAGTGTCTGGGAGGCGGTGGTTGCAGCTGCACGCAATGTTGATGGTGAACAGATCAAAACACTGACAGAATCCATGGATGGCAGGCTTTTGAGTGTCCTTGCAAAGAAAGGTGGCTATATTGGTCACTGATTTGTTTTTGTTTTGTTTTTGAATGTCAGAAATGTATATTTGTGAATGTTGAGATGTTATATTGGTTTCACTGGTAAAAATAAATAATTGAAATGGGTATATATTTGTTTTTTGTTAAGTTGCCTAATAATTATGCACAGTAATAGTCACCTGCACACACAGATATCCCCCTAAAATAGCTAAAACTAAAAACAAACTAAAAACTACTTCCAAAAATATTCAGCTTTTGATATTAATGAGATTTTTGGGTTCATTGAGAACATGGTTGTTGTTCAATAATAAAATTATCCTCAAAAACACAACTTGCCTAATAATTCTGCACTCCTGTATAGATCAATCTAACCTACACTGACTATCTCCCCCTAACTATCTGAATTATATATATAAGGTAACTGTCTAATGTAATAACACAAAGCACAGAGCACAGCAATGACACTGCCGTCTCTTCATAACTGCAATAAACTTTAGAAATAGCTGCTGGGAAGGTTCTTATATAGTAACGGGTAGACAACTTTTCTATTGGTTGCTAGGGATGTTGCTAATCTGTGACAAAGCCTTCTTATTGGCCCACAAGCTAGAAGAAGGGAGGGATGATCACCTGATGTGTACTGTGTAAAAAAAAAAAAAAAAGAATATTAGATTTTATGAATATATAGCGCTCTATGCAAAATATTCGCAAATTCTCGAAGTGCCGATATTCACGATTAAAATTCGCTATTCAAATATTCGCTCTCAACACTAGTAATTTCTCCTACCCATACTGTGGAGGGGATCGCTGCATGTAAATGCAACAGTCTCCTTCATGATGAGCAGCGATTGTCAGGAAGGAAAGCTTCCTTCCCAACAATTGCCTGCCTCAACTGAACAGTGTAAAGAGTTATTTAGGATAGGCCTTCAATGTCTGATGAATGGGGTCCTGACCACCCAAGGCACTAGTAATCGGCACAGTCAAGGAGCAGGGATTCTCATGTGGGGGTGGGGAGGATTGGGAGGAGAGCAGGTAGTTCATGAATATGAAGACTCAGAGCTTGTGCTCTGTACTGAATGGACTCCAATGTTCTGCTTGTGCTTGAGCTGCTCACTTGGAATTAAGGCCTGTTTCACACTGCCAGCAGGAGTTCTGGCTGTTATAGTCAATGAAGCTGGTGGGCATTCCAATAACATCTGGAATCCAATGCCAGGTCTAGAGAACTTTGCCGGAACAGCCTGCTGGAACTATGCCAGCAATATGAAACAGCCCTTAAACTGGATCAATTCAAGGAAACTGGCCAGCATTTTGCCTAAGGTATTTTCACACTAGCGTTTTTCCTTTTCTGGCACTGAGTTCCGTCAAAAGGGCTCAATGCCAGAAAGAACTGATCAGGTATACCCCCATGCATTCTGAATGGAGAGTAATCATTCAGGATGCATAAGGATGTCTTCAGTTCAGTCATTTTTGATCAAGCAAAAACATAATACCGCAGCATGCTATCGGTTTTATCTCTGGCGAAAAAAACTTAAGACTTGCCTGAACTTAAGACTTGTCTACTTTTTTCCATAGGAATGTATTAGTGACGGATCCGACATTCAAAATACCAGAATGCCGGATCCGTCCTTCTGGCCCTGTGCATGCGCAGACCGAAAAAAAGGTTAAAAAAGAAAATGCCGGATCGTTTTGCCCAGACGGAAAGACGGATACCGGCATTTCAATGCATTTTTCTGACTGATCAGGCAATTTTTTAAGACTGATCAGGATCCTGATGAGTCTTACAAATGCCATCAGTTGGCATACGTTTTGCCATCAGTTGGCATACGAAACAGCTTGCGGATCACCTCTTGCCGCAAGTGTGAAAGTAGCTAAGGGTATCAGTCACCGCTGGTCTCTCATGAAAAGCAAATGCATCTTTCAATCTTTCCGAAAGACCCTGGCAAATTTACTTCGGAGTGCAGCATCATTCCAACCAGTATCAGCTGCCCATCTCCGAAATTCAGAACAATATATCTCTGCGGACTGTTTACCCAAAGAGAGGCCTAGTCAGTGTCAGGAAAAGGTATGTGAATTTACTCTATCTCTACCAGAAAAGATAAAGAAAGGGACTCACCTAATCAGAACTAGTGAGAAAATAGAAACAGGATGATTCTATTCCTAGATGTCACGGCAATGCTCAGGAGAGTGTTACAACATTGTCCCAGCAAGGACAACAGAGATAACAGTCCTAGCTAGACTTCCCATTCCGGAACCTAATGTATTTTCAGGAGACGTACTGAAGCCTTCATAGAGTGGAAGGCAAGTTTTGAAATGATCATTGAGCATCATTGCTTCAGTCCAGTCGACAAGTTAATTCTACCTTCAGAGATATGTTGGTGGGGAAGCAAAGAAAGTTCTTGAAGGTAACTTCTATTGAAAAGATAAAGAAGCCTAAAGCAAGCTTGGGAAAAATTGAATGCAAGATATGGTCACCCTTTCTTAGAAAAAGAGCCTTTAGAGAGAATTGAATAACTGGCCTAAAATAGGTCCTAAGAACCTTCAGGACTCCAAGGGTATGGTGACTCCCCTGCAAGCATGCAGCAATGCCATACACATGTTCAAGGACTGTAAGTACTGAACGACTATCTAGAAAACCACAGGATGCTAACTAAGCTACCTGAAGAAGCGGCTTCTAGATGGAATCTCTATGTGACTAAACAGATCTAGGCAAGAACTTCCTAAGTTCTTAAAGAGTTCTCTGAGTTCGTCAATAAGGAAGCACGGATAGCATGTAATCGTTAGCATCATCTTATGTCTTAAAATCCTTAGAAGAAAAGCCTGCAGAGAAAATAAGATGCGCAAGAGCAACTAGATTTGCAACCAACGCAGCAGCTAAAGGTCCAGATACCTACGAAGAGCAAGTTCAAAGTCACTACTGGGATCAGTAGAGAGACAGAACCAACAAATCTTCAGACTACCTTCAAATGTATTTTCTGTGGATAGAACCACTCCATACCCAACTGCAAAAATTGAAGGCAGAAGTCCCCAGAAGAAAAGAAAAAATTTGTACTGGATAACAAACTGTGTTTTGGATGTCTAAGAAAAGGCCATGTTACTAAGGAGAGTAAGAAAAGGGCCCTCATGCAGCATTTGCAAAGGACACCATCCTACACCACTACATGAGGAACGTCCAAAGAAAGATAAATCCTCAATACCTAAAGATACCGTGGAAGAAATAAAGTATTGGTATTCTCTTGCAGAGTGAGGGAAGGAGAAGAAAGCAACGGCACACCAATGGTTGCATCTGTAATGGATCTCCTGGCCACCCCGACTGGGTACCTCCGTTGATGGATGCTCCTAGTGCTTCCTGAGGGCTCCAAGCACTCCACTTGACACCGTGTTCACTGCCGACCCCACGAACCGCCACAGCTTGGTTGGGATCTTGCCGTCTTCCACCCACCCTGGGCCCAAGACCAGGATCCAACTTCCAGTGGGTAGAACCGTGTTGTAATCCCAGGGGAGTATAATACCGATAGCAATCCCCAGAGTAAATATAGCTGTTCCCCCACACATGATATGACACTATGTTGAGGGTAAAACAGGAACTCACTTTATTAAAGATCAACTCAGTATATATACAGTTCAAGAAGTCTAACAACATAAATCAATCAACCATGAACAACATGCAAACAGACATTTTCACACCCCCCCACTCCATAATGAATGAATAGGGAGAGGAGACATATGTGATGGGATTATCTCCTGAGTGTATCATAGGGTGATCTACTCATTTAGGAGCCGGCTGCTCCTAAAGTCAGCTATCTTAATCCCATCACTAACACAATCAGTGGGAGTCTAAGTGCAGAGTTAACCCCAAAAGGTCTTAGGGGGTCTC
This sequence comes from Bufo bufo, assembly GCF_905171765.1. Taxonomy (NCBI): domain Eukaryota; kingdom Metazoa; phylum Chordata; class Amphibia; order Anura; family Bufonidae; genus Bufo; species Bufo bufo. Next base: position 80,856,516 of record NC_053390.1, read on the forward strand.
CATAGTTATGGGTCCATAGTCCATAGGAAGGAGGCTAGCCCTCAGGCTTCTCCAGCAGCCCCAGTGACAGTTCAGTCCGTCACAGTATCAGTTTGCATTTCAAATCCTAAAAAGAGTGACATCACCTTCATTGATCAAGGAATCTGCAAGAAAATACAAGTGGCTACAGAACCAGTAAAGTTCAAACTCACCACAATGACGAATGACGGGGAGAGATACATTAGTGAACCGTCAAGGGTCACAGGACTGAGAGTTAGAGGACTTCATTCAAACTGCACATTAGATATACCTCCAGCTTATACAAAAGACAATATACCTCTAGATCGAGATTGTATACTTACCTGTGAAACAGCCAATGAATGGGAGCACCTATCTGTCATTTCTCATGAAATGTCCCCACTGAAGTAGTTTTGTGTTGGACTGTTGATAGGCTACGATTGTCCTGAAGCCTTGGTACCACGAAAGGTAATCACAGGGGGAAAGGGTGAACCCTACGCTGTTCAAACTGATCTAGGATGGGGTGTTATTGGAGGAAAACAGCATATCGCAAACTCAAGACAGGTGACAGGAATGTGTCATCAAATATCGGTACAAGAGTTATTAACTGTAAGTCCAGCAAAATGTCACCGCCAGTTCTGTGAGAAGGTCTGGCAGATGTTCTTCTCTACCTCTTGTATGATGTTCTTTGTTTTGGTTTCACTTTCTCATCTCCTTTCCTTCTGCCAGGTGTCACTTATTTAGACTAATCGTCCTCCTTTTTATTCCCTCCCATACTGCCTCACTTTGCGGTTTGTACTACTTCCTGGATGAAGTGTTCACTGCTGGAGGCTGCTTCTGCTGATTGCTCAGATAAGTCCTTTACTTTATTGTGTTTCCTTGCTGGCTTGATTCTAGGTGACCCTGACTCCGTCCGTATTAAGTGCAGGGAGCCGGTGGTCGTGTCCCCTCACTATTATAGGGTTTTCAGGTGTCACACAGACTTAGGTACGTGGTCATGCAATCGTTTACCATCAAGACCCTTGCATCTGCATAGCAGTCCGGGAGAGCTCTTAGGGTTTTATAGGGCTCACCTATAAGCTCCTTAGTTTGGGATCAAGCCAGTCGCTCGTTTATTCATAAGTTCCAGCTATCTGCAAACTTCACCCGTGACATTTTAAACCGCCATAACCATCTTAAGCATGGATCCGGTTTCAGCCTTGATTGACCGCATGCAAGGTCTTTCGCTGGAAGTAGCAGATCTCCGTAAAACTGTGTCTCAGTTTTCAGGTGACCGGTTCTGCTGGCGTTCATGGAGTTTGTTCCGAGCCTAAGACCTCGCTTCCGGATACGTTCTCCGGGGGTAGTGAGAATTTTGTTCGCTTTAGAGAGGCTTGCAAACTCAATTTTCGCCTACTTCCCCATTCCTCTGGTGATGAGGAGCAGAGGGTGGGGATCATCATCTCGCTGCTCAGGGATAACGCTAAGTCTTGGGCCTTTTTGCTGCCGGTGGGGGCATGGCCCCTCCGATCGGTGGATGAATTTTTTGTAGCCCTAGGGCAGATATATGATGACCCGGATCGTATTGCTCTGGCTGAATCTAAACTGCGTCTTTTATGCCAGGGTAAACAGTCCGCAGAGATATATTGTTCTGAATTTCGGATATGGGCAGCTGATACTGGTTGGAATGATGCTGCACTCCGAAGTCAATTTTGCCATGGTCTTTCGGAAAGATTGAAAGATGCAAGTGCTTTTCATGAGAGACCAGCGTCGTTTGAGTCTGCCATGTCTCTAGCTGTTCGTATTGACAGGCGTCTTATGCCTCGTTTCCACTGAGCGGATCGGTTCGGTACGGTACGCTATTTTGGGTGTTTCCATTATGAAAGCGTGCCATAAAACCGAACCGTACCGCGCCATTCAGGGTCCTGCTTCTCATGTGGGTCCATAGAAAATGGAACGGTACGGTTAGGGCGGAGCTACTGGCGTCACACAGTACTTTCCACTGATTGGTGGTCAGAAAACATCAATGCTGACGTCAAAGCAAAGCGCCAAACAATCACCACGTCGCCTTATTAGTCCATATAAAGGAGAAGGATGCCAGCAAACAACAGCAGGGTCTGGTTATCTGAGGAACTATCTACGTTCTTAGCAATCATCGGCGATGGCGTTATTCAGAGTGAGCTTGATGGATCAGTGAGAAATGAAAAGGTCTATAAAGATATTTCGCAGCGGATGGCAGCCGAGGGATTTGAACGGACGTCGGGCCAGTGTAGGGCAAAGCTTAAAAAGCTTAAAGCACAAATATAAAAAAATTAAGGACGCCAACAGCCGTAGTGGAAACTGTCCAACTGCTTGGAGGTGGTACGACGCCATGGACGCCATTTACGGTCATCGGCCAGCAAACCAAGGCAGGGAGGGAGGTCTGGACTCTGCAACTGTAATTCTCGAATCCATGGTAGACCCCTTTGGTAAGTTTTTTTTTTTTAAAACTTCGCTTAGAATATCGCTCTGCTTACCATTTAAAATATAATATCTAACCATATGTTTATTTTCAGAAACAGTTGATGTACTCTCCACTGATGCATCAAACTTATCAGAAGATGGACCTTCAATGTCTTTCAGCAGCAACAGCAGCAGTATTTCCTCAAGCCAACCACAGAGTAGCCAACCACAGAGTAGCCAACTACAGAGTACTCCCAATGCACCAAGGCACAATGGTAAGACATGATGATAAAAAAGAAATTTTTAACTGTGCATTTTCTTAAACGAAAACAGCAGTGGGGCAGATGTGCAGGAGGTACAGTGTTGGAATAGATAAGAAGGGGGAGATCAGCTGTGGGGGAGATGTGCAGGAGGTATAGTGGTGGAAGAGATGAGAAGGGGGGGATTAGCAGGAGGTACAGTGGTGGAAGAGATAAGAAGGGGGGGATTAGCAGGAGGTATAGTGGTGGAAGAGATGAGAAGGGGGGGATTAGCAGGAGGTACAGTTGTGGAAGAGATAAGAAGGGGGGGATTAGCAGCAGGTACAGTGGTGGAAGAGATGAGAAGGGGGGATTAGCAGGAGGTACAGTGGTGGAAGAGATGAGAAGGGGGGGATTAGCAGCAGGTACAGTGGTGGAAGAGATGAGAAGGGGGTTCAGCAGTGGGCAGATGAGCAGTGCTGTGTATTGGTGTAGCAGATGAGCAGGGGGAACAGAGGTGTGGCAGTGAATCAGTGTGGGGCAGATGAGAAAGGAGCTTACAGTATTGGTTTGGCAGATGTTACCAAAAGCAATATTTAGGTCTTTTGTATATTACAGGTGAAAGGAGAAGGTTACAGTTGGATCTGCGCACAGTCATGGAGGATATGCGGCAGCAGAAGAAAGGCAGCTGGAAAGAATGGATAACCTTTCTGAGAGGCGGTTTCAAGCAGTACGTCAGGATGCACAGGAAGCTATGCGCCAGGAGGCAGAAATTGCCCGGCAGCAGATGGAGCAGTTGGCTACCTTCAACCAGGCCTTCCTCGGTGTCCTTGGTCAGCTTGTTCAAGTGATTGGAGCCAATCGTCAACCCAGGTCACCACCCAGACATTAGTGCCTTTCATGCAGCACAGGACCTGTACCCATGTTTACGTTTAAAAATATATAATTAGAGTGGGTTTTAAAGGTTAGATTTTTTTTTTTTTTAATAGGCTCCTTTGAGCCATCAGCGATCACACAAGATTGGACACATTTGCTCCTTGCTGCACATGGCTTTCTTTGTGCTGCTGCTTTGATTCCCTTCTGCCTCCTTTGCGTTATCACCCCCCTTGGACGGTGGAGCCTGGATTTCAACAAAGGGCACCCCCGATCGCTTAATTTCTTCTCATTTTTGCATTGTAGATGTAATTGCGAATATACTTGGCATTTTTGGTTTACCTTTTCCTTTAATTTCCTTTTTAGATGTTTTTTTTCTTGGTCTGAATTTCTCACTTCCTGTTCCTTCTCAGTAAACCAGACAACATCATCTGAGCTGTGTTTAGTCAGTCAGCACAGCTTATTGAACAGCTTACTGAGGAGGAACAGGAAGTTAGAAATTCATACAAAGAAAACAAAAAAAAAACATTTATTGGAAGTGAAATTGAAGAAAAAAACAACAATGCAATAGCTTAGGGATATGCAATTAGTGGATATCCAACTGTTTCAGAACTACAATTCCCATGTGGGATAGCAAGACTCTGACAGTCACAAGCATGACACCCAGAGGCAAAAGCATGATGGGACTTGTAGTTCTGCAAAACAGCTGGATTTCCGCTAATTGCATATCCCTGCACTAGCTTAATAAAAAACAAACCTTTACAAGCTCTTTATTGTAAACAATGTTTCTACATTATCAAAATTTTGCCTTTACAAAATATGTAGGAAGATGATTTTTTTTGTGGAATAAAAAACAAGAACGACTTCTCTGAGTATGTCTGATTTTATTTAGCATTTAGCAAAAAGTAATTAAAGATTTTAATTATTCACGGTAACAACGTTAACGTTAACGTGCCTCATCAGAGCCTGACGTATTTCACTGCACTCTTCTTCCATATCCTGTGCTGCTATTACTGGTACTGGCTCTTCTGGAGATGTATTCCAATCCTGGTCAAAGTCTTCTCCATGACTTTCACAAAGATTGTGAAGAGCACAGCACGTTAGGACCATGGATTTGGTTAGTTGTATGTCACTGTCATTCCTCTTCATAAGACACCTCCATCTACCCTTAACCCCTTAAGGACCGGGCTCATTTTCACCTTAAGGACCAGGCCATTTTTTGCAAATCTGACCAGTGTCACTTTAAGTGCTCATAACTTTAAAACGCTTTGACTTATCCAGGCCATTCTGAGATTGTTTTTTCGTCACATATTGTACTTCATGACACTGGTAAAATGAAGTCAAAAAAATTATTTTTTTTGCACAAAAAAATCCCTAATTTACCAAAAATTTGAAAAAAATTAGCAAATTTCAAAGTTTCAGTTTCTCTACTTCTGTAATACATAGTAATACCCCAAAAAATTGTGATGACTTTACATTCCCCATATGTCTACTTCATGTTTGAATTGTTTTGGGAATGATATTTTATTTTTTGGGGATGTTATAAGGCTTAGAAGTTTAGAAGCAAATCTTGAAATTTTTCAGAAATTTACAAAAACTCAATTTTAGCGACCAGTTCAGGTCTGAAGTCACTTTGCGAGGCTTACATAATAGAAACCACCCAAAAATGACCCCATCTAAGAAACTACACCCCTCAAGGTATTCAAAACTGATTTTGCATACATTGTTAACCCTTTAGGTGTTGCACAAGAGTTATTGGCAAATGGGGAGGAAATTTGAGAATTTCATATTTTTGTCAAATTTTTCATTTTAACCCATTTTTTCCACTAACAAACCAAGGGTTAACAGCCAAACAAGACTGTATCTTTATTGCCCTGACTCTGCCGTTTACAGAAACACCCAATATATGGCCGTAAACTACTGTACGGCCACACAGCGGGGCGTAGAGTGAAAGGTGCACCATATGTTTTTGGAAGGCTGATTTTTATGGACTGGTTTTTTGACACCATGTCCCATTTGAAGCCCCTGATGCACCCCAAGAGGAGAAACTCCCTAAAAGTGACCCCATCTAAGAAACTACACCCCTCAAGGTATTCAAAACTGATTTTACATACGTCGTTAACCCTTTAGGTGTTGCACAGAGTTATTGGCAAATGGGGATGAAATTTGAGAATTTCATTTTTTTGCCTAATTTTCAATTTTAACCATTTTTTCCACTAACAAAGCAAGGGTTAACAGCCAAACAAGATTGTATCTTTATTGCCCTGACTCTGCCGTTTACAGAAACACCCCATATGTGGCCGTAAACTACTGTACGGGCACACAGTAGGGCGTAGAGTGAAAGGTGCGCGTTTGGTTTTTGGAAGCCAGATTTTGCTGGACTGGTGGTTTTTTGACACCATGTCCCATTTGAAGCCCCCCTGATGCACCCCTAGAGTAGAAACTCCATAAAAGTGACCCCATCTAAGAAACTACACCCTCAAGCAATTCAAAACTGATTTTACAAACTTTGTTAACCCTTTAGGTGTTGCACAAGATTTAATGGAAAATAGAGACACAATTCAAAATTTCACATTTTTGGCAGATTTTCCATTTAATATTTTTTTTCCAGTTACAAAGCAAGGGTTAACAGCCAAACAAAACTCAATATTATGGCCCTAATTCTGTAGTTTACAGAAACACCCCATATGTGGTCGTAAACCGCTGTACGGGCACACAGTAGGGCGTAGAGTGAAAGGTGCGCGTTTGGTTTTTGGAAGCCAGATTTTGCTGGACTGGTTTTTTGACACCATGTCCCATTTGAAGCCCCCCTGATGCACCCCTAGTAGAAACTCCATAAAAGTGACCCCATCTAAGAAACTACACCCCTCAAGCTATTCAAAACTGATTTTACAAACTTTGTTAACCCTTTAGGTGTTGCACAAGATTTAATGGAAAATAGAGACACAATTTCAAAATTTCACATTTTTGGCAGATTTTCCATTTAATATTTTTTTTCCAGTTACAAAGCAAGGGTTAACAGCCAAACAAAACTCAATATTTATGGCCCTAATTCTGTAGTTTACAGAAACACCCCATATGTGGTCGTAAACCGCTGTACGGGCACACGGCAGGGCGCAGAAGGAAAGGAATTCCATACGGTTTTTGGAAGGCAGGTTTTGCTGGACTGTTTTTTTTTACACCATGTCCCATTTGAAGCCCCCCTGATGCACCCCTAGAGTAGAAACTCCAAAAAAGTGACCCCATTTTAGAAACTACGGGATAGGGTGGCAGTTTTGTTGGTACTAGTTTAGGGTACATATGATTTTTGGTTGCTCTATATTACACTTTTTGTGCAGCAAGGTAACAAGAAATAGCTTTTTTGGCACGTTTTTTTTTTTTGTTATTTACAACATTCATCTGACAGGTTAGATTATGTGGTATTTTTATAGAGCAGGTTGTCGCGGACGCGGCGATACCTAATATGTATACATTTTTTTTTATTTATGTAAGTTTTATACATTAACTTCATTTTTAAAACCAAAAAAATGTTTTAGTGTCTCCATATTCTAAGAGCCATAGTTTTTTTCAGTTTTTGGGCGATTATCTTGAGTAGGGTCTCATTTTTTGTGGGATGAGATGACGGTTTGATTGGCACTATTTTGGGTGCATATGATTTTTGATCGCTTGCTATTACACTTTTTGTGACGTAAGATGGCAAAAAATGGCTTTTTTTACACTGTTTTTTATTTTTATTTTTTTACGGTGGTCATCTGAGGGGTTAGGTCATGTGATATTTTTATAGAGCCGGTCGATACGGACGCGGCGATACCTAATGTATACTTTTTTTTTATTTATGTAAGTTTTACAGAATGAGTTCATTTTTGAAAAAAAAAAAAAATCATGTTTTAGTGTCTCCATAGTCTAAGAGCCATAGTTTTTTCAGCTTTTGGGCGATTATCTTGAGTAGGGTCTCATTTTTTGCGGGATGAGATGACGGTTTGATTGGTACTATTTTGGCGTACATGCGACTTTTTTGATCACTTTTATTACCTTTTTTGGGAAGTAAGGTGGGCAAAATTTCAATTTTCTCATAGTTTTTATTTTTTTATTTTTATGGCGTTCACCGTGCGGGAAAGTAACATGACCATTTTATAGATCAGGTCGTTACGGACGCGGCGATACCTAATATGTGTAGTTTATTTTATTTTTTTAATTTTTATTCAGTGAAAAATGTTTTTTTTTTTATCTTAACTTTTTTCACTTTTTTTTACATTTTTGTGACCCAGACCCACTTGGTTCTTGAAGATCCAGTGGGTCTGGTGTCTGTATAATACAGTACAGAACAATATATATTGTTCTGTACTGTATTTTACTTACACTGAACAGATCTGTGCTTTTAGCACAGATCTGTTCAGCACCATGGACAGCAGGACGCCTGAGCAGCGTCCTGTTGCCATGGGAACCCTCCCCGTCTGCTCAGAACTTCGCAGACGGGGAAGGGTAAGGACGGGGCTGAGGGGGCTCTCTGGGGCTCTCTCCCTCTCCATCGGGGGGCTGCAAAGCCACAGCAGCCCCCGATGGAGAGGGAGGGAGCTCCCTGACCGATGACAGTTAACTTTTTCCATACAGCGGTCCGTACGGACCGCGGTATGGAAAGGGTTAAACGGCTGACATCTTCACAGATGTCAGCCGTTTATACCAGGGTGCCAGCACATTGCTGGCACCCCTGGTATACCCACTAGAAGCCAACGATCGTTCATGGGGAGGCGGGGGGGGATCGCGATCCCGCCTGCCGCACCGCCCGCCTCCCGCAACGCCCCCACCGCCTGCGACACCCCCCCCCGCACCACCCTCCGGCATAAAATCGTGCAGGGGTGCAGGGGGGGTGAAAAATAATGATTTTAGCCACTCTAAAGTTTCTGATCCCCGCGGTCAGGGACCGCGGCGATCAGAAACTGCAAAAAGCGCAGCAAACCGCAGGTCTGAATTGACCTGCGGTTTGCTGCGATCGCTGATACGGGGGGGTCAAATGACCCCCCCCTGCATTGTTACGGGATGCCGGCTGAATGATTTCAGCCGAAATCCCGTTCCAATTAACCCCTGGGGCGCCGGAATACAGATTTTAAGTCAGGACGTACCGGTACGTCCTGGGTCCTTAAGGACTCGGGAAATAGGGCGTACCGGTACGTCCTAGGTCCTTAAGGGGTTAAGTCTTCCAAACGCATTTTCCACTACAACACGTGCCCTGGATGTTTTCTTGTTGTAGATTTGCTGCTCTGTTGTTAGGCGCCCATTGTCTGGAAATGGTTTCAGGAGCCAATTTTGTAAAGGATAGGCAGAGTCCCCAAGCACATAATAGCCAACATTCACCCCACAAATGTTCTTAGTGCTAACAGGGTACAGGCCTCCCTGGCCAACCCAATCCCAAAATGTTGACAATCGGAGAACCCGAGCATCATGCAAACTCCCAGGCTTTCCTACATTCACATTCCAGAATAGTCCCTTGCCATCCACTACTCCCTGGAGGATGATGGAATGCCAGCCTTTTCGGTTGAAGTAGTCAGTGTGGTATTCTTGTGGTGCTATTATTGGTATGTGTGAGCCATCAATAGCACCAACACACTGTGGAAGGCCCCACCTGTTCTCAAAGTACTCAGCCATGTCTTTGAGCTTTTCCCTGTTAGGAAAATGAACAATTTCAGGCGCTAGCAATGTGCACACAGACTTACAGAAGTCCTGCACACACCGGCACACTGATGATTTGCTGACACCAAAAAGATGACCTATACTCCTGTATTCACTGTTGGTAGCCAGCTTCCACAGTGCAATGGCAATTCTTTTCCTTACAGGCAAACAGGCTCTGAAGTTGGTGCTTTTCTTTTCCATCACTGGACGTAGCTTTGCACAAAGGAATGAGAAGGTTTCCTCTGACATCCTTAAATTCTGCACCCACTGTCTGTGGGTGAATCCTGGGACGGTCACATTCCACCACTCATTGGCACGAGGGAAAGCCCAAATCACTGGTCGGCGGCGCTGCTTTGCCAAAAGGAGAAGCATCTGTAAAAAATGCAGTGTGTCAGTGTGTATAGGTCAGTGTGTGTGTCAGTGTGTGTGTGTAGGTCAGTGTATGTGTGTGTATAGGTCAGTGTGAGTGTGTCAGTGTGTATAGGTCAGTGTGTGTATAGGTCAGTGTGAGTGTGTCAGTGTGTATAGGTCAGGGTGTGTGTGTCAGTGTGTGTGTCAGTGTGTGTATAGGTCAGTGTGTGTGTGTCAGTGTGTGTGTGTAGGTCAGTGTGTGTGTAGGTCAGTGTGTGTTTCAGGTAAGTCAGTCAGTTGTGCTTACCCTATAGCGCTGCCGTCTTTGTCTTAGCAGCACAAATGTATACTTCTCCTCCCGGCTACACATCCAAGCTAAAAGTTTTCTTCTCTTTTCGGCTGTGTTTCTCATTGCCGCTCGCAACCTTCTCTCATACAGTGCGGTATGAATTTTGCCTATTACGAACCAAAAGGCTAGCAGAGAAAAGACGAGCTGCTGTATGACCTCCATTGTTGTTGTTGTTGTTTGGCTGACGCTGAGTGACGCTGCATCACGTTTCTCGTCGCACTAGTGTGACATCATGAGAGGCATTTTTTCTAAAACCTGTATGGCCCCGGCGGTCCGATTTGCAGTGGAAACGCTCACCAGAATAGACCGGACCATTCAAACCCGTTCCATTCTAAACGACCCGAACCGATCCGCTCAGTGGAAATGAGGTATTAGAGAGAGAGAGGAGACTACTCTTTCCTGTCATATTCAGCCCAAGGTCAGTGGGGCTGTCTGATTCAGTGCGCAGGGATCTCAGTCTGTCTCAATCCCCTCTGAGGAGGAGGCCATGCAGCTGGGTTTGCTTGCCTCTGATAGTAGAGGATTCAGCTCTCAGAGGAGGGTTTGTTACTGTTGTGGGGTTATAAATCATTTGGCTAATGTTTGCCCCTCTAGGAGATTCATGGAGTTTTCTGAGGGTAATAAAAAAAAAGGAAACCCTCTAAAAACTTTCCATTTGGTACTATTGGCAAGGTTGATGCGGAAATTGAAGGTTTGCCGTTTGCTTGTAGTTCCTGTTTTCTCCTACCTGCCAGGGTGGCGCTAGACAGCAAGAACATTGTTTGTGAGATTTTTGTAGATAGTGGAGCAGCTGTCAATCTCATTGATAATCAATTTGCAACAACGCATGATTTCCAGGTGTGCACTTTGGAAAAGGATATTCCTGTTTTTGCTATCGATTCCGCTCCACTTTCTCAAAGATCGTTAAAGGGCATAGTTCACAATATCCGTTTGACTGTGGGTGACGCTCATGTTGAGGATATGTCATGCTTCGTCTTAAGCAGATTACCTACTCCTCTAGTGTTCGGGATACCCTGGCCTACTTAACATAACCCCATCATTGATTGGCAAGCAAGGCAAATAAATGGTTAGAGTGAGTTTTGCAGAGAGAATTGCTTCACGGCGTCTCTTTCAGAGGTTTCTACCAAGACTGTGCCATCTTTTCTCTCTGAATTTTCTGATGTGTTTTCCGAGAGTGGTGTCCAGGAGTTGCCCCCTCACCGGGAGTGCGACTGCCCTATTAATTTCATCCCATGCGCCAAGCTGCCAAAATCACGATTATACAATTTCTCCCAACCTGAAAGAGTCGCTATGCGTACTTATATGTCTGAGAGCCTGAGAAAGGGACACATCCGACCCTCGAAGTCACCTGTTGACGCTGGGTTTTTTTTTCTTAAGAAAAAAGATGCTTCTTTAAGACCTTGTCTGGATTTCAGGGAGCTTAACCGTATCACGATTCGTGACCCATATCCGCTTCCTCTGATCCCGGACCTGTTTAACCAGATTGTTGGGGCTAAAGTTTTTTCTAAGTTGGATTTAAGAGGGGCATACAACCTAGTCAGGGAAGGGGACGAATGGAAGACGGCCTTCAATAACCCTGAGGGTCATTTCGAGAATTTGGTTATGCCCTTTGGTTTGATGAATGCTCCGGCCGTCTTCCAACATTTTGTGAACAGCATTTTTTATCATTTAATGGGGAAATTCGTACTGGTGTATCTAGATGACATTTTTATTTTTTCTCCTGATTTCAAGACTCATCGGGACCAACTATGTCAGGTCTTGCTGATTCTAAGGGAGAATAAATTGTACGCTAAACTGGAAAAATGTGTGTTTGCGGTTCCGGAGATTAAATTTCTTGTTTTTCTTCTCTCCGCTTCTGGTTTTCGGATGGACCCTGAGAAGGTCCGCGCTGTGCTTGATTGGGAGCTTCCTGAGAATCAGAAGGCGCTGATGCGGTTTTTGGGTTTTGCCAATTATTACAGAAAGTTCATTTTGAATTATTCCTCTGTTGTTAAGTCACTTACTGATATGACTAACAAGGGGGTGGATTTTTCCTCGTGGTCGGTAGATGCGCTTAAAGCCTTTTCTAGTATTAAAGAGTGTTTTGCTTCCAGTCCCATTTTGGTACAACCTGATGTCTCTCTACCTTTTATTGTTGAGGTGGATGCTTCTGAGGTGGGTGTGGGTGCAGTCTTATCTCAGGGTCCCTCTCCTGTCAAATGGCGACCGTGTGCCTTTTTCTCAAGGAAACTCTCTTCTGCAGAGAGAAATTACGATGTGGAAGATAGGGAGTTGTTGGCCATCAAATTAGCTTTTGAGGAATGTCGCCATTGGTTAGAGGGAGCCAGACACCCTATTACCGTGTTTACCGACCTTAAGAATCTGGCCTACTTGGAATCGGCCAAGAGTCTGAACCCGAGACAGGCCAGATGGTCTTTGTTCTTTTCTAGGTTTAATTTTGTTGTTACGTTCCGCCCTGGGGTTAAAAATGTGAAGGCGGATGCCCTGTCACGTTGTTTTCCGGGAGGGGGGAACTTTGAAGACTCGGGTCCCATTTTGGCTGATGGGGTGGTCGTCTCTGCTCTTTATCCTGATTTGGAGGCAGAGGTTCAGGCAGCTCAGGCAGAGGCTCCTGATCTTTGTCGTCCTGGAAGGTTGTTTGTGCCTCTCGCTTTACGACACAAGGTTTTTAAGGAGCACCACGAAACTGTCCTTGCTGGGCACCCGGGGAGTAGAGCCACAGTGGATCTCATTGCTCGGAGATTCTGGTGGCCGGCTCTTCGTAAGACGGTTGAGGATTTTGTGGCAGCCTGCGAGACCTGCGCTCGTGCCAAGGTCCCTCATTCACAGCCATCAGGGTCTCTCCTCCCGTTACCCATTCCTTCCCGTCCTTGGACGCATCTGTCCATGGACTTTATTACGGACCTGCCTCGTTCCTTGGGGAAGACTGTGATTCTGGTGGTAGTGGACCGTTTTAGCAAAATGGCGCATTTCATTCCCTTTCCTGGGTCACCCAATGCTAAGACGCTGGCGCAAGCGTTTGTTGATCACATTGTTAAATTGCATGGCATTCCTTCAGACATCGTTTCTGATAGGGGCACGTAATTTGTTTCCAGATTCTGGAAGGCCTTCTGTTCTCGCTTGGGGGTTCAGTTGTCGTTCTCTTCTGCTTTTCACCCACAGTCGAATGGTCAGACCGAACGCGTTCATCAGAATCTGGAGACATATCTGAGCTGTTTTGTGCCGGAGAATCAGGAGGATTGGTATTCTTTTTTGTCCCTTGCTGAGTTTGCTTTAAATAACCGTCGCCAGGAGTCCTCTGATAAGTCACAATTTTTTGGTGCATATGGGTTTCATCCGCAGTTTGGGACATTCTCTGGAGAGGGGTCTTCTGGTTTACCTGATGAGGAGAGATTTTCCTCGTCTTTGTCATTTATTTAGCAAAAGATTCAAGGTAATCTGAAGAGGATGAGTGAGAGATATAAGCGTGTGGCGGATAAGAGACGTGTGCCTGGTCCGGACCTGAATGTGGGTGATCTGGTGTGGTTGTCTACAAAGATTATCAAACTGAAGGTTCCCTCCTGGAAGTTGGGTCCTAAATTTATTGGACCTTACAAGATCTTGTCCGTTATCAATCCCGTTGCCTTCCGTCAGACTTGGAAGATCCATAATGTTTTTCACAGGTCCCTATTAAAACCTTATGTCCAACCCACTGTACCCTCCTCTTTGCCTCCTCCTCCGATTTTTGTTGATGGTAATCTTGAATTTCAGGTCTCTAGGATTGTGGATTCTCACATTATCCGCGGTTCTCTTCAGTACCTCGTTCATTGGGAGGGTTATGGTCCTGAGGAGAGGATGTGGGTCTCAGTGGTGGACATTAAGGCCACTCGTCTCATCAGGGCTTTCCATAGGTCTCATCCTGAGAAGGTGGGCTCTGAGTGTCCGGAGTCCACCCGTAGACGGAGGGGTACTGTCACCGCCAGTTCTGTGAGAAGGTCTGACAGATGTTCTTCTCTACCTCTGGTATGATGTTCTTTGTTTTGATTTCACTTTGTCATCTCCTTTCCTTCTGCCAGGTGTCACTTATTTAGCCTAATCGTCTTCCTTTATATTCCCTCCCATACTGCCTCACTTTGCGGTTTATACTACTTCCTGGATGAAGTGTTCACTGCTGGAGGCTGCTGCTGCTGTTTGCTCAGATAAGTCTTTTCCTTTATTGTGTTTCCTTGCTGGCTTGATTCTAGGTGACCCTGACTCCATCCGTATTAAGTGCAGGGAGCCGGTGGTCGTATCCCCTCACTATTATAGGGTTTTCAGGTGTCACACAGTCTTAGGTACATGGGCATGCAATCGTCTACCATTGAGACCCTTGCATGTGCATAGCAGTCAGGGAGAGCTCTTAGGGTTTTAAAGGGCTCACCTATATGCTCCTTAGTTTGGGAACAAGCCAGTCGGTCGTTTATTTATGAGTTCCAGCTATCTGCAACTTCACCCGTGACATCTACTAAAAGGACAAGATCTTACAAACACTCTGCCTGGAGTACTCTGTAGATTTAGAAAGTATTCCGTAGTGGTCATGTGTGACTTTGAAAAGATGTTCCACTAGTTTCATGTGAAGAATGAAGATAGAGACTTCCTGAGGTTTCTATGGTGGGAGGATAGTAATACAAATACAGAGCCAGCAGAATACAGAATAAAAGTACGCTTGTTTGGAGCAGCATCGTCTCCAGGTTGCGCCAATTAGGGTATTAAGTACCTGGCCAATCCAAATGAAACGGATTGCCCATCAGCAGCATATTTTCTGAGTCCATAGAATCTGCAATCAAACTAGTCAAAGAAAGCCAAGAGTTATGCGCAAGAGGAAACCTGCACCTTCATAAATTCATCTCAAACAACAGAGAGGTACTGGAATCCATCAGGGACTCTGAACGTGCATCATCAATGAAGAATGTAGATCTCAATTATGATCATTTTCCAGTCCAGAATGTACTTGGATTGGGATGGAATGTAAAGAATGACAAGTTCTTCTTTGAAGTATCTATTGAAGAGAAAGTTGCAACTAGATGCACCATTCTTTCCGCAGTGGCTTCTATATATGATCCATTGGGAATCTTGGCCCCAGTAATCCTCAGAGAAAAAGAAATACTACAAGAATTATGCACACAGAAGTTGGGATGGGACGAGCCCATATCTATAAATTTGAGGCCAAGGTGGGAGAGTCTGATAAGAGACTTGCAAAACTTGAGAGAAGTTTGGATACCCAGATGTTTTGTACCTCATGATTTCAGAAAGCACAAGAAAATAGAACCTCATCACTTTTCAGATGCCAGTAGTTATGGTTATGGTCAGTGCTCCTAAATCAGAGTGATAGGAAAAAAAAAGATACACGGTGCCCTTGTTATGGGGAAGGCCAGAGTTGCACCTACCAGTTTTTAGACAATACCAAGACTTGAACTGACAGCAGCCGTAGTTACAGCATCACTAAGCAAGTTTCTGAAAGAAGAATTGGAATTAAGAATAGATTAAGAATATTTTTGGACAGACTCACAAGTTATCCTAGGATACATAAACAACGAAGCTCGAAAATTCCATATCTTTGTCGCCAACAGAGTTGAGAAAATTTGGTAAATAACAAATCCAGAACATTGGCATCACATTGACACAAAGCATAACCCAGCAGATCATGCTTTAAAAGGCCTGAATGTAACAGAATTGAAAAAAATTCTAATTGGTTCACAGGCCCAGAGTTCCTTTGGGAAAAGGAAATCACGCCCAGTAAAGGTTACACAGAATTGTCTATGGGTGATCCAGAAGTAAAAGTTGTACAAACATTGAGCACTGCTGCCAAGTTTCAAGATGACATACTTGAAAGACTAGCCAGATGTTCATAATGGAATACAGTCATAAACTTAGTAACTCGAATTCAACGTTTGGCAAAGGGAATCAGAAAGAAGGAATTGTTGAATGTAGAAGAAAGAATGAAAGCTGAAGAAACAGTCATAAGACTCATATAACAGAGATTCTACAGTGAAGAGTTGAAGAGACTTAGTCAAGAACCTAAAAGTCTTCCAAACAACCACCTATTGTACAAGCCTAATCTTGTTCTGCAGGATGGTATACTGAAGGTGGGAGGGAGACTGGAAAATGCATTGTTACCTAGCAGAGTGAAGCATCCAGCAATTCTACCCAAAAACTCTACCTTCGTAAGATTGATTATTGATCACTACCACAACATATCCTTGCATCAAGGAAGAAGCTTTACCGAAAGCGCCTTGAGATGTTTCATAGCCATTAGAGGTACTGTCAGAGAGCTTAGATATGACCAAGGATCTAATTTCATCGGAGCAAAGAATGAATTGAAGAAAGCTCTAAAAGAGATTGATAAATAAAAAGTAACCGAGTATTTGTTAGAGAAACTGTGATTTTCACATGAATGCACCACATGCAAGCCATACAGGAGGAGTTTGGGAAAGACAAATCAGAACTGTGAGAAATGTTTTAAGTTCAGTGTTGAAAAAGAACGCCGGAAGAATAGATGATGCTTCACTTAGGACCCTATTCTATGAAGTAATGTCTATTGTTAACAGTCGTCCACTTACAGTTAATAACATCAACGATCCAAAAATTCGGACCCTTTAACTCCCAACCATCTACTTCACCTTAAGTCGGATTACATACAGCCACCGCCTGGCAAGTTCACCAAAGAGGATTTATAGGCTAAAAGGAGATGGCGAGGAGTTCAATATCTATCAGAACAGTTTTGGAATAGATGGAGGAAAGAGTACTTAGCCAACCTGATGCTAAGAAGTAAATGGCAAACACCCAGAAGAAATGTCCAAGTTGGTGACATAGTGTCAGTAAAATAAGAAGATTTACCTAGAAGTCAATGGGAATTGGCCAAAGTTCTAGAAGTTCAAAAGGCTTCTAGACAGAGACTCATAAAAACCCTACGGCGGTAGCTGTCCCACAGTACGTGGTTTCCAGCCGCCACTATTTTTCTAGGTGAGCCATCCCTGCCCTGCACAACCAAGTGGCGGACAAAATCAGGTGTGCACTGCACACCATCTGTGGCAAGGTCAACATAACTACCGATATGTGGACCAGTAAGGACGTTATATCTCCCTAACTGCACACTGGGTAAATGCAGTGGGGGCTGGGCCTGAGGGAGATAGCAGTTTGTTGCATGTCCTAAAGCCACAGAGGATTGCAGGACATTTCTCGTTGCCTCCTGTTGTCTCCGTCTCCTACTCCGCTTCCTCCTCTACTGCCTCATCATCTCATAAGGGTAACATTTTTACCACCAAAATCCGCACAGCCAGGGGGAAATGACAACAGGCTCATCTGTTTGGGGGAAAAAACACACAGAACGCTGGAGCTGTGGACGGGCATGGAACAACAGACCGATGAGTGGTTGGTGCCGCTGAGCCTCAAGCCCGGCCTGGTGGTGTGCGATAACAGGCAAAATCTCGTAGCAGCTCTGGGGCTAGCCGGTTTGACGCACATCCCTTGCCTGGCGCATGTGCTGAATTTGGTGGTGCAGAGGTTCCTGAAAAATTTCCCCAATATGTCAGAGCTGCTGCAGAAAGTGCGGGCCGTCTTTGCGTGCTTTCGCCGTTCTCACCCTGCTGCTGGCCTGTCTGTGCTGCTGCATAACCTCGGCGTTCCCGTTTACCGCCTTATATGCGACGTACCCACAAGGTGGAACTCCACATTGCACATGCTGGAGAGACTGTGCGAGCAGCAGCAGGCGATAGTGGAGTTTCAGCTGCAGCACGCACGGGTGAGTCGCTCTGCAGGAACAGCACCACTTCACCTCTAACGAGTGGGCCTCCATGCGGGACGTGTGTGCCGTGTTGCGCTGTTTCGAGTACTCCACCAACATTGCCAGTGCTGATGACACAGTCCTCAGCATTACTATCCCACTTCTATGTCTCCTTGAAAACACGGAGCTGATGGAAGAGGATGTGGCACAGGAGGAAGAGGAGGAGAAAGAGGGATCATTTCCACAGTTAGAAGGCCCGTCATTCACAAGCTGCTCGGAGGGTGGGTTCCTGCACAAACAGAGGCCAGGTACACAGCTGTCCAGCCAGGGCACAGTTCTGCAGGATGAGGAGGATGATTATGATGATGAGGAACCATGTTCACAGCAGGGTGGCACCCAAAGCAGCTTATGGGCATCAATGGAGCGTGGCTGGGGGGATACAGAGGACACAGACAATACACCTCCCACAGAGGCTTGTCATTGCCTCTGGACAGCCTGGCACACATGAGCGACTACATGCTGTAGTGCCTGCGCAATGACCGCCGAGTTGCCCACATTCTAACCAGTGCTGATTACTGGGTGACCACCCTGCTGGATCCCCTCTACAAGGACAACGTGCTATCCTTAATTCCGTCACCGGAGCGTGATCGGAAGATGCGTGAGTACAAGCGCATGCTGGTAGAGGTGCTGCTTATGGCATTCACACCTGACAGCAGGGGCTCAGTGGAAGCACAAGGTCGAAGGCAGACGAGGAGGAGGAAGAGGTAGAAGTCGCTAACGCACCTGGGGCCCCACCAGCACCTCAGAAGGGATGGTTAGCATGGCCGAAATGTGTAAAAGCTTTGTCAGCATGCCATAACAACCAGCACCATCAGCTGATACGGAACATATTAGCAGGAGGCAGCATTTCAGCAACATGGTGGAACAGTACGTTTGCACATGCCTACACATACTGACTGATGGGTCTGCCCCATTCAACTTCTGGGTCCCCAAATTGGGAATATGGCCTGAGCTTTCCCTTTGCGCCTTAGAGGTGCTGGCCTGCCCTGCAGCAAATGTATTGTCTGACCATGTGTTTAGCACAGCAGGGGGGTAAACAGAGACAAGTGCAGCTGCCTGTCCACAGATTAAGTGGACAAGCTCACATTCATTAAAATGAACCAGGCATGGATCCCACAGGACTTGTCCGTACCTTGTGCTGAGTAGACAAGCATACCGGCCGCACCCAGCCATTGTTATACTACAGCGCACTTTCTCTGCCCTGCACATGTGGTATGCTGGGGGGGGGGGCACTGTGAATTGTCCCTGCAGTGGAGACTGAGGACACAGTGGAGGATGAGGAGGCAGAAGCGGACATTGTCGCAGGATCAACGGTGTGAGAATGTGGAGGCAGAAGCAGAGTTGTAGTGTCCCACTAGGTAGGCGTGGGCACTACACAAGGGTCAATTGGTTAGCGTGTTACTTCTACTCACAAGGGACAGTGATCTTATATTTGATTATGCATTTAATGTATTTTTCTATGTGTTTTTACATGCAATGTTTCCCCTGTGTTATGCATTGCAGGCCTATTAGGGTGTAGTTAGGCATCCTAGACACTAGAGGGAGATAGGGAGCCCCTAGTATAAATGTCCAGGCCCAGACAGGGAGGAGTTAGGTTCATAGTCAGGAGTCTGTGGAGACAGAAGTGAGAAGGCACCAGCCAGAGATATGCTGAGGGCCTCCTCCTGACATGCAGCTTGATAGCCCTGGCTGCTAGCTATGACCAGGAGGCTAGTGAAGAACCCTAGCTGAATGAAGATTGAGTGAGCCTTAGTTAGCTCAGAAGACACCCCAGTAGTAGGACGGGACCTCCTGGGAGAAACCTGCAGTTACCCTCAAGCCAAGCAGAGACAGTGCAACCAGCTGAGATAAGTAAGCTAATGGGCAGAGGTACTAGAAAGTAAAGAGCAAGCGCCAATACTGGAGGAAGGAATTTATACCAAGGATTTAAGCCAGCAATTAGGCATCCGGGCCTTGGGATAGAAACCAGACAGGAGTTCTAGAAGAACAGTGTAACCCCCCCCCCCCCCCCCCCCCCCCCCCCCCCCCCCCCCCCCCACTATTTCTGAGGAGGTCTGAGGAGAAGGTACAACCTGATTCTGAGTGTGTTGTTGATTACCCTCTGAGTATCTTGCACAGAATTATACCTGCCAGTATTTGAAATAAGCCTGCTTGTGAAGCTTGTGATATAAGGGACTGCATTACCATCTTGTTGTACAAAGTTGGACTGTTATAAGTAAAGCAACGTTTGGTTCACTATACCACCTGTGTACCTCACTTATTGCTACTGGAAACCAGTGTGCCACCGTTACAGGCACTGGCGTCACGAATCCTAAAGGTACCTTGCTTCAGGCACTCTAAACACCTGCAACATCCAGGGCACCTCACACAACATCAGGCCAGGTCTCTACATACAGAGTGTGCCCCAGAGGAACTTGTGTCTACCTCTCCTTCACTGCCGCATGCCTGCCCAGGGTTCTCCTTCAAATAGTGAGTAACCCTCGATTGCCCATAACCGTGACCTCACTTCGCAATACCCTGCAGGTCTGGCGTGCTGCAGAGTCACCTGGCCAGGTTTATGGTGTGACTGTGCAGGAACCACATTCACCCAGTGGGCCGTAAAGGACATGTATTGCCCCTGACCGTAGTTACAGCTCCACACGTTGGTGCTGCCGTGCACTTTGGCAAACACCGACAGGCTTAAGGACAAGCCCACCTTCTGTTCTACATACGTGTGCAGGACTGGTACTGCCTTTTTAGCAAGGAAATGACGGCTTGGGACTCTCCACCTCGGCTCGGCAAAAGCCATCAGTTCTCTGAAAGGTGCAGAGTCCACCACTTGGAAAGGGAGGGACTGCAGTACCAGCAACTTGGCCAGGAGCACTTTCAGCTTCTGCGCAGTTGGATGAGTGCACGCATACTGTTGTCTCTTGGCAATCTCTTCGGTGATCAATTGCAGATGGAATGAGTGACTAGGAGTAGGAGGACAAGGAGCAGGAGCATCAGGACTGGTAGATGATGGGAAGGACAGACAGCTCCCTTCGTCTGAGGTGATGGAGCCTTGACTGCCTGAAATCGTCTGTATGCCACTGGGTGATGCAGCGGTTGCTGCAGCAGGCTGGACCACCACATTGGAGCAACGGTTCTCCCAGGCCACTTTATGGTGACGCTACATATGTTGACACAGGGCCAATGTGCCAACATTGGCACCCTGGCCACGCTTCACCTTCCACCCACAGATTCTACATATGGCCATGTTCACCTCCTCCGGCGGCTTAAGAAAAAACTGCCACACAGCTGAGTAGGTGGTTTTACCCCCAACACTACGCACTGACTGACTGCTACTGCCGTGCCCCTATACTTCCTTGGCAGGTAGACTCCTACAAAGCGGGTGGTCTACCCCGGGCATCTTTGGCTACAGACCTCCCACTGTTGCCACCCAGCTGCCGGCCACGCTAGCGACTTGCTGGCTCCGCCGCTACCTTATGGGCAAGCTTTACCCTCTTCTCCCGATGATGAAGCCCCTTCGTCAGAGGGGATAAAGACGTGATGACGTAGGTTTGCTACATCGCTCCTCCCTCCGACCGTTCTATCCTGCCGCATTATGCAAGACACGAGCCTCTCTATCTGAACCGCGGGATGCCCCCACCTGTTGTTTAAAACACGATTTGATAATACATGTTCTCCGCGACAAAAGGCTTGGCAAATTGATTGTCTGGGAATTTCCCTCAAAGATTGGGATAATATATTGGTGAATTTAAGTTTAGTTTCTTATAATTTTAATCAAGTTTTGATTAAATTTAATATTTTAAATTTAATTTAACAGATTGAAGAAATGGGACAATTCAATCTGATAATTGGCGGCAGTCCTTGTAACGACTTATCTGTGGTTAACCCGCATCAGAAAGGCGTTTATGGGGGGCAGTGGACAATTGTTTTTTTACTTTCCACGATTACTCAATAAAGTGTTGCCTAATACAGGAGAGAATCAGCCAGTCTTCTGGTTATTCGAGAACGTGGTTGCGATGGAGAAAGCATTCCAAAAAACAATTTCTCTCCATCTGGAGACGAATCCTGTCAAGATTGATGCAAGTGCGGTAACGGCTGCTCATCGAGCCAGATACTTCTGAGGGAACTTGCGTGGCATGAACAGGCCTCTAGTAGATACAGACAATGAGAAGATAAAGCTTCAAGATTGCTTGGAGCCCGGAAGAGTCTCGAGGTTCATCAAGATTCAAACCATAACTACCAGCCCCTGGTCTCTTCATCAGGGAAAAAAATCACGAGTTCCCAGTCATCATGGATGGGAAGTAGGACATCCTGTGGTGCACGGAGATGGAGAGGATCTTCAGGTTTTCCCCGCACTATACAGACGTCTCAGAAATGAACCGCAGCTCCCGACAGAAGCTCCCGGGAAGGTCATGGAGCAACTCGGTCATCCGACATCTATTCTCCCCACTCAAGGATTATTTTGAAAGTGTATAGAAGCCACACAGGCCCCCATGCTGCAGATTTATCATGGATACACTGGATTTTATAATATTACATTATTATTATATAAAGAAAATAAAAAAATGAAGCCCCTTCGTCACCCGGCTCCCAAGTGCGATCAGCTACATCATCATCATCGAGTACTGTCTGCACGTCACTGATGTCCTCCTCAACCATCTCTGGGCCAAGAGCCTGACCCAGAGCAACACCAACTCCCATGACACTCTCCTCATCACTACTTGCCCGCCTAGTGGAGAAAGCGGCGGATCTCTCCCCCACATCTTGGCTGGCCAGTAGCTGCTGACTGTCTTCTAGTAGCTCGTTCTCACTGTACAGTGGAGCTGAGCCCACAGCATACAATACTTCTCTGGCTCTGGGAACAGAAAAGGACACAGGCAGGTTGAGGACAGGTGAGGGCACAGGGCCTGCTTCCTGGCCATGCCAACTAACGGTTGTGTCTGACGAACCCACTGACTCTTGGCTGGGGGTGTCTGATGTCACTTGCGACGAAGTCAAAGATCGCGTCAACCACTCAAAAACCACTGGGTTGCTGGTCATGACACGACCGCTAGCTGACACTGGGAGCTTTAGCCTTTCGAAGTGACCCCTGCTGCCACGGCCCCTTACTCTGCTGCGACTTCAGCCTGCCCCAGAAACATTTAGGCCTCTGCCACTCCCCTATGCAGGGCCTGACACTTCTGTCTGACATACTGTTAGATCAAATAAAAAAAATGAAAAGGAAATTAAAACACCCTAAAAAAGTCAGTATTTTCTCACTTTACCATACAACAGCTAATAATCCCTTTTTTTCCACTAATACACGCCACAAAAGGCTTTACTACAGATAACTGCACCGCTGAGTGGCAAATATATATTTTTCTTTTCCACTAATACACGCCACAAAATGGCTCTAACAACAGATAACTGCACTGCTGAGTGGCAAATATATTTTAATTTTGCCACTAATACACAACAAAAAGGGCTGTAATTTTAGCACTTCACTACACAACAGCGAATAAGCCCTTTTTTCCCCACTAATACAAACCAAAAAATGCTTTAGAACATACAGTATAATTACACCGCACAAGGGCAAATAAGACGTAGAAATATTTCCTTGTAATAAACCCTGTTAATGGCTGTATCAAACAGCACTTGCACCCCAATAACAAGAACGGTTTGCTGGAATTACAGAGCTGTATAATGGCAATTTGAATCCCCAGTCAGTGCAGCAAGGTGTAATAGGATTGTTCCTATTACCCAGACTGTAACCTCCTCTACTGAACCCTGTTGAACATAAATGATGCGGAATGATTCCTCCCTATCCTTTCCCTACACCTTGAATAATCTTTCCCTGCACTTGTAAATAATTTTTTTAACACAATGATGTTTTTCCTAGCACTGTCCCTAGCACCTGCAGACCTCTCTCCCTGCACTAAGTACACTGGTAAATGGCAGAATCTAAGATGGCTGCCGCTATTTATAGGGCTGTGACATCACAGGGCTGGCTGCTTATTGGCTGCATGCATGGCATTATGGGTGATCCCACCTTCCCAGAGTTCTTTTCTCCATGTCCTCACACATGCAGCAGCCTTTTTAGGAAAAAATGTGATTGGTTACCACGAAGCGTGAGAAAATTTGGCTTCGGTGCGAATCAAATTTTTCCTGAAATTCGGATCAAATTCCACTTCATCAGCTTCGATTCGATCATATATTTTCAAGATTATTATAATTTTTTTTTCTATTCTATGTTATTTTAAGTAATTTCCCTATCCACATTTGTTTGCAGGGCAACTGTCCTGCTCTTACCCAATTTTGCTTCCTTTTGCAGCCCTCTAGCCCCTACTACAACAATTTTACAGCCATTATAGTGCACCAAAACTTCGGTCCTTATTGACTTCAATGGGGTTTGGGTTCGAGTTCAGGTCAAATTTGGGACCCGAACCTGAACTTTGACCCGAAGTTCGGCCGAACCTGAACTTTGACCCGAAGTTCGGCCAAACCTGGTAAACCCGGACATCCACGGGTCCGCTAATCCCTAGTTGATATCTTTCGCCTTGATGTAAAGTTATGTATACTTGTTTATACTTGTATGAGTTAATTTGCCTTCAAGTAGATATTATTTTCTTAATTAAAGGGGACAGTATGTAAAAGTGCACTACTGCACTGTGTTTTGCTTATTTTAGTTAGCATCATTGTTCCACGCACCTTTATATTCTATGAAGTGTAACAAAAGATTTAGACTGAGCTCTAAACTTCAATAGTTTTTAATTCAATTTTCAGGTTTCCCTTTGTTTTGCTCCTTTGTTCATTTTTGAAACTTGAATTGCTGCTTCCAATATTCTCCATACATTTTAAATGTGATTATATTTTATTATTCATTTCTTGAAACATTGTAGTTATTTCAAGAAAGTGTATAAAATAACTTATAATAAAAATTACTTATACCTGAAAAATAGTCTGCCAAATACACAAATCTTGTGTAATAATGATAATCTTGAGTAATAATTACTTGCATAAATATAGAAATAAACATAAAATTGATATCTAAATTGGTTGAATGATTTCATCAGACCCAGCTTAATAGCACAGCTATGACTTGGGATATGTCACAGCAACACAAAAGAAACTAGAAGTTGTTAGAATTACCCTATACACTGCGTGCAGAATTATTAGGCAAATGAGTATTTTGACCACATCATCCTCTTTATGCATGTTGTCTTACTCCAAGCTGTATAGGCTCGAAAGCCTACTACAATTAAGCATGAGAGGATGATGTGCATCTCTGTAATGAGAAGGGGTGTGGTCTAATGACATCAACACCCTATATTAGTGTGCATAATTATTAGGCAACTTCCTTTCCTTTGGGGCAAAATCGGTCAAAAGAAGGACTTGACAGGCTCAGAAAAGTCAAAAATAGTGAGATATCTTGCAGAGGGATGCAGCACTCTTAAAATTGCAAAGCTTCTGAAGCGTGATCATCGAACATCAAGCGTTTCATTCAAAATAGTCAACAGGGTCGACAAGAAGCGTGTGGAAAAACGAAGGCGCAAAATAACTACCCCATGAACTGAGAAAAGTCAAGCGTGCAGCTGCCAAGATGCCACTTGCCACCAGTTTGGCCATATTTCAGAGCTGCAACATCACTGGAGTGCCCAAAAGCACAAGGTGTGCAATACTCAGAGACATGGCCAAGGTAAGAAAGGCTGAAGACGACCACCACTGAACAGACACACAAGCTGAAACGTCAAGACTGATTTTTCTAAGGTTTTATGGACTGATAAAATGAGAGTGAGTCTTGATGGGGCCAGATGGATGGGCCCGTGGCTGGATTGGTAAAGGGCAGAGAGCTCCAGTCCGACTCAGACGCCAGCAAGGTGGAGGTGGAGTACTGGTTTGGGCTGGTATCATCAAAGATGAGCTTGTGGGGCCTTTTCGGGTTGAGGATGGAGTCAAGCTCAACTCCCAGTCCTACTGCCAGTTTCTGGAAGACACCTTCTTCAAGCAGTGGTACAGGAAGAAGCTGCATCCTTCAAGAAAAACATGATTTTCATGCAGGACAATGCTCCATCACACGCGTCCAAGTACTCCACAGCATGGCTGGCAAGAAAGGGTATAAAAGAAGAAAATCTAATGACATGGCCTCCTTGTTCACCTGATCTGAACCCCATTGAGAACCTGTGGTCCATCATCAAATGTGAGATTTACAAGTAGGGAAACAGTACACCTCTCTGAACAGTGTCTGGGAGGCTGTGGTTGCTGCTGCACGCAATGTTGATGGTGTAACAGATCAAAACACTGACAGAATCCATGGATGGCAGGCTTTGAGTGTCCTTGCAAAGAAAGGTGGCTATATTGGTCACTGATTTGTTTTTGTTTTGTTTTGAATGTCAGAAATGTATATTTGTGAATGTTGAGATGTTATATTGGTTTCACTGGTAAAAATAAATAATTGAAATGGGTATATATTTGTTTTTTCTTAAGTTGACTAATAATTATGCACAGTAATAGTCACCTGCACACACAGATATCCCCCTAAAATAGCTAAAACTAAAAACAAACTAAAAACTACTTCCAAAAAATATTCAGCTTTGATATTAATGAGTTTTTTGGGTTCATTCAGAACATGATTGTTGTTCAATAATAAAATTAATCCTCAAAAATACAACTTGCCTAATAATTCTGCACTCCCTGTAATGCCTAAACAATAGTGTTGAGTGAGCATGCTCGGTCCAAATACCAGTTTGGCTCGAGTATCGCTGTGCTCGGCTCAAGGCGGTACTCGGCCGAGTACCGCATGTGCTTGAGCGCAATGCTCGAGTCTCCTTCCCGCACATTTCGCGGCTTCTAAGCAGTCAATAAACGTGCAGGTAAGTACTGCCATCACTGTAATGCCAGTAGCCATGTTGGCTACTGGAATTTCAGTAATTGGCTGGCCGGGACATGTCATCGGGTGCTATATAGCACCCGATGATATATGTTCGGCTCATTCTAAGTCAGGGAGAGCTGAGCATAGGAAGGGACAGAGAGTGTAGGGATGTGTAATTGAATTCAATTTTTCTACAAAAACGTTTCATAGACCCAAAAGTCCTTGTAAGGACTATTGTGTGTGACAACAGCAATATATGTTTGTAGTGCAACCTGCGCTAAATTGCTCAGTGTTAGGGAGAGCTGTGCATAGGAAGGGACAGACAGTGTAGGGAGTGTAATAGGAAGATCTTTATACAAAAAACTTTTCAGAGACCCAAAAGTCCTTTTAAGTCTTTTTGTTTGTGACAGCAGCAATATACTGTATATTTTTAGCGCATCCTGAGCAAAATACAGTGTAATAGGCCGCTGCGGACAGTTAAATTATTTGCTCCACATCTATGTAAATTGTGCGCATCACTAAAATATCAGTGACATCTAGCGCTCTTTTTCCGTAGATGGTGTCCGCTGCGGACAGGTAAATTATCCGCGCCACATCTCCAGTTAAATGTGTGTGCATCCCTAAAATATCAGTGACATCCAGTGCACTTTTTCCATATACTGTGTCCGCTGTGGACACTTAAATTGTCCTTGCCACATTTCCTGTTTTTAAGTGTGCGCATCCCTAAAATATCAGTGACATCCAGTGCACTTTTTCCGTAGACTGTGTCCGCTGTGGACAGTTAAATTTTCCGCTCCACATTAACTGTTTAAATGTCACGGCCTTTGGTTTGCCCTGTGACACTGTTGCCACACTTTTGGTTGACCGCGGCAATGTGTTGCTGTGAGAGCATGCGGTGGCAGTGTCTCGGCCTTCTGGGTGATTGCCGTGATATGGTTGCCACGCATGCTGTTGCCGGTGGTAACGTGTGGTTTGGTATGCTTGTGTGTGCACTTCCCCTTTAAGTGGCTTCCTTCCTTCCTCTGTCTGGTGTTGGAAGGGTTAACTCCCTTTCTAGTGTTTTGTGAACACTGGGTTTATGTGGGTGTGCGTGTGGCTGCTTGGGCTATTTACCCTCTGCTGGAAGCCTGAGGCTCAGGGTTCCTCCAGCCTTGGTGTATGCTGGTGGTTCACTGTTCCTGGCTTTTACCATCTGTCCAGTGAGGGCCACCCTTGTGGTCATTGATGTTATTATGGTGTCTCTTTCCCTTCTTATCTTTTGGGTTGTGTGGGTTTTGTTCAGTGTGTTGTATGTCTTGTGTTGTGTTACATGGCTGGTGATGTTTGGTGTCCAGCATGTTTGCTAGAAATTCCCCTGTCTCTCGTTTATTGCAGCTATGGTTGTCCTGGGTTCCTGTGTGGTTGTGGTCTGTGCTGTGTCCTTAATGTTGGTGTGGACAGCAGCACTTGTGCATGGGTTCAAGTCAGTGTGTCTGTGGCAGGTAAGTGTGTTATGGGTTTCGCTTACCTGCCAACTCCATTTGCTGTTTGTGTTCCCCTCTCCTTGCAGCCTGGCCTCAGATAGAGACTCCTGTTCCTGCATGACTGGGATGAACAGGTCGTCTCTTCCCGGTTCCTTGGTGAGGGCTTTCCAGGGACACTCAGGGTCTTTAGGAATCCAGAGTATGAGCCATCCTACTATCGGGGTCCGCTCATATGGTGAGGAGTCAGGGAGAGGATTAGGGACGCTGTAGGAGGTGACCTGCTCCCTTATTACTCCTTTTGTCCAGGCTGATCCCCTTTTACCCTTTGACACCGCACAGTGGGGGGTTTCCCCCACTCCCCATCGTGACATTAAAGTGTGCGCATCCCTAAAATATCAGTGACATTCAGTGCACTTCACTTTTTCTGTAGACTGTGTCCCCTGCGGACAGTAAAATTATCCGGACCACATCTCCTGTTTAAAGTCTGTGAATCCTTAAAATATCTGTGACATCCAGTGCATTTTTTCCATAGACGGTGTCCCTTACGGACAGTAAAATTATCCGTGCCACATCAACTTTTTAAAGTGTGCGCATCCCGAAAATATCAGTGACATTCAGTACACTTTTTCCATAGACAGTGTCCCTTACGGACAGTAAAATTGTCTGTGCCACATCTCCTGTTTAAAGTGTGCGCATCCATAAAATATCAGTGACATAAAGTGCACTTTTTCCGTAGATGGTGTCCCCTGCGGACAGTTAAATTATCCGCGCCACATCTCCTGTTTAAAGTGTACGCATCCCTAAAATATCTGTGACATCCAGTGCACTTTTTCCATAGATGGTGTCCGCAGTGGACACTTAAATAATCCGTGCCACATCTCCTGTTTAAAGTGTGCGCATCCCTAAAATATCAGTGACATTCAGTACACTTTTTCCGCAGACACTGCAAACTGTGGCATTACCTGTGGTACCTGTCCTATATAACGTTTCCTCATCACAAATACCTTTGTAAATTTTTTTGCACATACACTTCCAAATCCTACGCTACTGTACGTGTGACACACTTTCAAGCATATATAACATTTAAAATGAAAAAGGATAGCAGTATGGGATGGGGAAGTGGCTGTGATGCTGATGGTGCACGCAGAGGCCGTGGCCCTGGGCGCTGAGAAACAGTGCCTACTGCCAGAGCACAAGAAAAACAATCATCCAAGATATCTAGCTTCATGTCCTAGTTTGCAGGGTGGCGCAGGACACCACTCTTGAAGTCAGACCAGTGCGAGCAGGTGGTCGGTTGGATTGCAGAAGAGGGACATAAGATCTTATGCCCTGATTCCCAACCTCTTGAACATCCACAGTCACAAGAACATGACGGTGGGGAATGGCAATTAGTGTTTAATGAAGTGGATGATAGTGAGACACAGTTGCCAATGAGTCAACCGCAATTACTGTCTCAAGATGTTGATGAAGAGGATGAGACACAGTTATCAATCACTGAGGTTGTTGTTAGGTCAACAAATCAGGAGGATGATCAGAGTGAGGAAGTGGAAGAGGAGGTGGTGGACATGAGGTCACTGACCCAACCTGGGAAGGTGGAAAGCCGAGCGAGGACAGCAGTACAGAGGGGGAGGGATCTGCAGCACCACAACAGTCTGGAAGAGGCAGTGGGGTGGCAAAAGGGAGAAGGCGGGCCACACCACACAGGCCCGCATCTGTTCTACAGAACAACCCCTACTGTAAATCTCCCTTGCCAAGGGGTAGATGTTCTGCAGTATGGCGCTTTTTTGAGGAAAGTACGGACGACAAAAGAATAGTAGTTTGCAACCTGTGCCATACGAAAATGAGCCGGGGTGTGAACACTAGCTACCTCACCACCACCATCATGATCCGTCACATGGAATCCAAGCACCTTAATAAGTTGGACGAACGCCTGGGTCCACAAGGATTCTGGCCCTACACTGATCAGGGTTTCCGCCAGCACATATGTTAGTGGCTCCAACCCCCACTTCTCCTACTCCGTCTCCTCCTCCACTTTCACCTCCGAATTATCTGCGTGCAGCACCAGTCAGTCATCAGTTGGTAGCTGAAAGCAGTGTAGCACAGCAGTAAGAAAGCGGCAACAGGCCGCGCTGAAGCTGGTATGCTTAGGGGACAAACAGCACACCACCTAGAACCATTCATGGTTGTGTCTGATAATGGCCGTAACTTGGTGACGGCTTTGAAGTTCGGCAAGCTCATGCATATCACATGCCTAGCCCACGTGTTCAACCTTGTGGTTCAGCAGTTTCTCAAAACCTACCCCAATTTTCCTGAGCTACTGGTGAAGGTTCGCCATGTGTGTGCACATTTCCGCAAGTCACCGACAGCTTCAGGCGGTCTGTGAACGCAGCGCTTGAAATTGCCAGCTCACCGGCTGTTGTGCGATGTGAGCACGCACTGGAACTCCATGTTCCACATGTTGGCCAAGCTTTGTGAGCAGCAAAGGGCAGTACTGGAATACCAGCTGCAACATGGTCATCGCCTATCCAATCAGCTTCCGCTATTCACAAGCGAGGAGTGGGCATGGATGTCTGACCTCTGTGAGGTTTTAAGAAACTTTGAGGAACACACAGATGGTGAGCGGCGATAACTCTATTATCAGTGTAACCATCCCATTTCTGTGTCTACTCAAGTGCTCACTGCTCACAATGAAGGCGGATGCTTTGCATGTGGAAGAGGTGGAAATGGGGGAAGACATTACACCGGACGATAGCCAGACCACACTCAGTTTATCTTCTCAGCGCAAATTGGACAATGAAGAGGAGGAGGAGGAGCAGGACACTGTTCTCCGCTACAGAGGGTAGTACCCATGGAAGTTTAATTCCATCTGTTCAGCGTGGGTGGGCAGAAGAGGAGGAAGAGGATGAGGAGATTGAGAATACAGCGAAGTCTTGCCTGTTGGTACTCTGGCACACATGGCTGACTTCATGTTAAGCTGCCTTTCACGCGACCCGCACGTTATATGCATTTTAGACAACATGGATTACTGGTTGTTCACCCTTCTCGACCCCTGCTACAAAGAGAACTTCTCATCTCTCATTCCTCTGTTGGAGAGAACGAGCAAAACGTGCAATACTAGTATATCCTTTTTGAAAAATTGCTCCAAAAATTTCCATCTGACAATGCTGGCGGCAGAGTCCGTAGTTCCTTGGCCAACCAAGGAGGGATAACGAGGGTAACAAACAGCAGTTCCAACAGAGGCAGAGCAACACTCTTCAAAGCCTGGGACAGTATCATGACACCCCACCAGCACCCTCACCCTGATGCGCGGCCTAGTGTCACAAGGAGGGAAAAATTTTGGAAGATGGTGAAGGATTACATAACAGACCGTGTCAGCGTCCTCAATGATCCCTCAGTGTCGTACAGCTACTGGGTGTCCAAGCTGGACATGTGGCACGAATTGGCGCACTACGCTTTAGAGGTGCTGGCCTGCCCTGCCACCAGCGTTTTGTCTGAGCGGGTATTTATTGCTGCTGGTGGCATTATAAAAGATAAGCATATGCACCTATCAACTGAAAATGCAGACAGGTTGACTCTTATAAAAATGAACAAGGCCTTGATTGATCATGACTCCTCGACTCCACCAGAGGAAAGCGGCTGAACATAAAGGAGCTTTAAATTTGTTGTTTATAATGTACCGAATACACTGTATTCCTATGCACCCCTTCCACCACAAACAAGGGTGTATGGTTAAATCTTCCTTTTCTCATCCTCCTCCTCCTCTTCTATCATATCAACATGCTTATTCATCACATATAATGCCCTCGCATATGTCCTTTGCATATAATGTTTTACAGGGTCAGCTCAGTGGCAGGCCCTCGCATATAATTTTTTTTGAGGATCAGCTCACCAGCAGGCCCTCACCTACAATCCTTTACATGGTCAGCTCACCAGCAGGCCCGCTCCTCAAATCTTTTACAGGGTCATCTCACCAGCAGGCCCGCACCTCAAATCTTTTACAGGGTCAGCTCAGCTGAAGGCCCTCGCATTTAATTTTTTAGGGGGTCAGCTCACCTGCAGGCCCGTCACAATATATCTTTTATAGGGCCAGCTCACCAGCAGGCCCCCACCTCAAATATTTACAGGGTTACCTCACCAGCAGGCTCGCACCTCAAATCTTTTACATGGTCAGCTCACCTGAAGGCCCTCGCATATAATGTTTTAGAGGGTAAGCTCACCAGCCGACCCGCACCTAAAATCTTTTACAGGGTCAGCTCACCAGCAGGCCTTCACCTTCAATCTTTTACAGGGTCAGCTCACAAGCAAGCCCGCACCTAAAATCTTTTGCAGGGTCAGCTCACCTGCAGGCCCTCACCTAATTATACCTAATAGGTAATTTGCGCGCATGCTGCCTTGCTTGGATGTGGTAGCCGTAGCTGTTTCTCAGGCTCCCTCTCCGGAATCGAACTATAATTCCCCCGTTACCCATGGTCTACATGGTTTGGGCTGAAAATAACATTGAAAGTTGATAGGGCAGACATCTGAATGGACATCTGAATGGATCGTCGCTGTTACGGGGACGTGCTGTTACGGGGACGTGCGATCGTCCCCAGGTAATTTAGAGTTACCATAATGTTTTAGATAGTTAGATCAGCAGGCCCTTGCTCCAAATGCTTTTGAGAGTCACCAGCAGGCAATCAATCAACATTTTTCAAGGCTGTGTATCAAAGAAGACAAGTCAGGCTGCGCGAACAAGTGGATGAGGAAAGTTTTATTTTTTTTTAGCCCCTCCATCCCTAATTTACTTAGCATTCTGTATTAAGAATGATATTATTTTCCCTTATAACCATGTTATAAGGGAAAATAATAAAGATCGGGTCCCCATCCCGATTGTCACCTAGCAACCCTGTGTGAAAATCGCACCGCATCCGCACTTGCTGGCGGATGCTTGTGATTTTCACTCAGCCCCATTTACTTCTATGGGGTCTGCGTTGCGTGAAAACCACACAATATAGAGCTTGCTGTGATTTTCACGCAATGCACAAGTGATGCGTGAAAATCACCGCTCATGTGCACAGCCCCATTGAACTGAATGGGTCCGGATTCAGTGCGGGTGCAATGCGCTCACCTCACGCATTGCACCCGCGCGGAATTCTCGCCCGTGTGAAAGGGGCCTAATAATATTACAGGTTATAGTTCTTAGATTTCTGGAGTAGGGTCGTTGATCCAGGGAATTATTCTGATTGATTGGATTCGGGAAATTATTTTTTCCCCTTAAAATTAGGAAAATTTCCTTCTACCTGACTTAGTTTTTTGTCTTCCTCTGAATAAACTTGCAGGATAACAGGCTGAACTCAATGGACAGATGTCTGTATATGTCTGTATATGTTCCATAGTATATCTTC
This sequence comes from Bufo bufo, assembly GCF_905171765.1. Taxonomy (NCBI): domain Eukaryota; kingdom Metazoa; phylum Chordata; class Amphibia; order Anura; family Bufonidae; genus Bufo; species Bufo bufo. Next base: position 80,889,897 of record NC_053390.1, read on the forward strand.
CTTTATTTTAATCTTGAATCTCATTTTAGTTTCTTGTAAATCAGGATTAATCAACATTTAAATGTAAAAGTAAAAATGTGTCTATCTAAGGCCTCATGCACACGACCGTTGTATGCATCCGTGTCCGTTGTTCCGTTTTCTGTGATTTTCTGCGGACCCATTGACTTTCAATGGGTCCGTTGAAAACTCGGAAAATGCACCGTTGTTCATCCGCGTCAGTGATCCGTGTTTCCTGTCCGTCAAAAAAATATGACCTGTCCTATTTTTTTGAAGGACAACGGTTCACGGACCCATTCAAGTCAATGGGTCTGTGAAAAAACACGGATGCACACAAGATTGACATCCGCGTCCATGATCCGTGGCCGTAGGCTACTTTCACACAGACGGATCCGCAGATCCGTCTGCATAAAAGCTTTTTCAGAGCTGAGTTTTCACTTCGTGAAAACTCAGATCCGACAGTATATTCTAACACAGAGGCGTTCCCATAGTGATGAGGACGCTTCAAGTTAGAATATACTACGAACTGTGTACATGACTGCCCCCTGCTGCCTGGCATCACCCGATCTCTTACAGGGGGCTGTGATCAGCACAATTAACCCCTCAGGTGCCGCACCTGGGGGGTTAATTGTGCGTATCATAGCCCCCTGTAAGAGATCAGGTGCTGCCAGGCAGGAGGGGGCAGACCCCCCTCCCTCCCCAGTATTATATTCATTTGTGGCCAGTGCGGCCCCCCTCCCTCCCCTGTATTAAATTCATTGGTGGCCAGTGCGGCCCCCCTCCCTCCCTCCCCAGTATTATATTCATTGGTGGCCAGTGCAGCCTCCCCCCCCCCCTAATTAAAATCACCTCCCCATCATTGGTGGCCAGTGCGGCCTCCCCTCTCCCCCCCCCTAATTAAAATCACAGCCCCCCCCATCATTGGTGGCCAGTGCGGCCTCCCCTCTTCCCCCCCCCCATATCTAAATATGATGCTGTCCAGTTTACATATTTTTGTCTACATGAACCTGAAGAAGTGGACAATAAAAAAGAACACATGTGGTAATTTACTTAGCATTCTGTATTAAGAATGATATTATTTTCCCTTATAACCATGTTATAAGGGAAAATAATAAAGATCGGGTCCCCATCCCGATTGTCACCTAGCAACCCTGTGTGAAAATCGCACCGCATCCGCACTTGCTGGCGGATGCTTGTGATTTTCACTCAGACCCATTTACTTCTATGGGGTCTGCGTTGCGTGAAAACCACACAATATAGAGCTTGCTGTGATTAAAATCACCCCCCCATCATTGGTGGCCAGTGCGGCCTCCCCTCTCTCCCCCCCCTAATTAAAATCACAGCCCCCCCATCATTGGTGGCCAGTGCGGCCTCCCCTCTCCCCCCCCCCCCATATCTAAATATGATGCTGTCCAGTTTACATATTTTTGTCTACATGAACCTGAAGAAGTGGACAATAAAAAAGAACACATGTGGTCATCTTCTTTATGTAGAATGCAACAGTGTAAATATGTTTCATGGAGATTTCACCATGTGATGAAGATTTTGTGGTGGTTATTAAAACATTTTTATCTTCTGTTTAATAAGTATAAAGGACTCATGAATCCTATCCTTTTTATAACTGTATAGTCAGGTAATGTACAGTAGAAGTGAAGTTTATTCCTATAGAAATCCTAGTATAGTATTATCAATATATCTATATATATAAAGAAGGACGTATTTATGTATATTCAGGAATCACTCAAAAACACAACCATCAATTTCAATGAAACTTGATATACACATCCCTTGCTACCTAGAAAGAAATCTTGTGGGGGTCACAGCTCTCCAGTACGTACCATTCCTGAGATATTCCCCAAAAATGCAAATATGGCACATCACATGACCTACATTATTCAATAGAAGCCTGCAGGTCTTTCTATTCATATCCCAACTGTCATACACACGGTCACATGTCCCTTATCAGCCAAAAGATGGACTTAAAAACCCCGCCCCCAGGTCCCACTAAGCCACGCCCTCTCCCACTCCACCGCCGACAGGGATTGAAAAAGTGAAGGTAAAAATCTACTTCTGTCAGCTGCAGGGGTGGGTGGGGGGGGTGACTTTCTCCCTGCGGCTTATGCTCAGACAGCACAGTGCTGCTGTCTGAGAGTGAGCTGTTCCCAAAAAATGCATTAGCGAATAGAAGCCTGGTCACATGACCCTTATGAGCCAATAGAAGCTTGCAGGCCTTTAGTCTCCACATACACACAGTTTTACACCAGGTTTCGATAACAACCCAGCCATTTTTATTCACTGTTGTAGGTCAGATTTAAAGGGGCAGGGCGCTGTGGATGACACTGTTAAGAAAGTGCTGCGGAGGTCACAGTTCAGGGGCAGGTAGGGTGACCATTCAGGCCACCCTCAAAAGACGGACCTAAAAACCCCGCCCTAGGTCCCGCTAAGCCATGCCCCTCCCACTCCACAGCCGATAGGGATTGAAAAAATGAAGGTAAAAATCAACTTCTGTCAGCTGCAGGGGATCAAGTGAGGGCGACTTTATCCCTGCAGCTCACGCTCAGACAGCAGAGTGCTGCTGTCTGAGAGTGATCTGTTCAAAAGAACATTCCTGTGTCAGTCCAGGCCCTGCGCCGGACAGAGGACAGGGAGTCTGAAAGCTGGACTGTCCGGCCCAAAACCAGACCTCTGGCCACCCTAGGGGCAGGCTGCTGTTGAGGTCACAGTTAAGGGGACGGTCCACTTTGGAGGTCAAGTGTTAAGGGTCAGATTGCTGTAAAGGCCACTGTTAAGGGGACGGGGTGTTGTGGAAATCACTGTTAAGGAGATGGGGTACTGTGGAGGTCACTAATGAAGGGGCGGCCGCTGTGGAGGTCACTGTTAAAGGTGCAGGCTGCTGTGGAGGTCACTGTTAAGGGTGCGGGATGCTGTCGAGGTCATTGTTAAAGGGGCGGGCAGCTGTGGAGGTCACTGATAAGAGGGCGGGCACTGTGGTGGTCTTTGTTAAGGGGACAGGGAACTGTGGAGGTCACAGTTAAGGGGATGGTCCGCTATGGAGGTCAGTGTTAAGGGGCGGGGTGCTATATAAGTCACTGTTAAGACGGATACTGTCAATATCTTTTAATGACATGCACAAAAATTAAATGAAATAGATGAAATATACCCGTGCGAAGTTGGGTCCTTCTGTTAGTCATTGTATATGACATCTTTGACTTTATCACAGAGACCACATTGTTTGAACAAAGAGGGAGCAGCTCCAAGATAACCAGGGAGGACACTGCAGCGGTGAAACATAGCAGCCTGCCACCCAGGAGACATAACACATGTGAAAATGTATGATTGCAAGAAGTGTAAGCATTGGGATCACTAGTGATCATGAGAAAAAGGGTTTACTGAGTACACTATGTGAAAGGAGCAGTGTGCATGCATTATACCAATCCATTATATCAATCCATTTACTTCTATTGGAGTGGCTGAGATAGCAAAGCATTGTACACAGCAATCCCACAGACATGAATGGCTTAGTCATCATGACTCAAAGGGAACTTGGTAACCCCCATTCTCATAATCACTGAGGGTCCTAGAGATCGGACTCCTCTTACATTTAGCACCTTTCTTGTGGATAGATGAAATTATGTTTATGAATAAAGCTCTTTAAACCTGTAACCTCTCCTGACATGTCCGTTTTAACAATTACTTGCATTCCCCATGTAATAACAGTTCTGGAGCATCTATTCTTATGACTCTATGTTATCCAATTCCTTTATTATTTCTTCTGGAAATTATGAATGACATGCTAACATTTTGTAATGAAGATCCAGCTAACCAGCTAAGTTTTATCAGTTGGGAAGGGAGGGGTTCGTCCCTGCATAGCCTGACACTATCCAATCAGTGCTTGCATTGTAAGACTATGCTGGGACACACACCCAACCTCAAATACCCAACAGGACCTGAAGTACCCCAGGCCTAGGGGTATCTGCAATTGCTGTGTTTTGTATGTAATGTTATGCATTTAGATGCCATGTGTTCCAGCAGGGGAGGTAATGGTTGGTAATGGTTGGCAGGAACAGGGCTAACCACACTGTTCCTCCCCTCTTGGTAGGAGTGAACTGGTCCAAGTTCCTGCCAGTTGGGGGAGTTCCAGTCTAGTGAGTCAGACCTTCAGATAGTGGGGGATTGAAGAAGCAGCTCACAGAGCTCACACTTGCATGAACTGCATATTTTTACCTGTGGGGGAAGTTAAGGAGCCAAATATCCTTCTCCTACAAAAATTGCAGCTATAGACAGACTCAAGTAAATCCTAGAGAAAACAAGACAGCAAGGTGATCAGAGATACAACTTTACAGACACTGATGCAAGGTGAGGGACTACAGCCTAGACACCACCACCTACCTAAACCATAGCTAGGCCAGACCAACTTTAAGCCTATACTACAGTGGACACCTCTATCCACCAATGCTTGTTGGTGCCAACCTATTGTTATCTAACCAGCCACCATACCTAGTCATCTGGTGCCAGAATCTGCACTTTGCTCTTAATACTTCTAGATGTGCCACAAGTTATATTTTGCACTAGGTAAAGAAGTACTGTTATATTCTCACTTCTGGCCTCATTCTTCAAACTATCTGTTCAATGCACCGAGCAACAGCCTTATAGAGTACATCATGACATAACAACTCATCAGGGCAACTACCACTCTTATCCTCTGCATTGGCTCCTCAAGGGCTCACTACTGACCTTCATTACAAAAGCCAAGCAATTCATTCATAACTTCTAACAGAAATAAAATGAATGATACAACATAGGATCATAAGAATAGACGCCCCGGATTTTTTATTACAAGAAGGATACAAGAAGACATATCAGGAGAGGTTAGAGGTCTTCTTCAATACATTCCTATTTAAATCTACTCTTAGGCCCCTTTCACACGGGCGAGTTTTCAGCGCGGGTGCAATGTGTGAGGTGAATGCATTGCACCCACACTGAATCCGGACCCATTCACTTCTATGGGGCTGTGCACATGAGCGGTGATTTTCACCCATCACTTGTGCGTTGCGTGAAAATCACAGCAAGCTCTATATTGTGTGTTTTTCACGCAACGCAGGCCCCATAGAAGTGAATGGGGCTGCGTGAAAATCGCAAGCATCCACAAGCAAGTGGGGACCCGATCTTTATTATTTTCCCTTATAACATGGTTATAAGGGAAAAAATTGCTTTCTTAATACAGAATGCTTAGTAAAATAGGGATGGAGGGGTAAAAAAAAAATAATAATAATTTAACTCACCTTAATCCACTTGTTTGCACAGCCCGACTTCTCTTCTGTCTTCTTCTTTGAGGAAAAGGACCTGTGGTGACGTCACTGCGCTCATCACATGGTCCATCCCATGATCCATCACCCTGAGTTAAATTATTTATTTATTTATTTTAACCCCTCCCTCCCTATTTTACTAAGTATTCTGTATTAAGAATGCTATTATTTTCCCTTATAACCATGTTATAAGGGAAAATAATAAAATTTACAGAATACCTAACCCAAACCCGAACTTCTGTGAAGAAGTCCGGATTCGGTTCTGGGTACCAAACATGGCGATTTTTCTCACGCGCGTGCAAAACGCATTAAAACGCTTTGTATTCACGGGGAAAAATCATGCATGTTCCCGCAACGCACCCGCATCTTTTCCCGCAACGCACCTGCAACGCTTATGTGAAACCAGCCTTAGAGTTTGACAATTTTTTATAGGACTTCTTCATCTACTGGTACCGTAGTATAAATGGCTTCATATCAAAAAGTTAATAAACCTTTTGAAAAGTTTGGTTACTTTATTTGTGAGCAGCAGAATCTGATATACTGCAAAGTATTTGAGAAAAACGTGTTATCGATTGTAAAATGATATCTGTTTTATTCTTTTCTTTTTATATATAGCTACACTGGCTGTACAATGCAACTACTACTTTTGAAATATTATCCCTACTACCCTGCCTCTTCATAGCCTTGTGAAACATCTGCAGAAACACTTTTCGGATTCTGTGACTGGAAAGATTGGAGTATCACCATATCCAGGATCTGTTGTAGCACTCTCTCCATGGGACATAGGGAGATGACAGGAGGGTCATGGGAGTCTTCTTTTTCTACTTTGGGATTTTACTCCAGTGCCATCTGCAATCAGATTGTTAACACGTCAGTTCAATCTGTCAGAATCCCTTGAGTGCTGCTCAGCCGAGCGTGAAGAATCACCTTGTGTATTAGTAGCGGATGTCCCCAAACAGTACAGTGACTCAGTCAGGCAGCCTAAATGGGAGCAAAGACAATACCTTCACACTAGTGTACATTACTTATGTGCCCTGACCTAATATAGCAGTACCTCCAAGTGGCTGCGTTAAACTGTGCAGATATTCAATGCTTTTTATAAGCTACAACTCTTCTATTATAATGTTTACGGCCCCTGTCAAAGAATGCATTTGCAAAGGAAAAAAAAATAATCTCTATGTAATACGGGAAGATAACCACTAGATGACATAATTTCCTTTATTCCAAATTCTAAATTTATATTCAACATCTAGTGAAAAGGTGACATTCTTGCAGAGCTTGTAATTAAGATGACTGAGGTAAGCAAATTAAGGATGCTGGCACCATCGCTACCTTCATTTAATATTACCAATTACTGTCCTAAAGAGCAGAAAGCCTTGAATTTACAAACGGGCGAATGGTGGACTTCTGGCGTAATATTTCTTTTCTCACTTTAGCATGTGCCTTTAATTGGTTAATACATTAATGGGCGACTCAGTAATCACCATCCAGCCTTCAGAATTCCGTCTTTTCAATGCAGCTTATTCCATATAACATATTCCAGTCCAGTCCTAATTTTTTTCACTTTCCCGTTACAGCTATTTTCTTTTATTTTTCTCCTCCATTTACAGGTGCAGAATTAAAGAACACGTGCACTCACTATATTATTGATGCACTTAAGTGGAGTGTTCCAAAGCCTGCAATTACCGTGTAGGCTTATGGCCCTGAAGTAGATGGGGATAGTGGTGCTGCATATCCATGATTTGAAGGACATACAGTGATGATTATAGAGGTAGTACTCTACTTCCATTCCAGGCCTTTGTGTTTAGCTGGTTGTCATGGCAAGTAATTGGATAGAATTTAAGCCACTTTCTTCCAGGTGGGAAATTCATAATTTTGCCCTCCACCTAATTTTGTACATACTTTAAAAGAATCTGAAAGTTTTTTTAAAGGATTTGTGTTCTTGTATTAATTAGGCAATTGAACACCTCATTTATTATATTCATTAAAATGTGTTTTTGCTTGTTTTTGTCAGTGGTTGTTTACAGTTTGTTATTTTTCTGCACATTTTATATCACACTGTCTCGTTTTATTTTTGCAATGTTTATTAACCTTCTCGGGAATTCTACCTAACCCTACAAAGCAACAGGGCAACAAATGAGTTTTAGTGATACAAGATGGCTTTTTAGCTAGGATATTTTCTCAAGTAGACAGCTGCTCTCAAAAGGAAATCTCCTGCCTAAAGCAGAAAGACCAGAATCCTCTTCTCCTTTGTGACTCTATATCTGATACAGCTGGTGGCCTCTTCTCATCTAAGGTCCTCGCTTCAGCACTGAAAAAAAAAAAAAAAAAGCCAGCACTCATCTGACTCCATATGCTAGACCTCCATTTTTTTGCCTCCTTCAGCAGTCAATAAGCCTAATGCATTTTAATAACTACTGTTTATGCTTTCAAATGGAGTCTTTTCTTGTGTAGTACCTTCCGTTTTAACATATGGTGGGCTTTTATTCCTCCCCAACAACAAAAACATGTTTGGTTTTGCCAAAATAAATCTCAAGCACTCTTCATTTAGCTGAATTTCATGGGGAGAACATGAATTATTTATCAAAAGAATGAAAAACCAATTAACAGTAGCTTTTTGAGAATTTGCAACACTTGTCTGCAAATTGTAGACAAAAGTAATTAGAGGTTTGGGATACTGTTTGTTTTTTTGGAATCCGGTGAGGGGCGTTCTGTTTGGATCATCCTTAAAGGTTCACAATCCTCTGTTCTTCTGAGATTTAGAAGAGATGAAACTGTTACCAGGTAAGGAGGTGCCATATGTTTGTCCTGTGGATTATTTCATTGAACACCTGTCTGGAAATCATTTGCATAACAAAAGCGAGTTGTTCTTACTCAAGTACACTCCAAGGATAAATTAACACTATGCTCTGTACCTCTAGTATTGTTGCTATACTCTTCTATCAAGCATAGGAAGCCATACAGTATATATATGACAAATACAGTGATAAATTAATAAGCAAAATAAGACAGAATTGTCTCAATTTGCACAAAAAAAATCTGTTGTGCGTGCATTACATAATATTTACTTTATTATATTTTTAGACACTTTTTGGGGGATGTGGCTTCTGAAATAGGGGACATGGCTTAGTGGGAAGAGGTAAATATAACAACGGAGGCAAAGTAAGAAAATGAGGAGCATTCATTATTGTCTTCACGCCACTATTGTGGCTAGAGATGAGCAAAGTTCTTACAAATTCGATTCGGCTGCTTCGCTGCTTCGCAAAAATTTATGAAAAAATGCTTTGTGATGATTTACTTAGTCACGAAGCGCATTTCTTTGTAAGTAGTGGGCACAATGATGGGGAACAACGATTGCGCCTCCCCCCGTGATTGAACGCCTGTGATGCCGCATTCTTTGCTGATTAGGCCTTTCAGGGGTTGATCAGTTGAAAAAAGTATAAATTGTACTTATCTTGCTTAAAGATCCAGTGTGAAATATTGCGCGGTGCATGATGACATCAGACGTCACCACGCACGAGATTTTGTGTGGGATCCCTAAGCAAAATGAATGCTGCAGCCTCTTCGTGTTCGAATGGATGAGGTGAGTATGATTTTTTTTTAAAATTTTTGCTGCTATTTAAGGTAAAATTGATTAGTTACCACTAAGCACGAGGAAATTTTGATTCACGGCGAATCAAATTTTCCCTGAAATTCGGATTGAAGTCCACTTCGGATAGTTCGATTCACTCAACACAAACTATGATCAAGGGAACGAGATTTCTTGCTGTACACAAAACAGCTGTAACATTAAAACGTAATATTGTGTAGGTCCCTCTTGTGCCACGAAAACTATTGTGACCCATGTACTGTATAGCTGGAGTGCTTCATAGGACAATATGCATAACAATGAGATAGTGGTTGATACCAGTGATGCAAAAGTTTATGCTTTTACCTTGTTTAATTGTGCATATGGCACAGCAACAGACCTGCTTCTAATAATCAGTAGCTTATAGGTCCAGACGTGGCCATGGGACAAGCCGAAGATCCACAGTGGCCCAGATTTACTAATAGGGTCATTTATCAAACTGGCGTAAATTAGAACTAGCTTAGTTGCCCATAGCAACTAATCAGATTCCTCCTTTCATTTTCCAAAGGAGCTGTCAAAAATGAAAGGTGGACTCTGGTTGCTATGAGCAACTAAACTAGTTCTACTTTACAACAGTTTGATAAATTACCCCATAAGTCTGTAAATGGCATGAGCTTAGACAGGGTGTCTAGACCTATACCAGATTTATTACAGTGGCTCAGTTTTGTCTTCAGCAAGTAAAATGCATGCTCAATCGTATTCAGGTCAGGTGATTGACTTGGCCATTGCATAACATTCCACTTCTTTCCCTTAAAAAACTCTTTGGTTGCTTTTGCAGTATGCTTTGGGTCATTGTCCATCTGCACTGTGAAGCGCCGTCCAATGAGTTCTGAAGCATTTGGCTGAATATGAGCAGATAATATTGCCCAAAACACTTCAGAATTCATCCTGCTGCTTTTGTCAGCAGTCACATCATCAATAAATACAAGAGAACCAGTTCCTTTGGCAGCTATACATGCCCACACCATGACACTACCACCACCATGCTTCACTGATGAGGTGGTATGCTTAGGATCATGAGCAGTTCCTTTCCTTCTCCATACTCTTCTCTTCCCATCACTCTGGTACAAGTTGATCTTGGTCTCATCTGTCCATAGGATGTTGCTCCAGAACTGTGAAGGCTTTTTTAGATGTCGTTTGGCAAACGCTAATCTGGCCTTCCTGTTTTTGAGGCTCACCAATGGTTTACATTTTGTGGTGAACCCTCTGTATTCACTCTGGTGAAGTCTTCTCTAGATTGTTGACTTTGACACACATACACCTACCTCCTGGAGAGCGTTCTTGATCTGGCCAACTGTTGTGAAGGGTGTTTTCTTCACCAGGGTAAGAATTCTTTGGTCATCTTTTCGTGTTGCTGAGCTCACCGATGCGTTCCTTCTTTTTAAGAATGTTCCAAACAGTTGTTTTGGCCATGCCTAATGTTTTTGCTATCTCTCATCAGTTTTTTCACCAGCAATCGATCACTAAAGAGACAGCAGTATGCGTGCACAAATCCAACGGTGCAGAAGCTGAACTTGCTCCTGTCCAAGTTGCTGGTGCTGTGGTTCCTCCCTTTCCAAGTGGTGGACTCTGCACCTTTTAGAGAACTGATGGCTTGTGCCAAGCAGAGGTGGAGAGTCCCAAGCCGTCATTTCTTTGTAAAAAAGGTATTACCAGCCCTGCACAAATATGTAGAGCAAAAGGTGGGCCAGTCCTTGATCCTGTCGGTGTCTGCCAAAGTGCACAGCAGCGCCGACGTGTGGAGCTTTAACTATGGTCAGGGACAGTACATGTCCTTTACGGCCCACTGGATGAATGTGGTTCCTGCACAGCCACACCAGCAACTTGGCCAGGTCACTCCACTTCCGCTTCGACGTCACGCCGATGGTCATGTGATACTGTACGCCTCTGCCTCCTCATCCTCCACCATGTCCTCAGCCTCCACTGGAGGAACAAGTCACAGTGCCTCTCCAGCATACCACATGTGCAGGGCACGGCGGTGTCACCATGTTCTGCACCTCATTTCCCTTGGCGAACTGAGTCACACAGGTGAGGAACTGCTCCGTGTCCTACATCAAGAAATTGAATCCTGGCTTTCTCCGCGACAACTCAAAATCGGAACCATGGTGACCGACAACGGGAAGAACATTGTCTTGGCCCTGCGTCAAGGGGGCTGAGCCATGGCACACTTGTTCAATCTGGTTGTCAAGCAGTTCCTAAAGTCTTCCACCCATCTGCAAGACTTTGCATGCACTTCAGCCACTCGTACATCGCAAAGCACACCTTCCTCAAACCGCAGTGGCAGAAAATCCCCCAACATAGGCTGATACCCTCCATATGTTGGATCGACTATACGAACAGAGAAAATCCATCAACGATTGCTTTTTTTTTTTTTATTAATTATCTTTATTAATATATCAAAACAATTTACTATAAACAAAAGGATTAAGTAAATACTCCCCAACTTCAATATATTTTCCCCTTGTCCCAATTCCCTGCACCAACCCCCCTCCCCGTACCTGTGATGCGTCCACCCTCCTCTTCCCCCCTGCCCCCCCCCCCAATAGAAAAAAAAAAAAAAAGGGGGGGAGAGACAGGGGGACAGGGGAGAAAAAAATAAAAATACAAATTATAATAATAATAAATTCACAAGTAAAATTTTATAAATTATCACAACCAGTCAAATCTTCCAACCGCCCCATATCTTAATCCACTTCTCATCCGCATCTCTCTGCCTATACACGATTTTGCTCGTAGTTTTTTACCTTGTTAACTAGGTTTATCCATGTATTTAGTTCTGGAGTATGTCGAGCAAACTAGGTCCGACTAACCAAAATTCTAGCTAGCAGCAGTATCCTGCCTAAGACGATCTTTTGATACTCGTGGCTATTTATTTTGGAAAACTCATTAAGCAGAAACACTTGCGGTTCAAAGGGTATTCGTATTTTAAGTTTATAAGTGATGAAGTTATTAATGCTATTCCAGTATTTTATAAGTTCTGGGCAGGTCCAGATCATATGGAGATAGTCTGCACCTGAAGTGTCACATTTAGGGCACTTAGATGTATCTCTTAGCCCACATTTATTCAACCATGTAGGGGTGACATATAGTCTGTGGCAGATTTTAAAATGTACTAGAACATGATTAAAGTTCTGGGAAAGTGAACCTAAATTCGCAAAGATATTGCCCCATCCTTCCAATTGTATATTCGGACAATGCAATTCCCAGGCTCTTTGTCCTGGTGACTGTGTATCACTAAACCGTGCCTTAAGTAATAGTTTATATATGTTTGAAATCTTCATTCTAGATCCTCCCGTCCTCCCTATCCAATCATTCAAAAAGGATGAACTATCTATATCCAACACCAGTTTATCGTCCAGACTAGATAATGCTGAACGCAATTGAAGGTACCTAAACCATGAAAGGTTTTCTACATTATGTGATAGCTCTGTAAATGACTTAATCTCTCTATCCTTAACTACTTGTGAAATATACAAAATTCTATTCTTTTGACGAAATGTGTCCGCTGCAATACCAATTAATGTCTGTAAGTGTACATTATGCCAAAGAGGCGTAAATGTGAGTGGACCCTTTACCTTCAGCAATGTTCTAGTAGTCGCCCACACTTTCAAAAGTAGTTTTACAGTCTCTCTGTAACCCCGCTCTTGGCTCCTCAGTAGCCCGGATTCAAGCAGGGTAAATATATTATTATGAGCATAACTCCCTACTAAGCTCCCTAGAAGTGCACTATTTTTTGATGCATAGCACATCAATAGCTGGGCAGCAATAAAATACCCTTTAAGATAGGGGAGGTTTAAACCCCCACACTCCAGTGGTTTATATAAATATTCCAGTTTTATTCGAACTCGTTTTCTTCCCCACACTAAATCATTGATTATTCTTTCCATGAGTTTAAAATATTTATCTTCTATCCAGGTAGGTGTATTCCTGAGCACATAAAGGAATTGTGGTAGTATCACCATTTTAACCAATGAAACTCAGTCAGCTCTGGATAAGGGAAGTCTCAGCCAGATCCCTATTTTAGCTCTAATTTTCGTTATTAGGGGGATCAAATTAAGTTGTACAAAATTTTCAACCCTGGGCGATTTAATCAAGCCCAAGTATTGAAAAGTATCAACAATGTCCAACTGAGTCATAAGAACCTCTTTCTGTGGTAATGGGTCTCTTGGCATCAAACTGGTCTTAGACCAGTTTATAAGCAGACCGGACGCCTCACCAAATGATTTAACCATTTGAATAATTCTAGGAAGAGTTGTTTCCGTGTGGTCTATAAAAAAAAATCATCCGCATATAGAGGGATACGGTCTTGCACTCCTAGTGTTCCAAATCCTTTAACCTGATCATCCTGCCTGATGGCCAAAGCAAGGGGTTCAATGTAAATATCGAATAACAATGGGGATAGCGGGCAGCCCTGCCACGTACCTCTATTTAAATCAAAACTAGTAGTCAGGATCCCATTAAGACTTAATTTTGCCGTGGGAGATCTATACAATAATTTAAGGATACCTATAAATCTTTCCCCAAAGCCCATCCTTGTCAGCACCCTCCAGAGGAAACGCCACTCCACCCTGTCAAAGGCCTTAGAGGCATCCAGTGACAGGATGGAGCGGGTAGTCCCCCCAGGGGCTTGTATATTGGCAAGGAGCCGATGCAGATTGTGATGCGTACCCTTGTTTTGAATAAAGCCATTCTGATCTGGATGGACAATGGAGGAGATAACCCTAGAAAGCCTTGTGGCCAAAATCCTTGCAAGGAGCTTTACATCTGCATTAAGCAGTGAGATTGGTCTATACGATTCCAGATCTGCAGGATCCTTGCCTTTTTTAAAAAAATGAATGTTATTACTGCTTCCATCATTGAATCTGGCAGTTTCCCATCCTCCACCGATTCAGCAAAGACCCCCAACAGTCTAGGGAGAATAAACTCCTTGTATTTACTATAGAATTCGTATGGGAGTCCATCTGAACCGGGGGTGGAATTGGCCGAGCATAATTTAATAGCCCCCTCAAGTTCCTGAATTGAAAACTCTACCTCAAGTGCTTTCTTTTGAGCCCCGGTAATAGTTGGAAAAACAATGCCATCAAGATAAGAATCCATCATTTCATCTGTAATCTTGGATTCAGCTTTATAAAGATCTAAGAAGTGGTCCACAAAGGCTTTCTCTACTGGACCCTGTCCACTAACCGTCCTACCATTGGCCAGTCGGAGATTATCTATATATTTTTTGGATTCTTGACTCGAAATCACTCTGGACAAAAGTTTACCAGGTCGCCCTGACTCTGTAAAATATTTTTGCCCTTTAAAAAATAAACTTTGTTGGGCATTGTCCAGCAAGAAGTTAGAGTATGCTTGTGTGGTACTTTGCATATTTCCCTATTCTCCTCCGTCTTGTTTGTATAGAAGGATTGTGTCGCCAGAGATGCTAGTTCTTCTAGGTTTTTCTGTTTTTTCCCGTACTCCTTTTTGAGGTTCACAATGTTACTGACCATCATTCCCCTCATATAGGCCTTAAAAGTGTCCCATACCACTTGGATTTTTGCTGAGCCATAGTTGTTATCCCAAAATCGGTTAATTTCATTCTGAATTATTTCATGTCTCTTTATTACTGATAACCAATAAGGGTTTAATCTAAATGGGGGTCTCTGTATGTGTCTTTCCTGAGTCAAACAAAGTTCAAGGAGTAGCGGCAAGTGGTCCGAGATTGACCTTGTTTCATACTTCATTCGCTTTACCAGTCTCACATATTTTCTATTTATCAGGGCAAGATCTATTCTGGACATAGATTTACCTGCTTTACTAATGCATCAAAAGGCCCTTTTCCCCTGTCCTAAGTATCCCCAAACATCTTCGAACCCAGCCTCAAAGCAAAACCATGCCAAGGGTGACCCCTGAACAGGGTTATCTCCCTTGACACTCGTAGAGACCCTATCCAATACAGGATTAATGACACAGTTAAAATCGCCAATGATCAATTTTGGGCACTCTGGCCATTTATCCATAAATGATAGCAAAGAGTTGAGGATTGAAAAGGAGAATAGCGGTGGAATATAGACAAACGCCAGGATACATGTCTTCCCCCTCAACCTGCAGTATAGGAAGATAAATCTCCCTTGCTGGTCGACAGAGGATGCCTCGCACGCGAAATCAATCGTTCTATGTATAAAAACAGTAACACCTCTGGAGTAGCTGGAAAAAGTAGAATGATACGTGTGCGCAGCCCATCCCCTGCCGACCACCCTGGAGGTCTCCCCACTAAGATGCGTTTCCAGCAAGCATACTATTGCTGGGAGATGGATCCGTGTCAGATCAAAAACCGCTTGTCTCTTTACTCTATTCCCCAAACCGCGTACATTCCAAGCGAGAATTCTAATAGACATTATAAAAAGCGGTTAGGTGAAGTAGGGGAAAAAGGAAAAGAGAGAGAAAAAAATAAGAAATAAAAAAAGACGCATCACAGCCCAAATCCCACCCCCCATACAAATAATCCGCCACATATTGTAGCAGATTTCTCTCCTGTGACCATCCCTCCCACACTCCCCCCTGCTCGGCACCTCCCGAAAAAAAAAATTGTTCCCTGCAGATACTGAAACAGCTCATATCATTGCGTTCAAGCCAATCCGCGGCTTTATCCGGAGTATCAAAAAATAAGATTGTGTCCTTGAAAATAATCTGAAGTTTTGCTGGGAACATAAGGAAGTATTTGATATCCCTTTCTCTTAGCTTCTTTTTTGCCATCATAAATGAGCATCTCTTTTCTTGGATGTCTTTTGAAAAATCAGGAAAAAAGGCCAATCTATTTCCGTTATATACAACTGGTGAACATTCCCTCACCCTTCTCAGTAGCATATCTCTGTCCCCAGTAGTCAATAATTTAACAAGAAATGTCCGAGGTTGTCTCCCAGGGATTGGTTTGCCACCTGGGACCCGATGAGCTCTTTCTATCATGAATAGTGGAGAAAACGGATCCCTCCCAAAGTTCTCCAGGATTAACGTCTGTATAAATTGGATTGAATTCTTATCCTCGGCACCCTCTGGGACCCCCAGAATTCTCACGTTATATCTTCGCGATCTATCTTCAAGATCTACCACCTTTTTCTTCAAAAGATTGAATTCTATCTTCAGAGTGGAGATTTCAGAGTTTGTTTTTTGGGATTCATTCTGTATAAGAGCCATGGCGCTCTCCACATTCTTGACTCTGTCTCGAATTTTTGACATATCGTCTCTAATCAATCCCACATCAACTTGGATTAACCCGAGCTGAGTTGTAATGCCCTGTATTAAATCCCCGTTTTGTTTTACCGCCAGCAATATTTCTTTTAGTGGAGAGGAATTGACAATGGGCGTATCTTCTCCCTCCATTCCCTCTTCCTCCTGGGAGTGTCCGGAGGCTTTTTGTGGTTCTGTTTCCGTCACCCCAAAAATTATTGTTTTTTTTGGAACCAGTGCCCTTTTGTCCCCCCCTTGTATTCACCCTTGGAGACCTCAAGAATTGATCTATTTTTGTCGCTTCAAAGGTTTTAGTATTCGGTTTCTGGCCGGAGAGATCCGCCGAGCGCCTACTATTTTTTGGAGCCATTTCTTTTTCTTTTTTTTTTTTCCTATCCCCCTTTTTCTTCTTTCTCCTTCTCTTCTCTTCCCCCTCCTTTTTCAAACTGCTCCTTTATTTCTTCTCTTTTTTTTTCTTTTCCTTTTTTCTTTTTTTTTTCCTTTCCTCTCCTTCCCCCTTTTTTACCTCCTTTTCTTCCTCTTTTTTTTCCCCTTTTTTATTTGTATTTGTGCTGTATATTTTGTATTCACCTCCTTGTTCTCTCTTACAAACAAAACATGCACAGTATGAGTACGCTCTAGTAATGTTTTCATTAGGTATGCTCTAGTAGACTACCAACCTTTTTTCGGTTAGTTTTATTAATAGTAGGTTAGTTAGTAAGTATGGGGAGGAAGAAGGAGATGGGGGGGCCAACAGAAACAAACAGGAACAATCTCACCAACTTGAGCATCCAAGTGTCCACGGAGATCCCACCTGGGCGTCCAAACGATGTCCCCTCGATCCCAGGAATCACTTGGGGGGTGCAGAGCAAGAGAAGGTAGAGGCCCGTCCAGAGGAGGGGAGCGCAGGAGACCGGAGAGTCAGGAGGCGCACCAGCAATCAAAGAATCCAGGATCCCGAATACAGCAGGAACCAGCTGATCGCGCTTCACCGGTTCATACAGCAGGAACCAGCAGCAGGAACCAGCTGATCGCGCCTCACCCCACCGGCGGAACGCCAAGCACGAACCCAGGGGGAGAAGAAAAGAATCCAGCGACCCTCTATCCAGGCGGTCCCAGCGAGGTACGTCCCAGGTGCGGTGAGAGAGGCAGGAGGATTGGGAATGTACAAAACACAGCTGGGAAGCGAGCGGAGTCAGGGGCTAAGGGGACAAAATACACCCCAGAACCATGAACCATGGAGGCAGAAACGGCCATGAAGACGCCAGGAGGAGCGGGATAGTGGGATAGCGAGCCACGAGGAGAGAGGAGAGCGTGACGTGCTACGTCTATGTCATCGCGTCAACCTGTCAATGATTTCTTGATGATGCAAGCGGATAGGAGTACTCCCCTGTGTAACTTCGATGTCAGCCAGTGGCAGCTCATGCATGACACCTGCCGTTTGCTCAGGGCATTTGAGGACGCCACTTTATTTGTCAGTCTCCAGGACTATGGGATGAACAATGTCATTCCACTGCTTCATGTCCTAGAACAGATGGTGGTTACAATGGCTGGTCAAGGGACTGGAGATGTGGCGCCTAGATCTCACGGCCACATGAGCCCTGTGGCAGCTGAACTGCAAGAGGAGCAGGAGGGGGAGGAGGACATTGGAGCACAGGCAATGTGTAGCAAAATAGGTGTTTTTTCTACTCAGGTGACAGGAGATGAGGAGCAGGAGCAGCCAGAGGAGCAACAGGGCGATGAGGAAGATGAGAAAGAGGACCCAGACACACAACGTGGCAGTATGCAGTGGACATGGAGGCAGAAAGTCCCTCCGAGTCACTTGCACAAATGGTTTGACGCATGCTCATTTACTTGCATAGTGACAGCCGAATTGTCACCATTCGGCAGAGGGATGACTTCTGGCTCTCCACCTTGTTGGACCCTCGCTACCGGTCCAGAACTTTTTTACACCCACTAAGAGGGAGGACAAACTGAACTACTACAGAGACATCCTATGTAGTCAGTTGGCCGCTGCCTATCTGCGCCATCGTCCATCCTCTCACAGGTCTGACTGGGGGGGCCCTCTGCGCTCACGTTCCACTGCCATGGCTGCTGGGGAGAGGTGGGGTGGCAGGAGCAGTACCAGCTCCATCAGCAGCAGCCTGAGTCTACAGTAGCTGATGAGTATCTTTCTCCTCCATAGTGAAGAAACTACTAACCAGCATCAGCAGGTAGACCTGGAGCAGGACCTGAACCAGCAGGTGGTTGCATACTTGGACAGCACCCTTTCAACCCAAATTGAAGATCTGCTGGACTGCTGGGCAGCCAAACTGGATTTGTGGCTACAACTAGCGGAGTTTGCCCTGGAAAAGCTGTCCTGCCCGGCCAGTAGTGTGGCATCAGAGCCGGTGTTTAGTGCGGCGGGGGCCATAGTTACTCCAAGGAGAACTCGTCTGTCCACCCAAAATGTGGAGAGACTGACCTTTGTCAAGATGAATCAGGCGTGGATCAGCCAGGATTTCCAACCATCAATGCCTGATGCATCAGATTAGATTATCCATGCCGCCTCACCCAAACCTTAACATTTTTTTCTGGCTACCTGCCTCAGCTACTACTCTGATGCTGCCACCCACCTGATGCAAGGAACTACTATAAGCCTTAAGGGCTCATTACTACACTTGATCTGGGTCAAGTGTGGTAATGAGCCCTTGAGGCTGACAGTAGTTACTTGTATAAGTATATCTCTACCCAGATCGGGTCCGTTTTGTTATTAACCCACCTGATGCCACACATCTAATGCCAAGTGCTCCTTCTTTCAACCACCTTCATCAGCGGGTACTGGTATTGCCACCCACTGCCCCACTCTGTCACCAGGTCACTTTGTGATATCCTGATGATGCTGCCATTTTCACACTAGGGTATGTTACCTTGCCACTCTGTGGTATCCTGATGCTACTGCCATAGCCACACTGTCACCTTGCCACCCTGTGGTATCCTGATGCTGCTGCTGCTGCCATCTCCACACTATGTCACCCCGCCAATCTGTGGTATCCTCCTGATGCTGCTGCTGTCGCTACCTCCAGGTTCTGTAATTGTGCCTTCTCCTGATGCTGCCAAATCCAAATATGTAATTGTGCTAATCGGTTTCCTTCTCCTGATGCTGCTGCTGCCACTTCCAGACTCTGTCATTGTGCCACTCAGTGGCCTCCTCATACTGCTACCAACCCCAGACTCTGTCATTGTGCCACTCGGTGGCCTTCTCCTGATGCTGCCAACTCCAGATTCTGTCATTTTGCCACTCTGTGGCCTCCTCATACTGCTGCCAACTCCAGATTCTGTTATTGTGCGACTTGGTGGCCCTCCTCTTGATGCTGCCAACTCCAGACTGTGTCATTGTGCCACTCGGTGGCCTCCTCATACTGCTGCCAACTCCAGACTCTGTCATTGTGCCACTCAGTGGCCTTCTCCTGATGCTGCCAACTCCAGACTCTGTCATTGTGCCACTATGTGGCATTCTCCTGATGCTGATGCTGCTGCCACCTTCAGACTCTTTCATTGTGCCACTCGGTGGCATCCTCCTACTGCTGCCAACTCCAGACTGTGTCATTGTGCCACTCGGTGGCCTTCTCCTGATGCAAGTCCCACTCTGATTGTGAGATCTTCAATCAAGATGGCAGCACAAACAGATGAGGTAAGTATGATTTTTTTAAATTTTTTACCGCCATTCAGTGAAAATCAATATGCTACCACATAGCACGAGGAAATTCTGCTTTGCGGCGAATCGAATTCTCCCTGATCGTGGAATTTGATTAGCTCAACACTATTAACAGACATCTATGGACGCCAAATCACTATATTTTACAGAGCCATAAAATAGTACATTGTGTGAACCCTTGGGCCTTTCTTATAATTTGAGGTTTAAGGGCCTACCACCATCTCACACACTTTTGAATGCCTTGGTGCAACTGTACCCTCAGTACCATGTAGATTTACACCCCTCACAACCATAGTATATTTCTATATTTTCATAGTGATATATAGAACTAAATGCTGGGATGGGCACCACTGATGTGAATCTTAGCACTGAGCACAGAAGTGCCAGGGGGAGTAAAACACAACTGGATCGCACATCTACAATGCTATGCTTTGATCTAATCGAACTCGCTTCTCAGCGCCATGTTGGAGTGTACAGCCCCCCATACTGCATGCTGTACAAGAGGCATTAGTGTACATTTTGATCAAAAGGCATAAGCCCACTCACCAGGCCAAAGTCGCCTCTTTGAGTGGGACCAACTCTGACAAAAAGGCGCAGCGTAATGCGGTGACAAAGCGGCACTGCCCTAGTAGGCGGCGGGACCCAGGAGTTAAACAGCAACCCTGCTGTCTGACAATGCCACCCATGGCACTGGGTCCCACCAACCCACCAGTACAGCACCACAAAAACAAAGGCCACCACGCAGTACTGCACCATGTGAACAGTTGTCTAACACAACATGTCCATAGCTATCAGGAGCTACAGGTCAATGACCACTATATGCAGACTTCTGTGATTAAAACCACCTGTGCCGAATGGGAGGAGTGCTGATACCAGTAATAAAGAAGAAGATAGTCCAATTACATGTCAGGGGGAGAAAAGCAGAACTGGATCGCACATCCACAATGCTATGCTTTGATCTAATCAAACTCGATTCTCAGCGCCTACTAGGGCAGTGCCGCTTTGTCACCGCATTGTGCTGCACCTTTTTGTCAGAGTTGGTCCCACTCAAAGAGGCGACCTTGGCGTGGTGAGTGGGCTTATGCCTTTTGATCAAAATGTACACTAATGCCTCTGGTACAGCATGCAGTATGGGGGGCTGTACACTTTAAAATGGCGCTGAGAAGCGAGCTCAGATGAAAGCATAGCACTGTGGATGTGCGATCCAGTTCTGTTTTTCTCCCCATCATAACTGAGCACAGAAGTCTGTTGATGTAAAGATTAACATTTGAAAATTGCAAATCTCAAAATTTTATGATGAGCCGGAAGGCAATGAAAAATTTGGATCGAAGTGCACTTTGCTAACTTCAATTTGCTGAACACTAGCCTTGTCCATAAAAAAGCTGCTGATGGAGGGTCATGTGACCAGGCAAATCCCTTCCTTTTGATGTCTCCTCCATTCAAATACACCGCCCCTGCCATCTGCACTTGCACTGTTGGCAGTTTTGTGCAGGTGCAGTGCATCTGAATGCAGGAGACATCACATGGAGGTGATTTGTTTGATCACATGACTCTCCATCAGCGACCATCTTATGGACGGGACCTCTATGCGGACAGCACAGAAGATTTGCCAAACAATGGGGCATATCTTATGAAATAAAGCAAACGTCAAATAATATCAACAGAGGCTACATATGCATTATAGTCCTCTTACATACACATTGGTCACAAGTAGCCAGAAAGTAGTCAACCCCTTAAAAATGAGTTGTGTGATCTGAATTAGCAAAAATAGGGAAAATTGAGAAGGGTGCAAATATATATATATTTTTTTCACAGTACTACGTTTCTGTTAATTTGAAAGTATATATAATATAAAATCCAATATTTGCTACTGGCAAGTAGTTCCCTTCAATGAGCCGCTATCAAGAAGCATCTTCTAGAAGATCAACCAGAAAAGTGTAATTTGAAATATGACAATTTCTTCTCTCTTCTGCCGGGTTGTGAGTCAGTAAACATTTGAGCCAGGTGGCAGCGAAAGTAATTTACTCAGTGTTTTGTCTACAACCTTGAGCAGCAACGATATCACTTGTAGCATCAGAGCCTTTGAAGTAAGTGAATTTGATTTGAAATCCAAGTGTCAGGCTCCTTATGATCTTGAGCAGATCCCTTTATCTCCCTGTGCTACAGGCACCAATAATTAAATTGCCTGCTGCTTAGAGTGTGTGCGGTTATAATGATGTACGGGTAATTGAGAAATTACCAGAACAAACTGATGATGAAGTAGCACTTCTCTTTGTCCTGAGTAATACACAACTCTGCCTTAGACATTCATTTAACTCTATGGACCATATAGGGACCATTCACTATTTGTACAGCACCAACACTGTCATATGCACAAGATAGCTGTTTGCTGAACAAAGGCCTTGGCCTCTCCAAAAAATATAGGGGGACATTTATCAAACCAGATATGACATGTTTTTGGTGTAAAAATTTCGAACAATATGCCAGTTGTGACTCTCTTGAGACATTTCTGAGAGGAATACAATCGGTTTTTTTGAGGACATGCTGAACTGTCCGCAACAAAACGGATCCGCATTTTTGCGGACAGCATAAGGCTGTAGGCAATGAGCCCGTAGGAGACACTACACTTTTCAAAGTGATCTATTTTTAAGACAGAAAAGTAAGATTAGACATGGATGATGGCACATTTACTGTCTGCGACACTTGACATGTAGCATAAAAGTCCCATCCTACACCAGGCAACCCCCTGGTGTATTTTATAAGCCATACAACACAATTCAGTGGCACCAAATACAGGAAAATTGTGTACCATTTCATAAATTTGGTGCAACTATACAATGCAAAACCAGACTTAGGGCTCATTGCACACAAATGTATTTTCTTTCCGTGTCCGTTACTTTTTTTTGCGTTCCGTATACGGAACCATTCATTTCAATGGGCCCACAAAAAAAAAACGGAAGTTACACCATGTTTATTTCGTTTCCGTATGTCCGTATTTCTGTTTCGATAGTACTGTTCTATTAGGGGCCAGCTGTTCCGTTCTGAAAAATACGGAATGCACACGGATGTCATCTGTGTTTTTTGCGGATCTGTTTTTTGCGGACCGCAAAATACATACGGTCGTGTGCATAAGCCCTTAAAAGTGTCATGAAAATCATCTGGATTGATAAGCTCTTTTAATAGCTTTGGGTGTATCCCATCAGGCCCCTGTGACTTATTTGTATTAATTTTAGACAGCTGACTTAGAACCTCTTCCTCTGTAAAGAAACATGCATCAAAAGATTCATTAGTCTTCTTTACTAACTGAGGTCCTTCTCCTTCATTTTCCTTTGTAAAAACTAAACAGAAGTATTCATTGAGGCAGTTATCTAGTTCTTTATCTTCTTCCATATACCTTCCTTCTTTTGTTTTTAATTTGGTAATTCCTTGTTTTAGTTTCCTTTTTTAATTTATGTATCTGAAGAATGTCTTAGTTCTTTACACTATTTCAGGTTAAATCAATTTGCTGCGGCAAAATCAAATTTAGCCTGAAATTTGGATCTCTATTCGCTCATTACTAGCATTTAGCGGTGAACTAGCAAAACCATTAACAGATTTATTTAACCAATCACTGATAACAGGAGTAGAGTTGAGCGAACCCGAACTGTAAAGTTCGGGTTCGAACCGAACTTTAGGGTTTTCGGCACCCGGACCCGAACATTTACGTAAAAGTTCGGGTTCGGTGTTCGGCGATTTTCATGGCGCTTTTTGAAAGGCTGCACAGCAGCCAATCAACAAGCGTCATACTACTTGCCCCAAAAGGCCATCACAGCCATGCCTACTATTGGCATGGATGTGATTGGCCAACTGCAGCATGTGACCCAGCATCTATTTAAGCTGGAGTCACGTAGCGCCGCACGTCACTCTGCTCGGATTAGTGTAGGGAGAGGCTGCACTGCTGTAAGGGAGAGATCAGGGAGAAATCTTATCAATAACTGGTTTATGTACTCAGCGATCTACAGTAAAAGTGTTTTGTGAGTGCAGGGCACAATTTTTTTAAGCCTGCCCTGAGCCAACTACTGCTGAATACGAACATTTTTTTACTTCAGTTAGTCAATATCAATACATGATCGGCAGCTATTTTATGCAACGATAGTGCACCAGCACAGGCTATCCGCATGTCTGCAAGTCCAGAAATACAGCTTTTTGCTTACTGAGGTTAAAAAAATACATCTGTTAAATATAGTGCACATCTGGGATTACACGTGCATAAGTGACTGTCACATTTAGGCCAGAAATACGGCTTTTTGGTTACTGGGGTGAAAAAACCCTCTAATATACTGCACATCTAGGATTAGACAAGCATAAGTGACTGTCACATTTAGGCCAGAAATACGGCTTTTTGGTTACTGGGGTGAAAAAACCCTCTAATATACTGCACATCTGGGATTAGACTTTAATAAGTGAGTGTCACATTTAGGCCACAAATAAGGCAAATAGGATACTGTGGTGAAAAAACCCTTTTTTTCATATACTGCACATCTGTGATTACACGTGCATAGGTGACTGTCACATTTAGGCCACAAATAAGGCTTTTAGGATACTGTGGTGAAAAATCCCTCTCATATACTGCACATCTGGGATTACACTTGCATAGGTGACTGTCACATTTAGGCCACAAATAAGGCTTTTAGGATACTGTGGTGAAAAAAAACCTTTTTTTCATATACTGCACATCTGTGATTACACTTGCATAGGTGACTGTCACATTTAGGCACAAATAAGGCTTTTAGGATACTGTGGTGAAAAAAAACCTTTTTTTTTCATATACTGCACATCTGTGATTACACTTGCATAGGTGACTGTCACATTTAGGCCACAAATACCGCTGTCATATAGAGTTAAAAAACATTTTTTTTAGTGCAATACCCTACATCAGGGTTTTTATTGGCAGTTAATTATTTTTAACAGATTTAACCACTTTTTACTTTGCTTTGTGAACGCTAACTATGAGGCAAACATCTAATAAGGGACGCGGTCATCGTCGTGGTGGTGGTGTTGGTGGAGCCTCTGGTGCAGGGAGAGGACGTGGCCATTCTGCCACAGCTACACGTCCTACTGAACCTACTACATCAGGTCCCAGTAGCAGCCAGAATCTACAACGATATTTGGTCGGGCCTAATGCCGTTCTAAGGATGGTAAGGCCTGAGCAAGTACAGGCGCTAGTCAATTGGGTGGCCGACAGTGGATCCAGCACGTTCACATTGTCTCCCACCCAGTCTTCTGCAGAAAGCGCACAGGTGGCGCCTGAAACCCATGCCCATCAGTCTGTCACATCACCCCCGTGCATATCGGGGAACCTGTCTGAGCCTCAAGTCATGCAGCTGTCTCTTATGCTGTTTGAAGACTCTGCTGGCAGGGTTTCCCAAGGGCATCCACCTAGCCCTTCCCCAAGGGTGGAAGACATAGAATGCACTGACGCACAATCACTTATGTTTCCTGATGAGGACATGGGAATACCACCTCAGCACGTCTCTGATGATGACGAAACACAGGTGCCAACTGCTGCGTCTTTCTGCAGTGTGCAGATCGAAAAGGAGGTCAGGGAGAAAAACTGGATGGAAGACGATGCAGGGGACGATGAGATCCTAGACCCCACATGGAATGAAGGTTGTGCCACTGACTTTCAGAGTTCGGAGGAAGAGGCAGTGGTGAGACTGAGCCAACAGCGTAGCAAAAGCGGGAGCAGGGTGCAAAAGCAGAGCAGCCGTCACCAAAACGGTTCGCCTGCTACTGGCCACCGTCAACAGGGACCGAGCACACCAAAGGCAGCTTCAAGGAGTTCCCTGGCATGGCACTTCTTCACACAATGTGCTGATGACAAGACCCGAGTGGTTTGCACACTGTGCCATCAGAGCCTGAAGCGAGGCATTAACGTTCTGAACCTTAGCACAACCTGCATGACCAGGCATCTACATGCGAGACACGGGCTGCAGTGGAGTAAGCACCTTCAAAACCAAGAAAGGGCTCAGGCCCCTCCTGCTCCCTCTTCTGCTGCCGCCTCGGCCTCTTCCTCCGCCTCTGGAGGAACGTTGGCACCTGCCGCCCAGCAAACAGAGGATGTGCCACCAACAACACCACCTCCGTCACCAAGCATCTCCACCATGTCACACAGAAGCGTTCAGCTCTCCATCTCACAAACCTTTGAGAGAAAGCGTAAATTCTCACCTAGCCACCCTCGATCCCTGGCCCTGAATGCCAGCATTTCTAAACTACTGGCCTTTGAAATGCTGTCATTCAGGCTGGTGGAGACGGACAGCTTCAAACAGCTCATGTCGCTTGCTGTCCCACAGTACGTTGTTCCCAGCCACCACTACTTCTCCAGGAGAGCCGTGCCCTCCCTGCACAACCAAGTATCGGATAAAATCAAGTGTGCACTGCGCAACGCCATCTGTGGCAAGATCCACCTAACCACAGATACGTGGACCAGTAAGCACGGCCAGGGACTCTATATCTCCCTAACTGCACACTGGGTAAATGTAGTGGTGGCTGGGCCCCAGGCGGAGAGCTGTTTTGCGCACGTCCTTCCGCCGCCAAGGATCGCAGGGCATCATTCTTTGCCTCCTGTTGCCTCCTCTTCCTACTCAGCTTCCTCCTCCTCTTCTACCACCTCCTCATCCGGTCAGCGACAGACCTTCACCACCAACTTCAGCACAGCCAGGGGTAAACGTCAGCAGGCCGTTCTGAAACTAATGTGTTTTTGGGGACAGGCCCCACACCGCGCAGGAGTTGTGGCGGGGTATAGAACAACAGAAGTGGTTGCTGCCAGTGAGCCTCAAGCCCGGCCTGGTGGTGTGCTATAATGGGCAAAATCTCGTTGCAGCTCTGGGACTAGCCGGTTTGACGCACATCCCTTGCCTGGCGCATGTGCTGAATTTGGTGGAGCAGAAATTCATTCACAACTACCCCGACATGTCTGAGCTGCTGCATAAAGTGCGGGCCGTCTGTGCGCGCTTCCGGCGCTCTCATCCTGCCGCCGCTCGGCTGTCTGCTCTACAGCGTAACTTCGGCCTTCCCGTTCACCGCCTTATATGCGACGTGCCCACCAGGTGGAACTCCACCTTGCACATGCTGGAGAGACTGTGCGAGCAGCAGCAGGCCATAGTGGAGTTTCAGCTGCAGCACACACGGGTGAGTCGCACTGCAGAACAGCACCACTTCACCACCAATGACTGGGCCTCCATGCGAGACCTGTGTTCCCTATTGCGCTGTTTCGAGTACTCCACCAACATGGCCAGTGGCGATGATGCCGTTATCAGCATTACAATACCACTTCTATGTCTCCTTGAGAAAACACTTAGGGCGATGATGGAAGAGGATGTGGCCCAGGACGAAGAGGAGGAAGAGGGGTCATCTCTAACACTTTCAGGCCAGTCTTTTAGAAGTGGCTCAGAAAGAGGATTTTTGCAACAGCAGAGGCCAGGTACAAATTTGGCCAGCCAGGGCCCACTACTGGAGGAGGAGGAGGAGGAGGATGGGGATGAAGCATGTTCACAGCGGAATGGCATCCAACGCAGCTCGGGCCCATCACTGGTGCGTGGCTGTGGGGATACGGAGGACGCAGACGATACGCCTCCCACAGAGGACAGCTTGTCCTTACCTCTGGGCAGCCTGGCACACGTGAGCGACTACATGCTGCAGTGCCTGCGCAACGACTGCAGAGTTGTCCACATTTTAACGTGTGCTGACTACTGGGTGGCCACCCTGCTGGATCCCCGTTACAAAGACAATGTGCCGTCCTTAATTCCCTCAGTGGAGCGTGATCGGAAGATGTGCGACTACAGGCGCACGCTGGTAGACGCGCTCCTGAGAGCATTCCCGACTGACGCCGGGGGACAAGTGGAAGCACAAGGCAAAGGCAGGGGAGGAGGAAGAGGTCGCCAATGCAGCTGTGTCAGCGCCAGCACCTCAGAAGGCAGGGTTAGCATGGCCGACATGTGGAAAAGCTTTGTCACCTCGCCGCCACAACCGGCCCCCAACTGCTGATATGGAGCGTGTTAGCAGGAGGCAGCATTTGAACAACATGATGAAACAGTACCTGTGCACACGACTACACGTACTGACTGATGGTTCTGCCCCATTCAACTTCTGGGTCTCCAAATTGTCCACATGGCCAGAGCTTGCCCTGTATGCCTTGGAGGTGCTGGCCTGCCCTGCAGCCAGTGCACTTTCTGAACGTGTATTTAGCACGGCAGGAGGCGTCATTACATACAGACGCAGCCGCCTGTCCACAGCCAACGTGGACAAGCTCACGTTCATTAAAATGAACCAGGCTTGGATCCCACAAGACTTGTCTGTACCTTGTGCAGAATAGACATTTATACCACCATCAGACATACATTCTTGTACTCAAGTCAAGTGCAATGATTCTTTGTTTTCTTTTTTTTATTTGTCCCAATATTTTGGGTGCTACCTACCCCAATAAAAAATAAAAAAAAACATTGTTGGCTACCTCCTCCTTCTCCATTGCTGCCTACACCTACAACACCACATTCACCGCCTCCTCAACCTCCGACTCCATATCCAACTCCTTCTCTGAGTTGCAGGTTAATAATTTGTAATTGTTCGTTATTTTATTTCATGTTAAGGTATTTCCCTATCCACATTTGTTTGCAGAGCAGTTGCCATGCTCTTAAGCACATTTTACTGCCTTTTACATCCTTCTAGCCTTTTCAAGGACTATTTTAGAGCCATTTTAATTTTAAAAAAGTGCCAATTTTAGTACCCTAAATTGAAAAAAATCTTTTTTTCAATTGTCGGGTGACATTTTACCATTTTTGGCGTATACAAACCCCTGCTGTGCCTGGGTGACAGGGGCCTAAATCTCTCAAAATCCTCTGTTCTATTGCTGGGTGACATGAACCCCCTTTTGCCGTGAATGAACCCCTGCTGTGCCTGGGTGACAGGGGCCTAAATCTCTCAAAATCCTCTGTTCTATTGCTGGGTGACAAGAACCCCCTTTTGCCGTGAATGAACCCCTGCTGTGCCTGGGTGACAGGGGCCTAAATCTCTCAAAATCCTCTGTTGTATTGCTGGGTGACAAGAACCCCCTTTTGCCGTGAATGAACCCCTGCTGTGCCTGGTTGACAGTGGCCTAAATCTCTCAAAATCCTCTGTTGTATTGCTGGGTGACAAGAACCCCCTTTTGCCGTGAATGAACCCCTGCTGTGCCTGGGTGACAGGGGCCTAAATCTCTCAAAATTCCTCTGTTGTATTGCTGGGTGACAAGAACCCCCTTTTGCCGTGAATGAACCCCTGCTGTGCCTGGGTGACAGTGGCCTAAATCTCTCAAAATCCTCTGTTGTATTGCTGGGTGATAAGAACCCCCTTTTGCCGTGAATGAACCCCTGCTGTGCCTGGGTGACAGGGGCCTAAATCTCTCAAAATCCTCTGTTGTATTGCTGGGTGACAAGAACCCCCTTTTGCCGTGAATGAACCCCTGCTGTGCCTGGTTGACAGTGGCCTAAATCTCTCAAAATCCTCTGTTGTATTGCTGGGTGACAAGAACCCCCTTTTGCCGTGAATGAACCCCTGCTGTGCCTGGGTGACAGGGGTCTAAATCTCTCAAAAGCCTCTGTTGTATTGCTGGGTGACAAGAACCCCCTTTTGCCGTGAATGAACCCCTGCTGTGCCTGGGTGACAGGGGCCTAAATCTCTCAAAATCCTCTGTTTTATTGCTGGATGAGAAGAACCCCCTTTTACCGTGAATGAACCCCTGCTGTGCCTGGTTGACAGTGGCCTAAATCTCTCAAAATCCTCTGTTGTATTGCTGGGTGACAAGAACCCTCTTTTGCAGTGAATAAACCCCTGCTGTGCCTGGTTGACAGTGGCCTAAATCTCTCAAAATCCTCTGTTGTATTGCTGGGTGACAAGAACCCCCTTTTGCTGTGAATGAACCCCTGCTGTGCCTGGGTGACAGGGGCCTAAATCTCTCAAAATCCTCTGTTCTATTGCTGGGTGACAAGAACCCCCTTTTGCCGTGAATGAACCCCTGCTGTGCCTGGGTGACAGGAGCCTAAATCTCTCAAAATCCTCTGTTCTATTGCTGGGTGACATGAACCCCCTTTTGCCGTAAATGAACCCCTGCTGTGCCTGGGTGACAGGGGCCTAAATCTCTCAAAAGCCTCTGTTCTATTGCTGGGTGACAAGAACCCACTTTTGCCGTGAATGAACCCCTGCTGTGCCTGGGTGGCAGGGGCCTAAATCTCTCAAAATTCCTCTGTTGTATTGCTGGGTGACATGAACCCCCTTTTGCCGTGAATAAACCCCTGCTGTGCCTGGGTGACAGGGGCCTAAATCTCTCAAAATCCTCTGTTCTATTGCTGGGTGACATGAACCCCCTTTTGCCGTGAATGAACCCCTGCTGTGCCTGGGTGACAGGGGTCTAAATCTCTCAAAAGCCTCTGTTGTATTGCTGGGTGACAAGAACCCCCATTTGCCATGAATGAACCCCTGCTGTGCCTGGGTGACAGGGGCCGAAATCTCTCAAAATTCCTCTGTTGTATTGCTGGGTGACAAGAACCCCCTTTTGCCGTGAATGAACGCCTGCTGTGCCTGGGTGACAAGGGCCTAAATCTCTCAAAATCCTCAGTTGTATTTCTGGGTGACATGAACCCCCTTTTGCCGTGAATGAACCCCTGCTGTGCCTGGGTGACAGTGGCCTAAATCTCTCAAAATCCTCTGTTGTATTGCTGGGTGATAAGAACCCCCTTTTGCCGTGAATGAACCCCTGCTGTGCCTGGGTGACAGGGGCCTAAATCTCTCAAAATCCTCTGTTGTATTGCTGGGTGACAAGAACCCCCTTTTGCCGTGAATGAACCCCTGCTGTGCCTGGTTGACAGTGGCCTAAATCTCTCAAAATCCTCTGTTGTATTGCTGGGTGACAAGAACCCCCTTTTGCCGTGAATGAACCCCTGCTGTGCCTGGGTGACAGGGGTCTAAATCTCTCAAAAGCCTCTCTTGTATTGCTGGGTGACAAGAACCCACTTTTGCAGTGAATGAACCCCTGCTGTGCCTGGGTGACAGGGGCCTAAATCTCTCAAAATTCCTCTGTTGTATTGCTGGGTGACAAGAACCCCCTTTTGCCGTGAATGAACCCCTGCTGTGCCTGGGTGACAGGGGGCTAAATCTCTCAAAATCCTCTGTTTTATTGATGGATGAGAAGAACCCCCTTTTACCGTGAATGAACCCCTGCTGTGCCTGGTTGACAGTGGCCTAAATCTCTCAAAATCCTCTGTTGTATTGCTGGGTGACAAGAACCCTCTTTTGCCGTGAATAAACCCCTGCTGTGCCTGGTTGACAGTGGCCTAAATCTCTCAAAATCCTCTGTTCTATTGCTGGGTGACAAGAACCCCCTTTTGCCGTGAATGAACCCCTGCTGTGCCTGGGTGACAGGGGCCTAAATCTCTCAAAATCCTCTGTTCTATTGCTGGGTGACATGAACCCCCTTTTGCCGTAAATGAACCCCTGCTGTGCCTGGGTGACAGGGGCCTAAATCTCTCAAAAGCCTCTGTTCTATTGCTGGGTGACAAGAACCCACTTTTGCCGTGAATGAACCCCTGCTGTGCCTGGGTGGCAGGGGCCTAAATCTCTCAAAATTCCTCTGTTGTATTGCTGGGTGACATGAACCCCCTTTTACCGTGAATGAACCCCTGCTGTGCCTGGGTGACAGGGGCCTAAATCTCTCAAAATCCTCTGTTCTATTGCTGGGTGATATGAACCCCCTTTTGCCGTGAATGAACCCCTGCTGTGCCTGGGTGACAGGGGTCTAAATCTCTCAAAAGCCTCTCTTGTATTGCTGGGTGACAAGAACCCACTTTTGCAGTGAATGAACCCCTGCTGTGCCTGGGTGACAGGGGCCTAAATCTCTCAAAATTCCTCTGTTGTATTGCTGGGTGACAAGAACCCCCTTTTGCCGTGAATGAACCCCTGCTGTGCCTGGGTGACAGGGGCCTAAATCTCTCAAAATCCTCTGTTTTATTGATGGATGAGAAGAACCCCCTTTTACCGTGAATGAACCCCTGCTGTGCCTGGTTGACAGTGGCCTAAATCTCTCAAAATCCTCTGTTGTATTGCTGGGTGACAAGAACCCTCTTTTGCCGTGAATAAACCCCTGCTGTGCCTGGTTGACAGTGGCCTAAATCTCTCAAAATCCTCTGTTCTATTGCTGGGTGACAAGAACCCCCTTTTGCCGTGAATGAACCCCTGCTGTGCCTGGGTGACAGGGGCCTAAATCTCTCAAAATCCTCTGTTCTATTGCTGGGTGACATGAACCCCCTTTTGCCGTAAATGAACCCCTGCTGTGCCTGGGTGACAGGGGCCTAAATCTCTCAAAAGCCTCTGTTCTATTGCTGGGTGACAAGAACCCACTTTTGCCGTGAATGAACCCCTGCTGTGCCTGGGTGGCAGGGGCCTAAATCTCTCAAAATTCCTCTGTTGTATTGCTGGGTGACATGAACCCCCTTTTACCGTGAATGAACCCCTGCTGTGCCTGGGTGACAGGGGCCTAAATCTCTCAAAATCCTCTGTTCTATTGCTGGGTGATATGAACCCCCTTTTGCCGTGAATGAACCCCTGCTGTGCCTGGGTGACAGGGGTCTAAATCTCTCAAAAGCCTCTGTTGTATTGCTGGGTGACAAGAACCCCCATTTGCCGTGAATGAACCCCTGCTGTGCCTGGGTGACAGGGGCCGAAATCTCTTTAACAATTCCTCTGTTGTATTGCTGGGTGACAAGAACCCCCTTTTGCCGTGAATGAACCCCTGCTGTGCCTGGGTGACAGGGGCCTTAATCTCTCAAAATCCTCTGTTCTATTGCTGGGTGACAAGAACCCCCTTTTGCCGTGAATGAACCCCTGCTGTGCCTGGGTGACAGGGGCCTAAATCTCTCAAAATCCTCTGTTCTATTGCTGGGTGACAAGAACCCCCTTTTGCCGTGAATGAACCCCTGCTGTGCCTGGGTGACAGGGGCCTAAATCTCTCAAAATCCTCTGTTCTATTGCTGGGTGACAAGAACCCCCTTTTGCCGTGAATGAACCCCTGCTGTGCCTGGGTGACAGGGGCCTAAATCTCTCAAAATCCTCTGTTCTATTGCTGGGTGACATGAACCCCCTTTTGCCGTGAATGAACCCCTGCTCTGCATTGCTGACAGGGAACTAAATTTTGTGAAAACATCTGTTACTGATCGGAAGATACGCGACTACAAGCGCATGCTGATGATAGCATGCCCACCTGACAGCGGGGGCACAGTGGAAGCACAAGGCAAAGGCAGAGGAGGAGGAAGAGGTCGCCAATGCAGCTGGGGCACCACCAGCACCTCAGAAGGCAGGGTTAGCATGGCCAAAATGTGGAAAAGCTTTGTCAGCCTTGGAGGTGCTGACCTGCCCTGCAGCCAGTGTATGGTGTGAACGTGTGTTTAGCACGGCAGAGAGCATTATCACAGGCCAAAGCCAGTGTGGACAAGCTTACGTTTATTAAAATGAACCAGGCATTGATCCCACAGGACTTGTCCGTACCTTGTGCAGAATAGACATTTATACCAGCCTCAACCATCCATTCTTGTACTCAAGTGCACTTATTATTTGTTTTATTTTGTTATATGTTCCAATTTAAAAATAAAAAATAACACAAATCAGTGTTGGCTACCTATTCTTCCTTCACCGCCGCTTCCACCTACACAGCCACGTCAACCTACACCGCCACATCCACCCATCCACCGCCTCCTCAACCTCCTACTCCTAGATCCAGATTGTTATTTTTTTGTATTTTATGTTATTTTAAGTCATTTCCCTATCCACATTTGTTTGCAGAACAGTTGTCATGCTCTTAAGCACATTTTGATGCCTTTTGCAGCCCTCTAGCCCTTTCCAGGACTATTTTAGAGCCATTTTAGTGCCCAAAAGTTTGGGTCCCCATTGACTTCAATGGGGTTCGGGGTCAAGTTCGGGTCAAGTTCGGGTCCCGAACCCGAACTTTTTTTTCAAGTTTGGCCGAACCTGCCGAACCCGAACATCCAGGGGTCCGCTCAACTCTAAACAGGAGTCGTCCCAGAAGATTGGAAATTAGCAAATGTTGTGCCCATTCACAAGAAAGGTAGTAGGGAGGAATCGGGCAACTATAGTCCAGTAAGCCTGTCTGTAACGCCGGTGACAGGTTTGAGAAGGTCTGAAAGATTATCTACACATTAGTTATCTGACAGCCTCTCTTGGTTTCACTTTGTCTGTGTGTTGCTGGTATGTCCACACCCCCTGTTCAGGTGTGGATCATGTGACCTTCACCTCCCCCTATTTATTATGCCTTTTCCCATCACTCCTTGCTCTGGATAGCTTAATTTGGTTTTTGGAAGAGCTGGAGTGTGGTTCGTGGTGAAGTCCTGTTCGTCCATCATCCATCAGCCTCAGAAGTTAAGTGTTCCGCTTGTTGTGTTTTGTATTCCCCCCCACCTTTGTTGTTTACTAGGCCTCAGTGAGACGCTGGTTCCTTCACCAGGGAAGGAGCGGGTTGTCTCTGCCCTGTCATAACTATTAGGGCATCTGAGGGCCACCAGGTTTTTCTAGGTTCCTGTGTATGGGCATCTCTACCATCGAGAGGTGCCCATACGGATAGGAGTTAGGGCCAGGAGCAGGGTTTTATAGGTGGTGACCCTTTTCCTTCCCTAGTGGTGAGGCCTAGTGTCTTTTCCCTTCCTTCTTGTTGTCTTTTGGTGTTCTCCCCTACAACATCCGTGACATTATCCAGAGCCAATACCGCAATTTTTTTGTTCTAATCTGTGCAGCTATGGATGCTATGACTGCACTGGTCAACCAGCTGCAAAATTTGACTTTGGAGGTAGCAGACCTCCGTGCGATGGTTTTGCAGATTCAGAGTCCACAGGCTGCTGGTTCTGGTGGTGGGTTCCAGGCCTGCCCTGAACCGAAGGTAGCTCTCCCAGACAGGTTTTCCGGGGCTAGTGACAATTTCATCCGGTTCAGGGAGTCATGTAAATTATACTTTAGGCTGCGTCCATACTCTTCTGGGGATAAGTGTCAACGTGTGTGGTATGATTATTTCATTGCTAAAAGAGGACGCCCAATCTTGGGCTTTTTCTCTGCCGACCGGATCACCATCCCTCCGGTCGGTAGATGAATTCTTTAGAGCCTTGGGTCTTATCTATGATGACCCGGATCAGATCTCTCAGGCCGAGACCAAGTTACGGGGTTTGCGGCAAGGAGAACGTTCTGCAGAGACCTATTGCTCAGAATTTAGGAGATGGGCTACGGATACAGAGTGGAACTATTCTGCTCTCCGTAGCCAATTCTGCCAGGGTCTCTCTGAGAGACTGCAGGACGCATTGGCTTTTCATGAAAATCCTCAGTCATTGGAAGCAGCTATGTCTCTTGCTGTACGTCTTGATAGACGCCTGAGGGAGAGATCTAGGGATCCTCACCTTCAGGACGTACTGTCCAATAAGGGTACTGCTTCCTTTGACACTTACGGTGGAGAGACACGGGTGGTTGTGCCTTGTGATGAGCCTATGCAGTTAGGAGGAGCTACTCCTGAAACTATTGGCAAAAGCTTGGGTCATGTGAAAGGAGTCTGCTTTTGTTGTGGCAAGAAGGGACATTTGGTGAATATTTGTCCGTACTTGCAGCATCAAGTTGTAAACAAAAATAAAAAAACGTTTAATCCCCAAATTACTATTGGTAGTATGGGTGGGGAGCAAGAAAACCTACTTTTGTCTTTTACTAGTAGTACCCGTTTTCTCCTGTCTGCCGAGGTGGCGCTAGAGTCCAAAACTGAAAATCAAAGCATTTAACGACAGTGGGGCAGGAGTTAACTTGATTGATGGACAGTTTGTACGCATTCACGGGTTGACTACTAATGCATTAGAGAATAGTATTTCTGTCTTTGCAGTTGACTCAGCACCTCTCGCCCAAAAATGCCTTTCGCAGGTAGTGAATGACATTCATTTAAGAGTGGGTGATTTTCATCAGGAATCTATCTCCTGTTATGTGTTGGAGGGTCTGTCTGCTCTGTTGGTGTTGGGCTTACCATGGTTAAGCAAACATAAACCTAACATCGATTGGCAAGCGAGACAGATTCTCGATTGGAGTGATTTTTGCATGGACAACTGTCTTAATGCATCATTCTCTATGGTTGCCACTAAAACTGTACCCTCGTTCATTTCAGAATTTTATGATTTTTTCTCTGAGAGTGGTAATCAGGAGTTGCCTTCACATCGGGAGTATGACTGTCCCGTCAATCTTATTCCCGGAGCTAAATTGACAAAATCACGGTTGTATAATCTTTCGGAACCCGAAAGAAAGGCTATGCGAGAATATATCACCGAGAGTTTGGCAAAGGGACATATTAGACCATCCAAGTCCCCAGTGGCTGCTGGATTTTTCTTTGTAAAGAAAAAGGATGGTACCCTGAGACCTTGTCTGGACTTCCGTGAGCTCAATCGTATTACCGTCCATGATCCTTACCCCCTTCCTTTGATTCCGGATTTGTTTAGTCAAATTGTCGGTGCCAAGGTGTTCTCTAAATTGGATCTGAGGGGGGCATTTAATCTGGTAAGGATCAAGGAGGGGGATGAGTGGAAGACAGCATTTAATACCCCTGAGGGTCATTTTGAAAACCTGGTCATGCCCTTTGGGTTAACCAATGCTCCTGCGGTTTTTCAACACTTTGTCAATGACATCTTTCATCATCTGGTGGGGAGGTTTCTCGTTGTATACCTTGATGACATACAAATTTTTTTCGCCTAATATTGAGACTCATCAGGATCATGTGAGACAGGTGTTACAAATCCTAAGAGAGAATAAGTTGTATGCTAAGATGGAAAAGTGTGTATTTGCTGTACAGGAAGTGCAATTTCTGGGTTACCTGCTCTCATCCTCAGGTTTTCGTATGGATCCCGAGAAGGTCCGTGCCGTGTTGGACTGGGATCGACGTGAAAATCTGAAAGCGCTTATGCGTTTTTTGGGGTTTACCAACTACTACCGTAAATTTATCTTGAACTATTTATCGGTGGTTAAACCTTTAACAGACATGACTAGGAAGGGTGCTGATATTTCTATCTGGTCTGATGCGGCATTAAAGGCCTTTTCTGCTGTGAAAGAATGTTTTGCTTCGGCCCCTATTCTGGTGCAACCGGACGTGTCTCAGACATTTATTGTTGAGGTTGACGCGTCTGAGGTTGGGGTAGGAGCAATATTGTCGCAGGGTACTTCACCCAGTAAATGGCGCCCATGTGCATTTTTTTCTAAAAAACTCTCGACTGCTGAAAGGAATTATGATGTGGGGAATAGGGAATTGCTGGCCATTAAGTTGGCGTTCGAGGAATGGCGGCATTGGTTGGAAGGAGCAATTCATCCTATTACGGTAATTACGGATCACAAGAATCTGTCCTTCTTGGAGTCGGCTAAGCGACTGAACCCAAGGCAGGCCAGATGGTCATTGTTTTTCACCAGATTTAACTTCATCGTCACTTATCGCCCTGGGGTTAAGAACGTCAAGGCGGATGCTTTGTCACGTAGCTTTCCTGGGGGGGGGGGGTGAGTCTAATGACCCTAGTCTGATTTTATCTGAAGGGGTAGTTATATCCGCTATTTATCCTGATCTCGAGGCCAGGGTGTTGGAGGCACAGGAGGATGCTCCGGACTCTTGTCCTCAGGGGAAATTGTTTGTTCCCTCCGAATTACGTCACAAGGTGTTCGAGGAACATCACTGTACGGTGCTTGCTAGGCACCCTGGGAGCAGATCGACTGTCGATCTCATCTCTCGCAGATTCTGGTGGCCGGGGTTGCGTAAGTGTATTGAGCACTATGTGTCAGCCTGTGGTACCTGTGCACGTGCTAAGGTGACACATACTCGGCCTTTCGGATCTCTGCTTCCATTGCCCATCCCGTCCAGACCTTGGACCCATTTATCCATGGATTTTATCACGGATTTACCGAATTCTTCGGGAAAGACCGTGATTCTGGTGGTTGTCGATCGTTTTAATAAAATGGCACACTTTATTGCATTAACTAGTCTACCCAATGCTAAAACTCTTGCGCAGGTGTTTGTCGACAACATCGTGAAACTACATGGCATTCCCTCTGATGTGGTGTCCGATAGAGGGACTCAGTTTGTTTCCAGATTCTGGAGAGCGTTCTGTACTAGTCTGGGTGTACAATGGTCCTTCTCTTCGGCTTTTCATCCTCAGTCTAATAGACAGACGGTCTTCATTTTTGTCGTTAGCTGAGTTTGCTATAAATAATCGTAGACACAAACCCACTGATAAGTCGCCGTTTTTTGGGACATATGGGTTCCATCCACAGTTTGGTACATTTTCTGGTGCTCATAATTCCGGCATTCCTGAGGAGGAACGATTTTCCTCTTCTTTGTCTTCTATTTGGCGGAAAATCCAAAATAACCTGGAAAAGATGGGCAACAGGTATAAGCGTGCGGCTGACAGGAGACGTATGAGTGGTCCGGACCTGAGAGTGGGTGATTCTGTGTGGCTGTCTACAAGAAACATTAAACTTAAGGTACCTTCTTGGAAGTTGGGACCAAGATTTATTAGTCCATATAAGATCACTGCCATTGTTAACCCTGTAGCCTTCCGTCTTGAACTTCCTCAGGCATTGAAAATCCATAACGTATTTCATAAATCGTTGTTAAAGAAATGTGTTGAACCTGTTGAACCGTCCTCCTTGCCTCCCGCTCCTGTCATGGTCGACAGCAATTTAGAATTTCAGATAAGCAGGATTGTGGACTCCCGAGTACTCCGAAGATCCCTCCAGTATCTCGTTCATTGGAGAGGGTACGGACCAGAGGAGAGGATGTGGGTTCCAGCGACCGATGTTAATGCTAGCCGTCTGGTGAGAGCATTCCACAGAGCTCATCCTGATAAGGTCGGTCCTGGGTGCCCGGAGGTCACCCGTAAAAGGGGGGGTACTGTCTACACATTAGTTATCTGACAGCCTCTTTTGGTTTCACTTTGTCAGTGTGTGTTACTGGTATGTCCACACCCCCTGTTCAGGTGTGGATCATGTGACCTTCACCCCCCCCCCCATGTATTCTGCCTTTACCCATCACTCCTTGCTCTGGATATCTTCATTTGGTTTTTAGAAGAGCTGGAGTGTGGTTCGTAGTGAAGTCCTGTTCGTCCATCATCCATCAGCCTCAGAAGTTAAGTGTTCCGCTTGTTGTGTATTGTATTCCCCCCAACCTTTGTTGTTTACTAGGCCTCAGCGAGACGCTGGTTCCTTTACCAGGGAAGGAGCGGGTTGTCTCTGCCCTGTCATACCTATAAGGGCATCTGAGGGCCACCAGGGTTTTCTAGGTTCCTGTGTATGGGCATCTCTACCATCGAGAGGTGCCCATACGGATAGGAGTTAGGGCCAGGAGCAGGGTTTTATAGGTGGTGACCCTTTTCCTTCCCTAGCGGTGAGGCCTAGTGTCTTTTCCCTTCCTTCTTGTTGTCTTTTGGTGTTCTCCCCTACAACATCCGTGACACTGACATCAATAGGGGGAAATTAATGGAAACCATACTTAAGGAGAGGATTGTGGAACATCTAAAATCTCATGGATTGAAAGATGAAAAACAGCATGGGTTTACTTCAGGGAGATCATGCCAAACTAATCTTATTGATTTTTTTGATTGGGTGATTAAAATAATAGATGGCGGAGGTGCAGTAGACATCGCTTATCTAGACTTTCGAAAGGCTTTTGATACTGTCCCACATAGAAGGCTTATCAACAAATTGCAGTTTTTTTGCTTGGACTCCCATATTGTTGAATGGATTAGGCACTGGCTGAGGGACAGACAACAGAGGGTTGTAGTCAATGGAGTATATTCAGACCATGGTCTTGTTACCAGTGGGGTACCTCAGGGATCTGTTCTGGGACCCATATTGTTTACTATCTTTATCAGTGAAATTGCAGAAGGCCTCGATGGTAAGGTGTGTCTTTTTGCTTATGACACAAACATTTTTAACAGGGTTGATGTTCCTGAAAGGAATACACCGAATGGAAAAGGATTTAGGAACACTAGAGGAATGGTCAAAAATATGGCAACTAAAATTTAGTGTTGATAAGTGCAAGATAATGCACCTGGGGCGTAAAAACCCAAGAGCAGAATATAAAATCAGTGATACAGTCCTAACCTCAGTATCTGAGGAAAGGGATTTAGGGGTCATTATTTCAGAAGACTTAAAGGTAGGCAGACAATGTCATAGAGCAGCAGGAAATGCTAGCAGAATGCTTGGGTGTATAGGGAGAGGCATTACCAGTAGAAAGAGGGAGGTGCTCATGCCGCTCTACAGAGCACTAGTGAGACCTCATTTGGAGTATTGTGCTCAGTACTGGAGACCATATCTCCAGAAGGATATTGATACTTTGGAGAGAGTTCAGAGAAGAGCTACTAAACTAGTACATGGATTGCAGGATAAAACTTACCAGGAAAGATTAAAGGACCTTAACATGTATAGCTTGGAAGAAAGACGAGACAGAGGGGATATGATAGAAACTTTTAAATACATAAAGGGAATCAACAAGGTAAAAGAGGAGAGAATATTTAAAAGAAGAAAAACTGCTACAAGCAGTGTCGGACTGGGGTACCTAGGGCCCACCAGTAAAATTTATTTTGGGCGCCCACCATACGGATACATTCAAATATAATAAATAATTTAACAAGTTTTTTATATGAACATAGACCGGTTGAGGTGCTGTACGTTGAATATATGTATGTAGTGCAGTAAGTCTACTGTGTTATGTGCCACTTGTGTAGGGGGTGGGAGACTAGGGGCCCACCTTGCTCAAGGGCCCACCGGGGGATTCCCCTGTACCCCTGTGGGCCAGTCCGAGCCTGGCTACAAGAGGACATAGTTTTAAATTAGAAGGGAAAAGGTTTAAAAGTAATATCAGGAAGTTTTACTTTACTGAGAGAGTAGTGGATGCATGGAATAGCCTTACTGCAGAAGTGGTAGCTGCAAATACAGTGAAGGAGTTTAAGCATGCATGGGATAGGCACAAGGCCATCCTTCATATAAGATAGGGCCAGGGGCTATTCATAGTATGCAGTATATTGGGCAGACTAGATGGGCCAAATGGTTCTTATCTGACGACACATTCTATGTTCTATGTTTCTAACTAAAATAATAATACTTACCTCCTCCATTTGCGTAATCTCGGGTGTCATCTCGGGCAGCAGGAGATTTCGTTCCAGACCTTCAATCAAGATGGTGGTGCCCGACCCGTCGCGAGTAAGTGGATCAGGTGAATATTATTATTATTTTTTTTTTTACATTTAACACCGGATTATTGCTATTAGATGCCGCGATCATATATGAACGTGGTATCTGAGGGGTACACCTGTCATTGCACCCACTACTTACAAAGAAATGCGCTTTGTGATTAATTACTTTGTCACAAAGCAGATTTATTTGTAAAATTCGGCAAATCAGCCGAATCTAATTTTACAAAAGTTCGCTCATCTCTAATAAATGCCCCCCATATTGCTTGAAGATCTTCTGCAAAATATCGCACGACCCGAGATGATGTCCTCACACACATGACGTCAT
The DNA here is from genome assembly GCF_905171765.1 of Bufo bufo. Lineage (NCBI taxonomy): Eukaryota > Metazoa > Chordata > Amphibia > Anura > Bufonidae > Bufo > Bufo bufo. Next base: position 80,931,319 of record NC_053390.1, read on the forward strand.
CACGTCACCATGCACGGGATTTCGACCAATTGCGAAGAGGCAGCCATCTTTCTTGAAGATCCCGAACAAAATCTCATATGTGTTGATGTATGACATCATCAGGCTGGCTGATGTGATAACGTTGCTCTGGATCTTCAAGCAAGATGGCTGCAGCGGCCTCTTTGCATTCAAATAGTTGAGGAATGTACAATTTATTTATTGTTTTTAATTAGCAAACACTAAAATGCTCAGATGCTGCGAATCGCGATTTAGTGATGAACATACCATCTGAGGGGTTCAATGACAGGGACGGTGCAATTGCCGTTCCATGTCATTGCACACTCTATTTACAAAAAATGAGTTTTTTGATGGACTAATTCGTCACGAAGCAAATTGTTTTGTAAAATTTGGCAAATTAGCTGAATCAAATTTTAGAGAACTTCGCTCATCTCTAACCCTGACTATAGTTTTCCCTCAATTCTCCACTAGATCTGTCCCTGAATATTGAGCCTCAAACCAAACTCTACTGACCCTCACTGTCCCTGAAATACCCCTACGGAAAACCTGTTGGAAATACTAACCCTAACAAATACGGCACGTGGGAGCTAGGACCCAGAGAAGAAAAACTGCAGAACTGATCTAGAAAAAGCAAGACAGTACCAACAGCAAAGACTTAAGGCTTAAAGAGGGTTGTATCCTCTCCTGACATGTCTGTTTTAGTACCTACAGTACTTGCATCCCACTCTAATAATAATTCTGGAGCATCTATTCTTATGGCTCTATACTGCGCCATTCCTTTATTATTGCTGCTAGAAGTTATAAATGAATTACAGGCAGTTTCCAATGAAGGTCCCGATTTGACTTTGGGCTGCTCCTAATGACCTTACATAGCTCTCAGTTACTGGTGGTTGACTGGGGGCATTCTTAAAGGGGTTGTCTCACTTCAGCAAGTGGCATTTATCATGTAGAGAAAGTTAATACAATACTAATATAATGTGATTGTCCATATTGCCTCCTTTGCTGGCTTGGTTCATTTTCCCATCACATTATACACTGTTTGTATCCATGGTTGCAACCACCTTGTAATCCATCAGTGATTGTCGTGCTTGCACAATATAGGAAAAAGTGCTGGCCTGTCTGGTGGCCGGGACCATGGGGGCACACATAGGCTGGTGCTTTTTCTATAGTGTACAAGCACGGCCACTGCTGCTGGACTGCAGGGTGGTCGTAACCATGGAAACTTTCTCTGCATAATAAATGCTATTTGCTGAAGTGGCAAAACCCCTTTAAGCTACACCTCTTTCAGTGATTCATGCCCCTTTCCTTCTAAGCTACACCTCTTGCCTAGCCAGATGTAAAACGGGTCTAAAACTCTTAAATGGGTTGCCCCCCAAAAAATATTCTACATTTTTTCAAAGCAGCACCTGGATATGAGTACTTTTGTCATTGCATATATGGAAAAATGCCCGCTCTCAGGAGGGTGCCAGAGCCCAGAAGCAGTGAGTACTTCCATAGATACAAATGGAAGCGCTCATTGCTGGAGCGTTCAAGTGTGAATGCATTTCTATTTTATCCTGGGAGTAGCATTCATATGCACTTTTGCCCTTCCTATCAAACAGGCGGCCTTGATTGGGTGATACATATAGTTGTGCGTGCTCCTCCTCTCATCGTTCCTTGATGCACATAGAGGTGACTAGGAGCAGCACACTATATGTGCAGGGTCTTCTCTCTTTTAATGTAGATGCCTGACTGAGACCACCTTGTAGGACCTGCCTGACTGAGACCACCTTGTAGGACCTGCCTGACTGAGACCACCTTGGCGCTGGGTAGGCGGGCACAGATGTGTTTTGATCAAAATATATTGGCTGAGAGTCTCAGATTCTATCGTATCAGAGTGAGGTCTTTGTCCATATATAATGCTTGCATCTATTGTGTTAGTGCATTATTATATTTTTCTGTGATTTTTCTTCTTTTTTTGGTAAATGTAGCCATGGACATCCACATATTTGTTTATCATATCGTGCAGGATGTTTTTATCTTTTCTCTCAGATTTTTAATTTTTTTTCAGAAAGGACACCCACCCTGATTTTTTATATAAAGTCAGCTGCAGCAGAAAGGACAATCCCCCTGAAAAAGGACACACTCCCTAAGAATGAACACACTCACGGAGCTGCCAGCTTGAAATAAATGTAGCAGAGCATTGAATGTGGAGATCCTTTCATTTATATGAGGTACAGGGCTAGTCCTAGCATTGTTAGAAAGAGATTGCCATTTACTATAGTAATCATGGGATAACCCTTTAACAAATGTGGTTCCTGCCATTTGTGGCAGAATTTTGGTACATTTTTATTAGTAAATCTGTCTCTAATTTGTGTTTTTTTTTTATTTAATTTTACATTTATGTATTATTCTGCATAGGTATCATACATGTAAATATTTTTTGCATATACCCATAGTTTATATATGTCTTTTATGCACATATTTTTAAGTATGTATTTATATATAAGTATCATACGTTTATATTTTTGTATATAGTTCTTATCTGTGTGCATACTCTTGCATAGAGATGTCGCGAACATAAAATTTTCCATTCGCGAACAGCGAACGCGAATTTTTGCGAACGGGCGAACCGGGCGAACCGCCATAGACTTCAATAGGCAGGCGAATTTCAAAACCCACAGGGACTCTTTCTGGCCACAATAGTGATGGAAAAGTTGTTTCAAGGGGACTAACACCTGAACTGTGGCATGCCGGACTCCCATGGAAAATTACGTAGTTGACGCAGAGTCGGGTTTTAATCCATTAAGGGCATAAATCACCTAACATTCCTAAATTGTTTGGAATAACGTGCTTGAAAACATCCAGTGTGTGTAAACGATCAGGTATGATGTTGTATCGATCAGGTAGTGTAAGGGTTACGCCCGCTTCACAGTGACAGACCAAACTCTGACAGACCAAACTCCCCGTTTAACACACCGCAAACAACCGCAAACAGTCCATTTGCACAACCGCAAACTCCCCATTTGCACAAAGTTGGATACCAAGCTAGCCATGTCCCGTTCCTTGTCCTCACTGACGTCATTGAAGGTCTCTTCCTCCACCCAGCCACGTACAAAACCAAGGGTCCCCGAAAGGTGACAACAAGCCCCCTGGGACGCCTGCTGTGGTTGGTCTTCCACCTCCTCAAAGCCACCTCCTCCTCTGACTCCTCTTCTTCAGACTCCTCTCTCTGCGTTGCCGCAGGTCCATCAATCGACGACGACAAGGCTGCTTCTGGTGGTGATGGTGACCACAACTCTTCCTCTTCATGCTCATCTACGGCCTGATCCAGCACTCTTCGCAGGGCATGCTCCAGGAAAAACGCATATGGGATGAGGTCGATGATGTTGCCTTGGGTTTGACTGACCAGGTTTGTCACCTCCGCAAAAGGACGCATGAGCCTACAGCCATTGTGTATGAGCGTTCAGTAACGCGGCCAAAAAATACCCAGCTCCGCAGAGGCTGTCTTCTTTTTTTTTTATTAAAAAAATCTGTTCTTACCAGTTTAATCTCTGTTTTGTGCCCTATCAGGGGCCGGTGTATGGAATAAATTTTAGGAACCGGGAGATTGAAAAAAAAGATGGTTGGCGAGACCTCTTACTTCCAATTTGGGGCACTGCACATGTGCCGTGCAGTGTACTGTGCCACCCTATATGAGTGGTGTGTTAAGTAGTACTATTCCTATCAGCTTAATCCCTGTTACGTCCCCTATCAGGGGCCGGTGTAAGGAATAGATTTTAGGAACCGGGAGATGGAAAAAGATGGTTGGTCGGTCCTCTTACTTCCAATCTGGGGCACTGCGCGTGCGCCGTGCAATATACTGTGCCACCCTATATGAGTGGTGTGTTAATAAGTACTATTCTTATCAGTTTAATCCCTGTTACGTCTCCTATCAGGGGACGTGTATCGAATAGATTTTAGACAACCGCAAAGACTTGTCAATAGTTGACACACTCAACAAATTTTATTCCTCTATGCGTCAATCTTGGTGTAGTTATGACTGTGCTCGTGCGCAAGTTTGGGAGATTGCAGGCGATGGCAGTTTTTTAAAGCCTATGGTCGTGCTGAGGTAGTTCAGTGACAGTTAAGTGACCCAGAAAACAATGATTCTGCAGTGTGGGCCCATTGTTGGCCTAGTAGGCTTTAATGATCACCTTAGATGATCACAAAGAAAATTTATGTTTTTTCTATGCAAAATTATCCAGCCGATCGCTTTTGGTCTGTTCACAATGAAGCAACGGCCTTATCATCTGGGGTGTGCCAACATTGCCAACACACTCATAGAGGTGATCGCTTCATTGTGATACACAAGCCCCTTCAGCACAACAAGGTAACGATCACAAAGGGGAATTGACACATGTATGTGCCTTTTTTTTGTTTTGTTTTTGCAGCCACAGTGCAGCACCAGAGGCCAGAAAAATTTAGGTTTTCCAGGCAGAAAGTGCACTAAAACATTGCGGCTTGAACCCTAGTTGGTGGTGGAGAAGTCACGCAAGTCATCCGGCATGCAGAGATTAAATACAGCAGCGTGTGGACCATTTTTAGCCCAAGGCATCTCATCAGGCCTTTTTTAGTCAAATGCATCCCCCACTGTCAGTCCCTTCGGGATCCATGCCTCATTCATCTTAATAAAGGTGAGGTAATTTTGACTTTTTTGACCTAGGCGACTTCTCTTCTCAGTGACAATACCTCCTGCTGCGCTGAAGGTCCTTTCTGACAGGACACTTAAAGAGAAGCAGGCCAGAAGTTCTATCGCAAATTGGGATAGCTCAGGCCACAGGTCAAGCCTGCACACACAGTAGTCAAGGGGTTCATCGCTCCTCAGAGTGTCGATATCTGCAGTTAGGGCGAGATAGTCTGCTACCTGTCGGTCGAGTCGTTCTCTGAGGGTGGACCCCGAAGGGCTGTGGCGATGCGTAGGACTTAAAAAGCTCTACATGTCCTCCATCAACAACACGCCTGTAAAGCGTCCTGTCCTTGCCGGCGTGGTCGTGGTAGGAGGAGGATTACTTTCACCTCTTCCCTTGTTAGATTCCCATTGTGCTGTGACATCACCCTTATACGCTGTGTAAAGCATACTTTTTAACTTGTTTTGGAACTGCTGCATCCTTTCCGACTTCCGGTAATTCTGTAACATTTCAGCCACTTTCTGCTTATACCGGGGGTCTAGTAGCGTGGCCACCCAGTACAGGTCGTTCTACTTCAGCCTTTTTATACGAGGGTCCCTCAACAGGCATGACAGCATGAAAGACCCCATTTGCACAAGGTTGGATGCCGAGCTACTCATGTCCCGTTCCTCATCCTCACTGATCTCATTGAAGGTCTGTTCTTCCCCCCAGCCACGTACAACACCACGGGTACCAGATAGGTGACAACAAGCACCCTGGGATGCCTGCTGTGGTTGGTCTTCCTACTCCTCAAAGCCACATTCCTCCTCTGATTCCTCTTCCTCAGATTCCTCTTCCAGCATTGCCGCGGGTCCAGCAAGCGATGATCAGTGGGCCTGACACACACTGGCAGGCAACTGCAATTATATTACAGAGAAAAAATGTAATTACCTTTTTATCTGCAAGGTACTGTGCCACCCGATATGAGTGGTGTGCACACAGAACAGTCTGTGGGCCTGTGGCCTCTCACACACGGGCAGGCAACTGCAATATATATATATATACAGTACAGACCAAAAGTTTGGACACACCTTCTCATTCAAAGAGTTTTCTTTATTTTCATGACTATGAAGGCATCAAAACTATGAATTAACACATGTGGAATTATATACATAACAAACAAGTGTGAAACAACTGAAATTATGTCATATTCTAGGTTCTTCAAAGTAGCCATCTTTTGCTTTAATTACTGCTTTGCACACTCTTGGCATTCTCTTGATGAGCTTCAAGAGGTAGTCCCCTGAAATGGTCTTCCAACAGTCTTAAAGGGGTTCCCAGAGATGCTTAGCACTTGTTGGCCCTTTTGCCTTCACTCTGCGGTCCAGCTCACCCCAAACCATCTCGATTGGGTTCAGGTCCGGTGACTGTGGAGGCCAGGTCATCTGGCGCAGCACCCCATCACTCTCCTTCATGGTCAAATAGCCCTTACTTTCAAAGTTTTCCCAATTTTTCGGCTGACTGACTGACCTTCATTTCTTAAAGTAATGATGGCCACTCGTTTTTCTTTACTTAGCTGCTTTTTTCTTGCCATAATACAAATTCTAACAGTCTATTCAGTAGGACTATCAGCTGTGTATCCACCTGACTTCTCCTCAACGCAACTGATGGTCCCAACCCCATTTATAAGGCAAGAAATCCCACTTATTAAACCTGACAGGGCACACCTGTGAAGTGAAAACCATTTTAGGGGACTACCTCTTGAAGCTCATCAAGAGAATGCCAAGAGTGTGCAAAGCAGTAATCAAAGCAAAAGGTGGCTACTTTGAAGAACCTAGAATATGACATATTTTCAGTTGTTTCACACTTGTTTGTTATGTATATAATTCCATATGTGTTAATTCATAGTTTTGATGCCTTTAGTGTGAATCTACAATTTTCATAGTCATGAAAATAAAGAAAACTCTTTGAATGAGAAGGTGTGTCCAAACTTTTGGTCTGTACTGTATATAAAAAAAAAAAAAGCAGACTGATGTACCAGCCCTAAAAAGGGCATTTTGGGGTGCTGTCAGGACGCTGTCCTTACAGCAGATGAGTCTTTGAGGACTGGAGTGGACACAGAACACTGGCCTAGCTAACAATTTCCCTATTAATTCAGCAGCAGCAGCACTCTCCCTGCTCTCACTAACACTGCAGCTTCAGAATGAATCTAAGATGGATGCTGTCCTTGCTTTTTGATAGGAGGTGGGAGGGTCTGGGAGGGTCTGGGAGGGAGGGTATGCTGATTGGCTGGAATATGTCTGCTGACTGTGAGGTACAGGGTCAAAGTTTGCTCAATGATGATGTATAGGGGGCGGACTGAACATCGCATATGCTCGCCCGCCGCGGCGAACGCGAACAAGCGATGTTCGCCGGGAACTGTTCGCCGGCGAATAGTTCGGGACATCTCTACTCTTGCATATACCCGTAGTTCTTTTATATGTTTTTAGGTATCAGACATGTACATACATACTCTTGCATATACCTGTAGTTCATATGTATCATTTTATGTCCAGGTATTTTCCATGGACAAATTTTTGTATATATTTATATTTAAATATCATATGTATTATATATTTTTCTATATAGTTCTTATCTGTTTGTTTTTTTACATATCGGTTATCATACATGTACATTCTCTTGCATATACCTGTATTCTTATATGTTTTTATTTCTAGGTATCATACATGTACATTCTTTTGCATATTCCCGTAGTTCTTGTATGTGTTTTTAGGTATCATACAGTAGATGTACATACATATGCATAAACTTGTAGATATTACATGTGTTTTTCTGTATCATACATGTACATACTCATTCATATACTTGCAGTCCTGACATGTGTTTTTAATTTAGATGTATCATACATATGAATATTTTTTTATATAGTTCTTCTATGTTCTTTTGTATATAATATCGGTTTCAGACATACTTTTCAGAAAAGGAATTGATGAGCCATGACTAAAGCCTCATTCACACATCAGTGTTCGGTCAATGATTTCCATCAGTGATTTTGAGCCAAAACCAGGTGCGGCTCTAAACACAGAACAAGTGCAGATTTTTCCATTATTCCTCATGTCTGTGAAGGCTCCAATCCTGGTTTTGGTTAACAATCACGGCTGGAAATCACTGACCAAAACACTGACGTGTGAGTGAGGCTTTAAGGCCTCATGCACACGACCGTTGTTGTGTTCCGTGTTCCGTGTCTGTTGTTCCGTTTTTTCGTGATTTTCTGCGGACCCATTGACTTTCAATGGGTCCGTTGAAAACTCGGCTAATGCACCGTTTGTCATCCGCGTCCGTGATCCGTGGTTCCAGTCCGTCAAAAAAATATAACCTGGCCTATTTTTTTTACGGAAAACGGTTCACGGACCCATTCAAGTCAATGGGACCGTGAAAAAACACGGAGGCACACAATATTGTCATCTGCATCCGCGTCCGCGTCCGTTTTTTCCTATCATTTGCATGGCAAACTTGACTTAGACTTTTTTTTACTTTCCTTCATGTCTGGTGATCCTCCAAAAATAAAGGAAGACACATGGAAACAAAAACGGAAACGGTTCACGGAACAACAGAACCCCATTTTGCGGAACGGAACACAACAACGGTCGTGTGCATGAGGCCTAAGGCTAATTTCAGACAATTGTGTCCACTGCAGGAAACACAGTCTTTGTGATTTATAATGCTATGTGTCTCTGCCCCACCTCTGCTGCAATGATTTGCACTCATATAGTGCCTTCAGTACACACAGTGAAGTTTGGCAGAGACACATAGCATTTTCATTTATTATAATGCCGTGCGCTCATGCACACGGCCCTTGTGTGGCCGTTCCGTGCATTGGGGACCGCAATTGCATAGTAACATAGTATATAAGGCCGAAAAAAGACATTTGTCCATCCAGTTCGGCCTGTTATCCTTCAAGTTGATCCAGAGGAAGGCAAAAAAAAAAACTGTGAGGTAGAAGCCAATTTTCCCCACTTTAGGGGAATAAAAAATTCCTTCCCGACTCCAATCAGGCAATCAGAATAACTCCCTGGATCAACGACCCCTCTCTAGTAGCTATATCCTGTAATATTATTACACTCCAGAAATACATCCAGGCCCCTCTTGAATTCCTTTATTGTACTGACCATCACCACCTCCTCAGGCAGAGAGTTCCATAGTCTCACTGCTCTTAGGCTCCTTTCACACGGGCGAGTATTCCGCGCGGATGCGATGCGTGAGTTGAACGCATTGCACCCGCACTGAATCCGGACCCATTCATTTCTATGGGGCTGTTCACATGAGCGGTGATTTTCACGCATCACTTGTGCATTGCGTGAAAATCGCAGCATGCTCTATATTCTCCGTTTTTCACGCAACGCAGGCCCCATAGAGTGAATGGGGCTGCGTGAAAATCGCAAGCATCCGCAAGCAAGTGCGGATGCGGTGCGATTTTCACACACGGTTGCTAGGAGACGATCGAGATGGAGACCCGATCATTATTATTTTCCCTTATAACATGGTTATAAGGAAAAATAATAGCATTCTGAATACAGACTGCATAGTAAAATAGCGCTGGAGGGGTTAAAAAATAATAAAAAATAATTTAACTCACCTTAATCCACTTGCTGGCCCTGCCGGCATCTCGTCTGTCTCCTTCTTTGCTGAACAGGACCTGTGGTGACGTCACTCCGGTCATCACATGATCCATCACTTGATCTTTTACCATAGTGATGGATCATGTGATGACCAGAGTGACGTCACCACAGGTCCTGGAATGAATGCTCACCACAGGTCCTGTTCAGCAAAGAAGGAGACAGACGAGATGCCGGCAGGGCCAGCAAGTGGATTAAGGTGAGTTAAATTATTTTTGATTTTTTTTTTAACCCCTCCAGTGCTATTTTACTATGCATTCTGTATTCAGAATGCTATTATTTTCCCTTATAACCATGTTATAATGGAAAATAATACAATCTACAGAACACCGATCCCAAGCCCGAACTTCTGTGAAGAAGTTCGGGTTTGGGTACCAAACATGCGCAATTTTTCTCACGCGAGTGCAAAACGCATTACAATGTTTTGCACTCGCGCGGAAAAATCGCGGGTGTTCCCGTAACGCACCCGCACATTTTCCTGCAACGCCCGTCTGAAAGAGGCCTTACCGTAAAGAATCCTTTTCTATGTTTGTGTACAAATCTTCTTTCCTCTAGACGCAGAGGATGTCCCCTCGTCACAGTCACAGTCCTGGGGATAAATAGATGATGGGAGAGATCTCTGTACTGACCCCTGATATATTTATACATAGTAATTAGATCTCCCCTCAGTCGTCTTTTTTCTAAACTGAATAACCCTAATTTTGATAATCTTTCAGGGTACTGTAGTTGCCCCATTCCAGTTATTACTTTAGTTGCCCTCCTCTGGACCTTCTCCAGCTCTGCTATGTCTGCCTTGTTTACAGGAGCCCAGAACTGTACACAGTACTCCATGTGTGGTCGGACTAGCGATTTGTAAAGCGGTAGGATGATGCAACCCATTATCTTATTGGCCTTGGCAGCAGCTGCCTGACACTGGTTTTTGCAGCTTAGTTTGCTGTTTATTAAAATTCCTAGATCCTTTTCCATGTCAGTGTTACCGAGTGTTTTACCATTTAGTATGTACGGGTGACTTGCATTATTCCTTCCCATGTGCATAACCTTACATTTGTCAGTGTTAAACCTCATCTGCCACTTATCTGCCCAAGCCTCCAATCTATCCAGATCCCTCTGTAGCAGTATACTGTCCTCTTCAGTGTTAATTACTTTACACAGTTTAGTGTCATCTGCGAAAATTGATACTTTACTATGCAAGCCTTCTACAAGATTATCAATAAATATATTGAAGAGAATAGGGCCCAATACTGACCCCTGAGGTACCCCACTAGTGACAGTGACCCAATCTGAGTGTGTACCGTTAATAACCACCCTCTGTTTTCTATCATTGAGACAGTTACTTACCCACTAACCTTTTATGTGGTACAGTGTCAAATGCTTTGGAGAAGTCCAGATACACGACATCCATTGATTCGCCGCTGTCAAGTCTAGTACTTACCTCCTCATAGAAACTGATTAAATTAGTTTAGCATGACCGATCCCTCACTAAGCCATGCTGATATGGCGTTATTTGCTTATTTCCGTTGAGATGCGGTCCCCAATGCACGGGCAACATCCGTGCAGCGGGCCGGAGTCATTCATCTTGAATGGGTCCGTAGTCTGTCCGCACCGCAAAAAAATATGACATGTCATATTTATTTACAGTGCGGAACAACGGAAACAAACACCACGGAAGCCCTCTGTAGTGCTTCCGGTGTTCTGTTCCGTGATTCCGTTCCGCATCTCCGGAATTTCGGACCCATTCAAGTGAATAGGTCCGCATCCGTGATGCTTGGTGCACATCGCCGGAGGCCGTGGATTGCCGACCTGCCGTTTGCGGGCCGCAATATGGCCACGGCTGCCCAACGACCGTGTGCATGAGGCCTAAGAAAAAAGTAGTTTTTTGCTTACGACTAGACATGAGCGAAGATATCAAAAATTTTATTCAGCTGCTTCGCCGAATTCGCTTCATGACAAATTTTTCATGAAGCGCATTTTTTTGGTAAGAAGCAGGTGCAATGATGGGGAACGACGATCGCACCACACTCTATCATTGAACCCCTCAGATGCCACGTTCATCACTGATCGCGGCATCAGAGAATAAGGGCTCATGCGCACAAATATATTTTCTTTCTGTGTTCTTTCCGTTTATTTTTGTGGACCGTATGCGTGTTTTTTGCGGATCCGTTTTTTGTGGACCGCAAAATACATACGGTCGTGTGCATGAGCCCTAATAGTGAGGGCTTTCAGAGGTTAATCCGGTAAAAAAAATAAAAAAATAATAATAATAATAATACTCACCTTATCCATTTGATCACGAAGATTGATTGAAGACACTGCGCAAAATTTTGCGCGGTGCGTGATGACGTCATCACACTGGCCAGTGTGGAGACGTCATATGCCACCATGCGCAAGATTTCTAATGCGATCTTTAATTAAGATGGCCGCGGCGGCCTCTTCGTGCGCAAATGTATGAGATAAGTATGTTGTTGTTTTTTGTTTTTCTCGCCATTTCAGGAAAAAATTGATTCATTATCACAAAGCACGAGGAAATTTGGCTTCACGATGAATCAAATTTTTCCCGAAGTTCAGATCGAAGTGCACTTCGGATACTTTGTTTCGCTCAACACTACTCACGACTGTAGCAAATCCGTTTCTATGTGTCTTCTGCTTCTTTTTAATGGTAGAACACAAGTGAGGTTTAAACAGGTGCTGCTTGTAGTGTTTATATAAACACATTAGCACTCCTTTGACACAGCATGACCCGAACAAGCAGTTCATCCTACTGGTAGCAAAGAAACAAAACCCGAGTGTGCCAGAGCCGGCTTCATTCACATACGGCAAAATTAACACCAGATTATGAATACGCTTACCTCTGGTAATTAATTGTGAAAATTGCTGGAGGAGTTTCCCTACTGTGAAGGATATTGGCAGAGCTATTTACTGCTAATAGACCTTGTTTAAGCCTTTTTTCCTTCAGAGGTTCCACTTACAATAGGCAGAAAAAATCCTGGCAGTCTGTTTTTTTAGTATGTTAGTAGTTTTACAGTTACCAGAGAGACATCTCTTTACTTTTCTATTTTTAATGTTATAGAAGAACAAACTGCACTTTCAAGTTCTGTTCTCATGAACTAAAAGTAAAGACAAAGTTAAACTTTGATGAAAGTAATGTCAGAAATTCATGCACAGATTAAATTGACATTTTGTTTTTTCTTAACTGTTTTTTTTTTATTTTTACTATTCAATTTGATGAGAAAACCAGTGAACAGTATAGTGCAGTAGTGAATATATGCAAATGAATTAGAAGAAGGCTATTGTTGAGAAAAAATTGTGTAAGGTTACTTTTATATAGTTTATACATATCAGAAAGGATAAGAACTCCAAGGTAGAAAAAGGATGTCATGACTCAACCCACTAAAAAATGAGGCTGGATCAAGACAAGTATGAAGATGTGCAGCTAAAGAACAAAAGTTGACTCATCATAATTTATTAGGTGGGAAGGTTTATTTGGCAAGAACTGGGAAAAGGGTAATTTAAGAAATGGTGACATGTAGAGATGTCGCAAACATAACATTTTCCGTTCGCGAACGGCGAGCGCAAATTTCCGCAAATGTTCGCGAACGGGCGAACCGCCATAGACTTTAACCACTTCCCGCAACTGTAACGCCGAAAGGCGTCATTGCGGCGGCTCCCCCAGGCTACGCTAACGCCAATAGGCGTCATCTCGCGTGAGCCGAGATTTCCTGTGAACGCGCGCACACAGGCGCGCGCGCTCACAGGAACGGAAGGTAAGAGAGTTGATCTCCAGCCTGCCAGCGGCGATCGTTCGCTGCCAGGCTGGAGATGTGTTTTTTTTAACCCCTAACAGGTATATTAGACGCTGTTTTGATAACAGCGTCTAATATACCTGCTACCTGGTCCTCTGGTGGTCCCCTTTGTTTGGATCGACCACCAGAGGACACAGGTAGCTCAGTAAAGTAGCACCAAGCACCACTACACTACACTACACCCCCCCCCCCCCGTCACTTATTAACCCCTTATTAGCCCCTGATCACCCCTGATCACCCCATATAGACTCCCTGATCACCCCCCTGTCATTGATCACCCCCCTGTCATTGATCACCCCCCTGTAAAGCTCCATTCAGACGTCCCCATGATTTTTACGGATCCACTGATAGATGGATCGGATCCGCAAAACGCATCCGGACGTCTGAATGAAGCCTTACAGGGGCGTGATCAATGACTGTGGTGATCACCCCATATAGACTCCCTGATCACCCCCCTGTCATTGATTACCCCCCTGTCATTGATCACCCCCCTGTAAAGCTCCATTCAGATGTCCGCATGATTTTTACGGATCCACTGATAGATGGATCGGATCCGCAAAACGCATCCGGACGTCTGAATGAAGCCTTACAGGGGCATGATCAATGACTGTGGTGATCACCCCATATAGACTCCCTGATCACCCCCCTGTAAAGCTCCATTCAGATGTCCGCATGATTTTTACGGATGCACTGATAGATGGATCGGATCCGCAAAACGCATCCGGACGTCTGAATGAAGCCTTACAGGGGCATGATCAATGATTGTGGTGATCACCCCATATAGACTCCCTGATCACCCCCCTGTCATTGATCACCCCCCTGTAAAGCTCCATTCAGATGTCCGCATGATTTTTACGGATGCACTGATAGATGGATCGGATCCGCAAAACGCATACGGACGTCTGAATGAAGCCTTACAGGGGCATGATCAATGACTGTGGTGATCACCCCCCTGTCATTGATTACCCCCCTGTAAAGCTCCATTCAGATGTCCGCATGATTTTTACGGATGCACTGATAGATGGATCGGATCCGCAAAACGCATCCGGACGTCTGAATGAAGCCTTACAGGGGCATGATCAATGACTGTGGTGATCACCCCCCTGTCATTGATTACCCCCCTGTAAAGCTCCATTCAGATGTCCGCATGATTTTTACGGATGCACTGATAGATGGATCGGATCCGCAAAACGCATCCGGACGTCTGAATGAAGCCTTACAGGGGCATGATCAATGACTGTGGTGATCACCCCCCTGTCATTGATTACCCCCCTGTAAAGCTCCATTCAGATGTCCGCATGATTTTTACGGATGCACTGATAGATGGATCGGATCCGCAAAACGCATCCGGACGTCTGAATGAAGCCTTACAGGGGCGTGATCAATGACTGTGGTGATCACCCCATATAGACTCCCTGATCACCCCCCTGTCATTGATTACCCCCCTGTCATTGATTACCCCCCTGTAAAGCTCCATTCAGACGTCCGCATGATTTTTACGGATCCACTGATAGATGGATCGGATCCGCAAAACGCATCCGGACGTCTGAATGAAGCCTTACAGGGGCATGATCAATGACTGTGGTGATCACCCCATATAGACTCCCTGATCACCCCCCTGTCATTGATTACCCCCCTGTAAAGCTCCATTCAGATGTCCGCATGATTTTTACGGATGCACTGATAGATGGATCGGATCCGCAAAACGCATACGGACGTCTGAATGAAGCCTTACACGGGCGTGATCAATGACTGTGGTTATCACCCCATATAGACTCCCTGATCACCCCCCTGTCATTGATCACCCCCCCTGTCATTGATCACCCCCCCTGTCATTGATCACCCCTCTGTAAGGCTCCATTCAGACATTTTTTTGGCCCAAGTTAGCGGAATTATTTTTTTTTTTTTTCTTACAAAGTCTCATATTCCACTAACTTGTGTCAAAAAATAAAATCTCACATGAACTCACCATACCCCTCACGGAAACCAAATGCGTAAATTTTTTTAGACATTTATTTTCCAGACTTCTTCTCACGCTTTAGGGCCCCTAGAATGCCAGGGCAGTATAAATACCCCACATGTGACCCCATTTCGGAAAGAAGACACCCCCAGGTATTCCGTGAGGGGCATATTGAGTCCATGAAAGATTGAAATTTTTGTCCCAAGTTAGCGGAACGGGAGACTTTGTGAGAAAAAAATAAAAAATATCAATTTCCGCTAACTTGTGCCAAAAAAAAAAAATTTCTATGAACTCGCCATGCCCCTCATTGAATACCTTGGGGTGTCTTCTTTCCAAAATGGGGTCACATGTGGGGTATTTATACTGCCCTGGCATTCTAGGGGCCCCAAAGCGTGAGAAGAAGTCTGGTATCCAAATGTCTAAAAATGCCCTCCTAAAAGGAATTTGGGCACCTTTGCGCATCTAGGCTGCAATAAAGTGTCACACATCTGGTATCGCCGTACTCAGGAGAAGTTGGGGAATGTGTTTTGCGGTGTCATTTTACATATACCCATGCTGGGTGAGAGAAATATCTTGGTCAAATGCCAACTTTGTATAAAAAAATGGTAAAAGTTGTCTTTTGCCAAGATATTTCTCTCACCCAGCAAGGGTATATGTAAAATGACACCCCAAAACACATTCCCCAACTTCTCCTGAATACGGCGATACCACATGTGTGACACTTTTTTGCAGCCTAGGTGGGCAAAGGGGCCCATATTCCAAAGAGCACCTTTAGGATTTCACAGGTCATTTACCTACTTACCACACATTAGGGCCCCTGGAAAATGCCAGGGCAGTATAACTACCCCACAAGTGACCCCATTTTGGAAAGAAGACACCCCAAGGTATTCCGTGAGGGGCATGGCAAGTTCCTAGAATTTTTTATTTTTTGTCACAAGTTAGTGGAAAATGCTGATTTTTTTTTTTTTTTTTCATACAAAGTCTCATATTCCACTAACTTGTGACAAAAAATAAAAACTTCCATGAACTCACTATGCCCATCAGCGAATACCTTGGGGTCTCTTCTTTCCAAAATGGGGTCACTTGTGGGGTAGTTATACTGCCCTGGCATTCTAGGGGCCCAAATGTGTGGTAAGGAGTTTGAAATCAAATTCTGTAAAAAATGACCTGTGAAATCCGAAAGGTGCTCTTTGGAATATGGGCCCCTTTGCCCACCTAGGCTGCAAAAAAGTGTCACACATCTGGTATCCCCGTACTCAGGAGAAGGTGGGGAATGTGTTTTGGGGTGTCATTTTACATATACCCCTGCTGGGTGAGAGAAATATCTTGGCAAAAGACAACTTTTCCCATTTTTTTTATACAAAGTTGGCATTTGACCAAGATATTTATCTCACCCAGCATGGGTATATGTAAAAAGACACCCCAAAACACATTCCTCAACTTCTCCTGAATACAGAGATACCAGATGTGTGACACTTTTTTGCAGCCTAGGTGGGCAAAGGGGCCCATATTCCAAAGAGCACCTTTCGGATTTCACTGGTCATTTTTTACAGAATTTGATTTCAAACTCCTTACCACACATTTGGGCCCCTAGAATGCCAGGGCAGTATAACTACCCCACAAGTGACCCCATTTTGGAAAGAAGAGACCCCAAGGTATTTCGTGATGGGCATAGTGAGTTCATAGAAGTTTTTATTTTTTGTCACAAGTTAGTGGAATATGAGACTTTGTAGGAAAAAAAATAAAATAAAAAAAAGTCATCATTTTCCGCTAACTTGTGACAAAAAATAAAAAGTTCTATGAACTCACTATGCCCATCAGCGAATACCTTAGGGTGTGTACTTTCCGAAATGGGGTCATTTGTGGGGTGTTTGTACTGTCTGGGCATTGTAGAACCTCAGGAAACATGACAGGTGCTCAGAAAGTCAGAGCTGCTTCAAAAAGCGGAAATTCACATTTTTGTACCATAGTTTGTAAACGCTATAACTTTTACCCAAACCATTTTTTTTTTACCCAAACATTTTTTTTTTTATCAAAGACATGTAGAACTATAAATTTAGAGCAAAATTTCTATATGGATCTCGTTTTTTTTGCAAAATTTTACAACTGAAAGTGAAAAATGTCATTTTTTTGCAAAAAAATCGTTAAATTTCGATTAATAACAAAAAAAGTAAAAATGTCAGCAGCAATGAAATACCACCAAATGAAAGCTCTATTAGTGAGAAGAAAAGGAGGTAAAATTCATTTGGGTGGTAAGTTGCATGACCGAGCAATAAACGGTGAAAGTAGTGTAGTGCCGATTTGTAAAAAAGGGCCTGGTCTTTAGGGGGGTATAAACCTGTGGTCCTTAAGTGGTTAATAGGCAGGCGAATTTTAAAACCCACAGGGACTCTTTCTGGCAACAATAGTGATGGAAAGGTTTTTTCAAGGGGACTAATACCTGGACTGTGGCATGCCGGAAGGGGATCCATGGCAAAACTCCCATGGAAAATGACGTAGTTGACGCAGAGTCGGGTTTTAATCCATAAAGGGCATAAATCACCTAACATTCCTAAATTGTTTGGAATAACGTGCTTTAAAACATCAGGTATGATGTTGTATCGATTAGGTAGTGTAAGGGTTAAGCCCGCTTCACAGTGACAGACCAAACTCCCCGTTTAACGCACCGCAAACAGTCCATTTGCACAACCGCAAACTCCCCATTTGCATAAGGTTGGATACCAAGCTAGCCATGTCCCGTTCCTTGTCCTCACTGATGTCATTGAAGGTCTCTTCCTCCACCCATCCACGTACAACACCAAGGGTCCCCGAAAGGTGACAACAAGCCCCCTGGGACGCCTGCTGTGGTTGGTCTTCCACCTCCTCAAAGCCACCTTCCTCCTCTGACTCCTCTTCTTCAGACTCCTCTCTCTGCGTTGCCTCTCTCTGCGTTATTATAAGGTGTGTTAAGTAGTACTATTCCTATCAGTTTAATCCCTGTTACGTCCCCTATCAGAGGACGTGTATATGGCATTGATTTTAGGAACGTGGAGATGGAAAAAGATGGTTGATCGGTCCTCCTACTTCAAATTTGGGGCACTGCGCATGCAATCTAATGTGCCGCCAGATAGTTGTGGTGTGTTATGTTGTTCTATTCTTATCAGTTTAATCCCTGTTACATCCCCTATCAGGGGACATGTATATGGCATTGATTTTAGGAACATGGAGATGGAAAAAGATGCTTGCTCGGTCCTTCTACTTCAAATTTGGGGCACTGCGCATGCAATCTAATGTGCCGCCAGATAGTTGTGGTGTGTTAAGTAGTTCTATTCTTATCAGTTTAATCCCTGTTACGTCCCCTGTCAGCTTTCAGGCAAGTCAACCCCAAGACGGCGTGACACTGCCATATCCGCAATGTGGAATAGCCCCTGGGGAGCTGGGGGGGTGCCGTTGATGTGGAGCAAGACGCAGCAGCAGAAGAGGACTCAGCCGAGGAGGTTATGGAAGAGGATGGAGTAGGAGGAATAGAGGAGGTGGCAGCAGGCGTGGCGGTGTCACCAACTCCTCTGCAGAGCCATGCATTCCATGCTTGGCAGCTTTGCAGACCAGGTATCAGTGGTCAGATGGACCCTTGCCCCAACACTGTGTGCCAGACATGCCATTACTTCTTTTTGCACAATCGAGTACAGGTTGGGGATTGCCTTTTGTGCAAAGAAATTTCGGCCGGGTACCTTCCACTGCGGTGTCCCAATAGCTACAAATTTTTGGAACGCCTCAGACTCCACCAGCTTGTATGGTAAAAGCTGGCGGGCTAAGAGTTCAGACAAGCCAGCTGTCAGACGCCGGGCAAGGGGGTGACTTTGTGACATTGGCTTCTTACGCTCAAACATGTCCTTGACAGACACCTGACTGTGGGCAGATGAGCAGGAACTGCTCAAGGCAAGAGACGGCGGGTGGTTGAGAGTGGGCAAGGAGGACAGCAGTGGTTGACGTGGCTGAAGATGCTGGACCTGGAGGAGGATGGCGGCTTTGAGTTTGTGTGCTGCTTGTACTCATGTGTTGATCCCATAGGCGTTTGTGATGTGCGATCATGTGCCTTGGCAAAGCAGTTGTACCTAGGTGGGTGTTGGACTTCCCAAGACTCAGTTTCTTTTGGCACAGGTTGTAAATGGCATGGCTGTTGTCAGAGGCAGACACACAAAAAAAATGCCACACTGCTGAGCTCTGCAATGACGGTATTCTGGTGGTGGCAACTGCACGCGTTGATTGGCGTGCGCTCTGGCTGACCCCGGGTGCCGATGCATGCTGTCTGACTGTGCCACTAGCTCCTTGCGATGACCTCCCCCTGCTTCCAACTCGTCTCCTCCTCCTCTCTGTCTCCCCATCTGAACTTTCCCCCTGTTCTTCTCTTCTAGCGGGCACCCACGTGACATCCACGGACACATCGTCATCATGAACCGCTTCACTTGTATCTGACAACTCAGCAAAGGAAGCAGCAGCGGGTACAACATCATCATCATCACACCGTACGTCCATGTGTGTAATGCTGCCTGACTGAGACATATCCCTGTTATCTACATCCTCTGGCAATAATGGTTGCGCATCACTCATTTATTCCAACTGATGTGTAAATAACTACTCTGACAGATCAAGTGAAGCGGCTGTGGTGCTAGTGTTGGTGGTGGCGGCAGGCGGGCGAGTGGTAACTTGAGAGGTGCCCGACGCTAAACTGGAGGAGGATGGTGCGTCAAGGTTCTGAGCGGAAGCTGTAGAAGATTGGGTGTCCTGTGTTAGCCAGTCAACTATGTCCTCAGAACTTTTAGAGTTCAGGGTACGTGGCCTCTGTACACTGGGCATTATTCTAGGGCCAAAGGGAATCACAGCACCACGACCACGATGGCCCCTGCGGGGTGGCCTGGTTCTGCCTGTCATTTTTTTTTAGATTAGTTAAGTTGTACTATGAGTGCAAGCTACTGTGACACCAGATATAAGTGGCACTGTGCACTGGCAGAAGTTGGCAGAGTAGACGCTGTAGGCCTGACACACACGCTTCCAGACAACTAACTGCTATTCAATCTATTACAGTCAAAATTGTATTTTTTTTTTAAATGTGCACTACTGTTACACCAGATATGAGTTGCACTGGTGTGACACTGTGCCCTTGCAGGCCCTGAAACGCACACTTGTGAAGGAAAATGACTGCTATTATTTCAGTCCAAAAATGTTTTTTTTTTTTTTAAATGCAAGCTATTGTGACACCAGATATGAGTGGTGGCACTGGGCAAGTGGGCACAGTATACGCTGTGAGCCTGACACACACGCTGGCAGGCAGGCAACTGCAATTAGATTACACAGGGAAAAAAATAAAAAAAGCAGACTGATGTTCTAGCCCTAAAAAGGGCTTTTTGGGGTGCTGTCCTTACAGCAGAGATCAGATGAGTCTTTCAGGACTGTAGTGGACACTGAATGCACTAGCCTAGCTATCGATTTCCCTATTAAATCAGCAGCAGCTACACTGTCCCTCCTCTCACTAAGAATGCAGCTTCCAAATGAATCTAAAATGTCTGCTGACTGTGAGGAAAAGGGTCAAAGTTTACTCAATGATGACGAATAGGGGGCGGACCGAACATCGCATATGTTCGCCCGCCGCGGCGAACGCGAACAAGCTATGTTCGCCGGGAACTATTCGCCGGCGAACTATTCGGGACATCTCTATTGGTGACATGGCGAATAGGATCAATTTGATCATGTGTGACAAAAAGTTGGGTCCAGTGAGATAAATTAGAGTGAAATACAGAGAAGTGTTGAACTCTTGGAATAACTTTTTAGACACTTTGGGGGACATTTACTAAGACCGACTATTTAGACACCGGTCTGCTTTACATTACCCGATTTTTTCAGCAGATAATTGCTAATGAATGTTCATATGAACGCTTGTTAGCGATCATCTTGCAGTGTAATACTGCCGCCAGTTGCCCGATAAATGAGTAAGCGCTCGAACATTGGGCAATTCAAATCTTTTGACAGGTTAAAAGATTATTGTTTGCAGGTGGCAGATCGTGTTGTCTAATAGCGATGACATAACAATCGCTTCTCCCCATGCTGTGGAGGAGATTGCTGCATGTAATAGCAGCAGTCTCCTCCGCTAGCGAGCAGATGATTGTCTGGAGAGGAACGCTTCCCTCCTGACAATCATCTGCCACATCGATCCTTGTATTACAGCCTTCAGTCCATGTCCACTACCGCTTAATGTGCCTATTGTTGCTTCATTGATTCCACACTCCCAGCTGGTATAATGCGATGACCTGACTGGCTGCAAGGTCTTCCTCTGTCATCATGCCCAGATGTGCTCCTCTTTCTCCTGTTCAGCTGCATAATGTAGATGTAGCTGAACAGGAGAAAGAGGAGCA
Organism: Bufo bufo; assembly: GCF_905171765.1. Taxonomy (NCBI): domain Eukaryota; kingdom Metazoa; phylum Chordata; class Amphibia; order Anura; family Bufonidae; genus Bufo; species Bufo bufo. The sequence goes on from NC_053390.1 coordinate 80,952,766, forward strand.
CATCTGGGCATGATGTCAGAGGGGGAGCCGGCAGCCAGTTGGACAATCACACAATCCAAACTAGGATCAGGAAATCAGCAGAGTGACAGAAGGTTAGGTACTGCTCAATGTGTCTTCACAGGTTACTTGAAGAGGCTTTTTAGGTACATACCAGGAGAACCCCTATAGTAAGGCTACTTTCACACTTGCGGCAGCATTTGTAGAGGGATCTGGATGCGGAAACGGCTCACAAATGCATTGCAAGAACGGATCCGTCTGTCCATTTGTCATACGGACAAACTAATCAGTTTCTATTTTTTTCAGGGACGGATCCGGCATTGCGGTATTTTTAATGCCGAATACGGCACTAATACATTTCAATGTAAATTAATGCCGGATCCGGCATTCCGGCAAGTTTTTCCAGAATTTTGGACGGAGATAAAACCGCAGCATGCTGCAGTATAATCTCTGTCCTGAAAAGTCAAAAAGACTGAACTGAAGACATCCTGATGCATCCTGAACGGATTTCTCTCCATTCAGAATGCATTAGGATAAAACTGATCAGTTCTTTTCCAGTATTTAGCCCCTATGACGGAACTCAGTGCCGGAAAAGAAAAACGCTAGTGTGAAAGTACCCTAAGATATAATAGGCTTTTTGCAAACCAATCCATAAAAACTCAACCCTAACGGCAAGCGATGGGCTCCACTAAGAAATCCTATGATACCCTGATGGGCTAGTCTGACCCTGGTTGTCTGGAGGCCAAGTGTCCCTATGATAACACTAAATTGTTAGAGTATGGAACAATAAAGGTTTTCAAGGGGAAACAAGCAGAGAAACTTTGTCTAATGTTCTTTTTTTTTCCTGAAGATAACTAGAATACGAGTAAATAAGGTCCTTGAATATTAACAAACACAGGTGAGAGAGAGCTTGCCTTGCCTAACAAACACATTATTGATTCAAATACCTCAAATAAGATGGTACAGGCTTATGTGGAATTTTGATTATAAAGGTACTTTTGATGTGAAAGATGGAGATGAAAGGAGCCATTTCTTTATTTTGTAATAAGCCATAAATGGCAAATGTTTGTTTAGCACATTATTGTATTTACTCGAGGTAGAAAATGACATTGTTAAGATGCTTACAAATACTCTTATTGCACCTTAAAAGTAGAAATCTTGGCAGTAAACTCGCTTTGACTTTCTTCTTTTTTATTAGACAACCGTAAGTATTTTTAAATATGTATATGCTAAAAGATATGCTGTGCTGGCTTGTTTGATTTTCTTCTTTATTCTTCTTCTATATCACAAGTAGTATATTAGAGAACATTAGAAAATATGTCAAGAAGAACAGTAATCAAATCATTAGATCATCAGTGATATGGGAACATTGGTCACTGAGTGGATCCTTGTGAAAAAGAAAGTGGGAACAAGTGACGGCTAAAGTAAAATCTAATGGAAATGAATTGTCTACCACAGCCGGCAGATCCCTGCCTTATACCTACCAAGCTCCCTGTACTAGATGCCCCCAATCTACTGTACCATGTGCTGTTGGCAATACTATTATGTTCTAATGTAACCGAGGGAGCTTTGCGATTCTCAGATCCCAGAGGTTGGGTGAAATTGTTTCCTCCACTCCCCTTACCCTATAGCTATGCTGTTCCAGCTTAAAGAAAATTAAAAAAAAACTAATTGGATTGTCAGAGATTAAAAGTTTTTTTTCAAGAAATGATTTAAAATGGCCACCATCAACCTGTTCTAGAATATGAGCAGGATTGGTTACCTCCAATTGCAGAGCTGCCTAGGCAAGGCCTCCCTACACACTATGTTCTGGCACTCGCATATACCAGAAATTGGTGAGCTTTCCTATCAGGCTGATCAGCCATGATGGCATATTGTAGGCAGGATTGCATAATTGCCATCTATTATAGAGCAGTGTAGTGAAGCCCTGCCTTCTCACCTTCTAAGCAGCTCTGCAATTGTAGGCAGCCAGTACTTCTCACATTCTAGAACAGGTTGCTGTTGGCCATTTTATACCATTTGTGGAGAACTGCTTTAAAGTATGTATCTGTTTTTTTTTTTTTTAAACCAAAAACAGTACTGGAGTCCAAAATTGCGGTTCAACCTCATTAACTTAAAGGAAATGTGTCACCTATAATTTTTTCTCCCAGTACATACTTACACATACCTAGAGTTGAGCGAAGTGGAATTCGTTTCGAATTTCAGGACAAATTTGATTTGCCGCGAAGCCGAATTTCTCATGCTTCGTGGTAGCGAATCGATTTAACCTGAAACAGTGTAAAAAAAAAAAAATCATACTCCCCTCCTCCTGGCGGAGGCGGCCCGTGGTGAGCAAATGGAAGCAGTAAGTATGATTTCATTTTTTTTCTGTTAATTTTACAGTTTTTACTCTCAGATGCGGCGATCATGTATGAACGTGGCATCTGAGGGATGCAATGATGGGGGGCAACGCTATCTTAGCTTCCTGTCATTGCACAAAGTAAATACTTCACACAATTTTTTTCAATTACATTTTTTTATAAAATTCGACAAAGCAACCGAATCGAATTTTCTAAAACTTTGCTCATCTCTGCACATACCCTTTTTTTCCGAATTTTTATTTTATTTTATAATTGTAAATTTTTGGTTCTGTTTCTTGAACATGATTAAGGGGGCTACCATCTTATAGTAACTACCCTGTGGTGGCTGTTTTTTCTATTACAATATGTGCTTTTTTGTATAGAGAAGAAAATGAAATAAAATGGATATAAAAAAAAAAAAAAAAGGGGGGCTGCCATCTTACATGAGCTGTTGTTAACAGAATTTAGAGATAAAATTTGGTCGATCCGAATTTATTTCCAGCGAATCACGTAAAAAAACACCTATTTCTGGGCTGCAGAGAGCCTTTATAGTGGTGTAGAACACTGTGCCTTGCAGTAACATGCATAGGGAGTCTGCTGTGGTAGTGAAATAATATTGTGAGTCCGTATGACATGCAGATGACAGGCGTCGCTCTTAGAATCACTGCACACTTCACTTATTAGGGTAGTTATGGGGCCAAAACTGACCAAATAACTCAAGTATGAACTCTGCATTACAGGTTGATGTTAGTGCCAAAAAGAAACACACTCCTTTTACACTGTCACCAGCTGATTCCACATAAATGTCTTCAGAACCTGTTCTATTAAACGCTTATACAAGTAGAGCCCCCCCCGACAGAGTGGAGAGGGTGTCAGCAGTAAGTTTGTGTTGACGTCACTGATTATTTTGCCCTTCCTCTGATCCGTCAGAACAATAACCCACAAAAAACTTATCCTGTCTATGGAGCATACGCCTTCACTCGGTCAGCATTTGCTCAATAATCCATCAGTATTGCTAATGCCCAAAAAACCAGGAGTGGATCTGAAACAGAGATGACACGTGAACCGAATATTTGCAAGTCTTCTGTGTTTTGTACCCACTCCTGCTTTTGGCTACCAAATCATAATCCAATTCTGATGAAACCATACAGGCCTTACAGCTGCTACACAGACAGGATCCATTGTGCGTCTCATTTTTCCTTCCTTCTGACAGATCAGAAGAAGTGTCAAATAAATGATGATGTCAGCCAGGTCGAAAGCCAAAATAGTGGACCAGTCATGAAGTGGGGAAGAAGGGGAACAGCATGTGTAGTCCACAGAGTGGACCTATGACATAGTGGTGAGGTGAAAGCAGCATGAGAAGACCACAGAGTGGCCCAATGACAGACTCTGGAGGTAGTGGCAGTATGAGGAGGCCACTGAATGGCACAATGACCGAGTCTGGAGTTGGCCGCAGTATGAGGAGGCCGCCGAGTGCCACAATGACCGAATCTGGAGGTGGCAGCAGCATGAGTAGGCCACAGAGTGGCACAATGACCGAGTCTGGAGGTGGCAGCAGCATGAGTAGGCCACAGAGTGGCACAATGACCAAGTCTGGAGGTGGCAGCAGCATGAGTAGGCCACAGAGAGGCACAATGACCAAGTCTGGAGGTGGCAGCAGCATGAGTAGGCTACAGACTGGCACAACAACAGAGTCTTGAGGGGACAGCAGCATGAGTAGGCCACAGAGAGGCACAATGACCAAGTCTGGAGGTGGCAGCAGCAGCATCAGGAGGAGGCCACAGAGTGACAGACTCTGGATGTGGTGGCAGTATGAGGAGGCCACCGAGTGGCACAATTACCGAGTCTGGCAGCAGCATGAGTAGGCTACAGACTGGCACAACAACAGAGTCTTGAGGGGACAGCAGCATGAGTAGGCCACCGAGTGGCACAATGACAGAGTCTGGAGAAGGCAGCAGCAGCATCAGGAGGAGGCCACAGAGTGGCACAATGACTAAGTCTGGAGGGGTCAGCAGCATGAGTAGGCCACAGAGTGGCATAGGGATAGAGTCTGGAGGTGGCAGCAGCATGAGTAGGCCACAGAGTGGCACAAGGACAGAGTCTGGAGGTGGAAGCAGCATGAGTAGGCCACAAAGTGGCACAATGACAGAGACTGGAAGTGGCAGCAGCATGAGGAAGCCACAGAATAGCACAATAACAGAGTGTCGATTGACCAAGATACTTCTAGGGGAACCTGCCTGGCATAAACAGGTCTCTAGTAGCTATAGACAATGACAAGACAAAGCGTAAAGATAGCTTTGAGCCCGGAAGAGTTGCGAAGTTTATCAAGATATGTCACTAAAGATTTTACCGCATATAACCGCAGCGCTGACCACTGAATTAATTTTATTTTTCAACTGACATACTTCAATAAAGATTTTACCACATATTACTACAGCGCTGAACACTGAATAAAATTAGTTTTTCCACTGAAATAAGTCACAAAAGATTTTACCGCATATAACTGCAGCGCTGAATGCTGATTAAAATTAATTTTCCCACCAAAATACATCACAAAAGATTTTACCGCATATTACTACAGCAAAATACGTCACAAAAGATTTTACAGCATAGAACTGCAGTGCTGAACACTGAATAAAATTAGTTTTTACACTGAAATAAGTCACAAAAGATTTTACAGCATATAACGGAGCATGAAGATGGAGAGGGTGTTCAGATTCCGCACTATACGGATGTCTCAGAAATGAACCGCTGCTCCTGACAGCAGCTCCTGGGAAGGTCATGGAACGTCCCAGTCATCCGTCATCTATTCGCTCCGCTGAAGGATGATTTTGAAAGTGTATAGAAGCTACATGGGACTCCCACGCTGCAGATTTATCGTGGAGACATCATACAGATTTTACCGCATATAACTACAGCGCTGAATGCTGAATAAAATGTGTTTTTCGACCACAATACGTCAATAAAGATTTTACCACATATAACTGCAGTGCTGAATGCTGATTACAATTAGTTTTTCCACCAAAATACATCACAAAAGATTTTACCGCATATTACTACAGCGCTGAACGCTGAATAAGATTTGTTTTTCCACCGAAATACATCACAAAAGATTTGACCACTTATAACTGCAGTGCTGAACGCTGAATACATTTTGTTTTTCCACCAAAATACAACAATATAGGTTTTACCACATATAACCGCCACACTGACTGACTGCTACTGCCGCTACTTTCATAAACCCCTGCACCACTACTTCCTGGGTAGGTAGACTGCTGTGAAGCAGGTGCTCTCCCCCGGGCTCCCGACCTCCCACTGCTGCCACCCTATTGACTTCCAGCAATGCTTTCCACACATATAACCGCCGCCGTAAACTGAGAATATATTTTTCTTTTCATACTGAAATAGGCCACTAAACGCTTTCAAGACATATAACCACCGCTGACGTGAACTGATAATGTATTTTTCTTTTAGTACTGAAATAGGCAACTAAACGCTTTCAACACATATAACCACCGCCGACGTGAACTGATAATGTATTTTTCTGTTTGTGTTGAAATAAGCCACTAAATGCTTTCAACACATATAACTGCTGCCGACGTGAACTGAGAATGTATTTTTCTTTTTGTACTGAGATACAAAATAACACATATAACCGCCGCACTGACTGACTGCTACAGCCGCTACTTCCGTGAACCCCTGCACCACTACCTCCAAGGTAGGTAGGCTGCTGTGAAGCAGGTGGTCTACCTTGGGCACTTTTGGCTCCCGACCTCCCACTGCTGCCACCCTGCTGACTCCCAGCCATGCTTTCAACACATATAACCGCCGAAGTGAACTGAAAATATATTTTTATTCTTGTACTGAAATAGGCCAGTAAATGCTTTCAGCAGAAATAAATGCACCATTGAAGTGCGTATATATATTTTTATTTCTGTACTGAAATAGGCCATTGAAAGCTTTTTCCACAAATAAGTGCACCAGTGAAGTGCGTATATGTTTTTCTTGTAGTACTGAAATACTACGCCCCTATACGCTTTCACCAGAAATAACTGCAACAGTGCAGTGCATATATAATTTTATTTTTTTACTGTAATATGCCTCTATACACTTTCAACAGAAATAACTGCCGAAGTTAACTGAGAATATATTTTTCTTGTTGGACTGAAATAGGCCACTATATGCTTTGGCCAGAAATAACTGCAACAGTGCAGTGCATAAATATTTTTCTTTTTTTACAGAAACACGCCCCTGCGTTCTTTCACCAGAAATAACTGCAACAGTGCAGTGCGTATATATTTTTCTTGTTGTACTGAAATACGCCCCTATATGCCTTAAACAGAAATAACTGCAGAAGTGAAATGCGTATATATTTATCTTGTCGTACTGAATAAGATATTAAGATATAAGCCACTAAAGGCTTTTCAACATAACACTTGCAGTCCAATAACAAAAAGCTGGAATGACAGAGCTGTCTAATGACTATTTGGATCCCCAAATAATCGTCCCCTGCACTTGTAAATCACTTTCCTATCAATATCCCTAGAACCATCTGATGTCTCTCCTGCACATATATATAGTATTTTCTGTCTTTTTTTCCCACAATCGTTTTTCCACTTGCTGTCCCTAGAGCCTTCACACGTCTGTCCCTGCACTCTAAACGCTGGAAAATGGCAGAATCTAAAATGGCTACCGTATTTATAGGGCTGTGACATCACAGGGCTGGCTGGCTGCTGATTGGCTGCATGCAGGCATGTCAATCTGGGTGATCCCGCCTTCCCAGAGTTCCTTGCCCCATGTCCTCAGTCCTCACATGTGTAGCCGCCATTTTAGGAAAATTGTGATTCGTTACCACGAAGAGCGAGGAAATTCGCATTCATTGCAAATCAAATTTTTCCGGAAATTCAGATCAAATTCCACTTGGTTAGCTTCGATTCGCTCATCTTTAGTGATGTCTGTCATTAGAGGTGAGTAAATTATTCAAAAATTAGATTTGGCTGAGTCGCCGAATATTCTCCAAAAATTTGCTTTGTGATGAACTACTTTTTCACAAAGCACATTTCTTTATAAGTAGTTAGTGTAATGACAGGAAGCTGCGATTGTGCCGCTCATCGTCATTGTACCCCCAGATGCCACATTCATACATGAGCTCAGCATCTGATATAAATAACAGAGTGTACAATAAAAAAAAAAAACATACCTGATCCATTTGCTCGCAACCGCCATCTTGCTTAAAAATCTGCAGCAAAATCTCACATGGCCCGCTATGATGTCACGGCCTGTGATTACGAGATTTGATGCGAGATCTTCAAGCAAGATGGCGGCGGCCAACCTGTCACGAGCAAATAGATCAGGTTAAGTATAATTTTTAATTTTTTTTTACACAGTTTCAGGTTAAATTGATTCAGTACCACGAAGTACGAGTAAATTCAGCTTTGCAGCTAATCAAATTTATCCTGAAATTCAGATCAAAGTCCACTTTGTAAACTTCGATTCACTTAACCCTAATTGTAATCCTGCCTGTGGTGATAATGAAAAAAAGCGATTTGTAAAGGTGCGCCTAGTCTTAGGCATAGTGGCCAGTTCAAAAAATGCTAGATTTTTGGATTTCAATTTTTTTTTTAGATAGTGACATGGAATATTAAATATACAATAAATATACAATAAATAACCACCAACATTAAAACATGTGTAACAAAGACTTGATTTAAATAGCAGAAGCGTCCAATGGACAAGATTGGGACTGTCTAAAAGCAGCCACCTCTAATAACCCTATTAATGTTTACTTTTGGTTGAGTTTAAATGTATAGAAAATGGTTGAGTTTATGTATAGAAAAGTCCAAAAGTAAATATAAAAATTAAATAAAAAATAATAATAATTCAAGAAACACTGGTGGTCATGTTTTCCCTTTCTCTATTCATCTTTTCCTTTCCTGCATTGCAAATTATAGGGAAAGAAAAGTGTCTACGTGTCCCAGGAACCATCTGTTTTTTTTGATATCATCATAGACGTCTCATGACAGATTGCGTCTCATGTAAGAAATCTCCTTGCTCCACCAAACTATTTACATTTAAACACCATGTTCAATAAACTGTATGGCGCAAAAAGTCTGCAATTTGCACCAAATGTATCCAATGTCACACAAAGTGACTATCTATCTGTCTATTTATCTATCTGTTATACACTGAACAAAAATATAAATGCAACACTTTAGGTTTTTCTCCCATTTTGCATGAGCTGAACTCAAAGATCTGAAACATTTTCTACATACACAAAAGACCCATTACTCGCAAATATTCACAAATCTGTCTAAATCTGTGTTAGTGAGCACTTCTCCTTTGCCGAGATAATCCATCCCACCTCACAGGTGTGGCATATCAAGGTGCTGATTAGACAGCATGAATATTGCCAACAATTAAATGCCACTCTGAAATGTGCACAGTTTTGTCTTACTGGGTGGGTCAGAAAACCAGCCAGTATCTGGTGGGGCCACCATTTGCCTCACGCAGTGCAACACATCTCCGTCGCATAGAGTTGATCAGGTTGTTGATTGTGGCCTGTGGAATGTTGGTCCACTTCTCTTCAATAGCTGTGCGAAGTTTCAGAATATTGGCAGGAACTGGAACACGCTGTCGTATACGCTGATCCAGAGCATCTCAAACATGCTCAATGGGTGACATGTCCGGTGAGTATGCTGGCTATGCAAGAACTGGGATGTTTTCAGCTTCCAGGAATTGTGTACAGATCCTTGCAATATGGGGCTGTGCATTATCATGCTGCAACATGAGGTGATGGTCGTGGATGAATGGCACAACAATGGGCCTCAGGATCTCATCACGGTATCTCTGTGCATTCAAAATGCCATCAATAAAAGGCACCTGTGTTCGTTGTCCATAACATACGCCTGCCCATACTGTAACCCCACTGCCACCATGGGCCACACAATCCCCACATTGACGTCAGTAAACTGCTCACCCACACATCTGCTCTAAACAGTGAAAACTGGGACTCATCTGTGAACACAACGCCTCTATAACGTACCAGATGCCATTGAATATGAGCATTTGCCCACTCAAGTCAGTTACGACGACGAACTGCAGTCAGGTCCAGACCACGATGAGGATGACGAGCATGCAGATGAGCTTCCCTGAGATGGTTTCTGACAGTTTGTGCAGAAATTCTTTGGTCGTGCAAAGCTATTGTTGCTGCAGCTGTCCGGGTGGCTGGTCTTAGACGATCATGGAGGTGAACATGCAGGATGTGGAGGTCCTGGGCTGGTGTGGTTTCATTTGGTCTGTGGTTGTGAGGCTGGTTGGATGTACTGTCAAATTCTCTGAAATGTCTTTGGAGACAGCTTATGGTAGAGAAATGAACATTCATTGCACGGGCAACAGCTCTCATAGACATTCCTGCAGCCAGCGTGCCAATTGCATGCTCCCTTAAGGCTGGGTTCAGACCTGAGCGTATTTGATATGCGCGTTTAACGCGCGTTTTTGACGCGAGTTTTTATGCGCGTTTTTTGCAATAGTAAACGCGCGTTTGACGCGCGTTTGTGTGATTGACTGCAATGTCCTATGGCCACAAACGCGCTGTAAAACGCCCCAAAGAAGCTCAAGAACTTGTTTGAGCGTAGGGCGTTTTTCAGCGCGTTCAAACGCGCTGTAAAACGCTCAAGTGAGAACCAGGGCCATAGGGAAGCATTGGTTTTCATGTGTTGAGCGTTTTACAGCGCGTTTGAACGCGCTGTAAAACGCTCAAGTGTGAACCCAGCCTAAACGTTGCGACATCTGTGGCATTGTGCTGTGTGATCAAACTGCACATTTCAGAGTGATCTTTTATTGTGGGCAGTCTAAGGCACACCTGTGCAATATTCATGCTGTCTAATCATCACCTTGATATGCCACATCTGTGAGGTGGGATGGATTATCTCGGCAAAGGAGAAGTGCTCACTAACACAGATTTAGACAGATTTGTGAATATTTGCGAGTAATGGGTCTTTTGTGTATGTAAAAAAAAATTCTGATCTTTGAGTTCAGCCAGTGCAAAATTGAAGCAAAACCGAAAGTGTTGCATTTATATTTGTGTTCAGTGTATATGTCTGTCTATCTATTATCTATCTATCTTTTCTATTTATATCTTACAAATTATTTATTATTGACTATAAAATTACCATTTTTGTCAATGTCACTTATATTCCCTCCAAATAAAACATTTTTTTCTCTTTCTCCCCTCAAAGTAGATAATATGCAGTTTGTACAAAGTGGTAGTTCTTAAGTACCTTGAGCCCTACTTAAGTGTTTAATTAAGCCCAAGGCACACAGGCTTTACACAACCTGTTCTGGCTGGAATTGTGTCAGTTTCTGCCATTCAGAACAGAGCACAGAATGCTTCCTATTCCTTATCAGAGTGTCTGCATCTAACAGATTGTAGACTCAAATTTCTCCTCCCAGGCAATGTTGGCTTTGTCTATTGTTTACCATTACAAGATTGTCATGATTTCTACAGCTTGGATTTCTTTTTCCCCAGCATCACCCTTTAGGCAAGTAATGACTATTTCCTCATCCTAGAGAAGTGCCCATAAGACTGCTGGAAGCAATGTGCTCTTAGATACCTTTCCGGCAAACATTGTCTATTGGTTGTTTTGATGGTTCGTTGCAGCAAGGAAAGTTATATGAATCTCCAAAGGGATTATAAACATGTTATACCTGAAGGGAGATATAGACTACGGGATTTCTGTTTGACACATACATCTTGTATTGACTGTCTTTTATTGTGTTCTTATACTGGCTTAGAAGTTTGGATGATTGAACTAGTTGGCCATTTAGAAACAAATTGATATAGTCGTCAGTAGTGATGAGCGGCAGGGGCAATATTCGAATTTGCTATATTTCGCTAATATTTAGTAGAATATTCGTCATGAATTCGTGAATTCGAGATTATATTCTTGATTTGCGAAAATCGGCAATGTATTATTCACGTAATGCGCGCGAAATACCGTCGTGGGGTAGACAACTTTTCTATTGGTTGCTAGGGATGTTGCTAAGCTCTGACAAAGCCTTCTTATTGGCCCACAAGCTAGAAGAAGGGAGGGATGATCACCTGAAATGTACTGTGTTATATACATAGCACTATATTCAAAATATTCACAAATTCTCGAAGTGCCGATATTCACGGAAAAAATTTGCTTTTTGAATATTCGCGCTCAACAATAGTCGTCAGCCAGGTGTTCATTAACATTGATGTAGACTGAGTATTTTCTACTTTTGTTTTATGAATTGAGTCTTGAATCCCTCCCAACATTTCCCATGCCATCAACACAAATAAAGTTCAGAGCTGAGTGCCACCCTAGCACTACTTGATATCAAAGACAATCAAGAAAAAATAATTTTCTGTTAATGAGGCAAGGAGAGTAACATTTGCATCTCTAGCCAGGGAGCCAGATGGTTGGACTGGTAGGGTATGTGTCCCTTGCAAGTCTTAGTGAAGGAGTACCAAACTGAATCTTTACCCCATATGAAAAAAAATCTAGGTACTTTTCTGACTCTAGCAATGCGTGTAATCTTTTGAGCGCATGCAGGAACTTTATACTGTTACTGTTTGTCATAGCTTTTAACAGTAGAAGGGGCTGGTGGCAGTTGAAGGGTGGAACTGAGCATGTATGTCCACCTCATCCATGTCTCTTAGGTGGACAGATAAATAGGGAAAGTAGAAAACATCAGGTGTCACTATACAGATCCAGGTGCTCGTTTGAAAAATGTAGAATATTTTGTATGCCCCCCCCCCCCCTTTAATCTGATCTCCTGCTTACATATAAGGGCTTACTTTTCATCCTCATGAGTGATGTACATTGCTAAAGTAGATGAATGGCAAAATTACACTGGAAATTGGGGAAGGTCCAAAAATTAGAACTGCATTTTTGACAAACCTGATTAATTCACCATATTCTAAATTGCCTTAGGCCCCTTTCACACGGGCGATAATTCCGCGCGGGTGCAATGCGTGAGGTGAACGCATTGCACCCGCACTGAATCTGGTCCCATTCACTTCAATGGGGCTGTGCAGATGAGCAGTGATTTTCACGCATAACTTATTTGTTGCATGAAAATCGAAGCATATTCTATATTCTGCATTTTTCACGCAACGCAGACCCTATAGAAATGAATGGGTCTGCGTGAAAATCGCAAGCATCCGCAAGCAAGTGCGGATGCGGTGCAATTTTCAGGCATGCTTGCTAGGAGATGATATAAGTAAATTGATAAAAGTCAATTTACTGTATTATTTTCCCTTATAACATGGTTATAAGGGAAAATAATAGCATTCTTAATACAGAATGCTTACTAAAATGTGGCTTTAGGGGTTAAAAAAAAAAAAGATTAACTCACCTTATCTTGTTGTTCGCGCATCCGGCATCTTCTTCTTTCTTCTTCTTTCAGGACCTGCCAAAGGACCTGCGCTGACGTGACCGCGCTCACCACGTTACGTAATCAAAGGTCCTTTGGCAGGTCCTGAAAGAAGAAGGAAGAAGAAGATGCCGGCTGCGCGAACAACAGGATGAGGTGAGTTCATTTTTATATTTTTTTAGCCCCTAAAACTACATTTTAGTAAGCATTCTGTATTAAGAATGGTATTATTTTCCCTTATAACCAGTGGCGTACCAAGGGGGGAGGGGGGGGGGGGCGGCCCGCCCCGGGTGCCACTCACAAGGGGGGTGCCATTGGCGTAGGGATCGCCATAGCAGCCATAGCAATGGCTATGGGGCCCTACGCCACTGGGGGCCCGCCGCGACTGAGGATAAAAAAAAATAATAATGTGGCGAGTGGGCCAGGCGTGGCGCTGTGATAGGGGCAGGGCTCCAGATGGTCTCTCCCTCCCCCTGTGCTGCTGCCGCCGCGGCCAATAAGAAGAGGGACAGGGCCGGGGGAGGGGCTGTGGCCACTGCGCCACCAATGAAGATAACTGACCTGTTAATACAAATGCAGGAGGCGGGTGCCGGAATCAAATAGCCGGCACCCGACCTCTATGACAGGGAGCTGCGATCAGCCTCATCAGCGGCAGTTAACCCCTCTGGTGCCGCTCCCTGTCATAGAGGTCGGGTGCCGCTATTTGATTCCGGCACCCGCCTCCTGCATTTGTATTAACAGGTCAGTTATCTTCATTAACATTGAGTGCGGCCCCCCCCCAGTATAATAAACATTGAGTGCGCCCCCCCCCAGTATAATAAACATTGAGTGCGGCCCCCCCCAGTATAATAAACATTGAGTGCGGCCCCCCCCAGTATAATAAACATTGAGTGCGGCCCCCCCAGTATAATAAACATTGAGTGCGGCCCCCCCCAGTATAATAAACATTGAGTGCGGCCCCCCCCAGTATAATAAACATTGAGTGCGCCCCCCCCCCCCCAGTATAATAAACATTGAGTGCGGCCCCCCCCCAGTATAATAAACATTGATGGGCAGTGGGCAGTGCCAATGAGGGTTAAAAAATAAAAAATTAACTCACCTCCTCCAATTGATCGCGTAGCTGCTGCCGGTCTCCTTGTAATTTCTTCAGGACCTGTGGTGACGTCACTGAGCTCCAGCCTCTATCACATGGTCCATTACCATGGTGATGGATCATGTGATGTATCATGTGATGAGCTCAGTGACATCACCACAGGTCCTTTGACAGGTCCTGAAGAAAGTACAGGAGACCGGCTGCTACGCGATCAATTGGAGGTGGTGAGTTAATTTTTATTTATTTTTTTAACCCTCATTGGCACTGCCCACCAATGTTTATTATGTTGGGGGGGGGCGCACTGTGCCACCAATGTTTATTATACTGGGGTGTTGGGGGGGGGCGCACTGCACCACCAATGTTTATATGTTTATTATGCTACGGAGGGGGGGCGCACTGCCCACCAATGTTTATTATGTTGGGGGGGGCGCACTGTGCCACCAATGTTTATTATACTGGGGTGTTGGGGGGGGGCGCACTGCACCACCAATGTTTATATGTTTATTATACTAGGGAGGGGGGGCGCACTGCGCCACCAATGTTTATTATGTTGGGGGGGCGCACTGCGCCACCAATGTTTATTATACTGGGGTTTAAGGGGGTGCAAGTTTTTATTTTATTAAGGAAGGGTTAAGGGGTCTATTAAGGGGTGGTTAATGGGTTTTATTAAGGGGGGTTAATGGGTTTATTTCGTTAAGGGGGTAAGCAGAGGTTTATTTTATTAAGGGGTTTTATTTTTATTTATAAATATTATTGAAAACATTGAAAAAAGTTTGTGCATGTTTTCTTAACTTTCTTGGGGGGGGTGCCAAACAAAGGGTTCGCCCCGGGTGCCAAATGCTCTAGGTACGCCCCTGCTTATAACCATGTTATAAGGGAAAATAATTACAAAAAACAAAATGGCTGCTCACCATTATATATACAAACAATAGAGCTAAGAAATGGGGGTCATTCTAGATAAAAGTGGTACAATACCGACTATAAATGAGTATACATGAATAATGGTAGCTCTTAGCGCACATACGTGTCGGGCCCACCTACCAGGCGTCAAGGTGGCTTCCGCAGATGGGTCTCTATCACTAAAGAAACTGCCTCACTTTGAACTACTAAAAAGTGCCTTAGATGTATTCACTTACTGGTGTGACAGATGGTTACCTATACACACAAAGATGCCACATGCCACATGAGCTAATTTGAGTCCAGCGTGATGTCAGTGAGTCCAGTGTTTTTTTAATTCAGAGCTATAGCCACTCCCCTGCCCACCTGCTGCTGATTCATATGGAAAATAACTGTCAATCTGCAGCAGGTGGGCGGGAAGAGTCAGGAGCTCATGAATATTCAGGACTCATCACCTACTCGCACGATTTTCCCTGATCGCAGACGCAACGCATCCGGACCTAATCCGGACACGGTCGTCCGCAAGGGGCCTTAGGCTTTCCAAAATGCTCCATATTTTGTTAAAAAAGAGTCCACTGGTAATTAGCTCTAATCTGTCAGCGAACCTGGCAGCAAGTGGTTAATTACATTGCAGCCCCACCGGGGGAGAAATTAGAAAAGTTGTTACAAATTAAAAAAAATCTATTATTTGTTTTGCTCTACTCACTTCAATGACAGCAACTATTAACTTTCATGCTACATCATTGTACCCCTCAGATGTCTTGTTCATCACTGATCTCCACATCTGAGTTTAATATTAAAGTGTAAAATAAAAAACAAATCATTAAAATCAAACTTACTTCAGCCATTTGATCGCGAAGAGCCGGTCGCTGCCATCTTGATTGAAGATACAGCGCAAAATCACCATGTCAGCCGGCTTGACAACGTCATATGTCACCAGGGACAGGATTTTGTGCAAGATCTTCAATTCAAGATGGCAGCATCTGGCTCTTCATGCTCAAACAGATGAGGTAAGTATGATTTATTTTTTATTTTTAACCTATTTCAGGGAGAATTGATTCGTGATTCGAAGCATATAGGAAATTCTTCTTCATGGTGAATCGAATTTTCCCTGAAATTCGAATCAAAGTCCACTTGGGGACTTATCCATCTGAGCGCCATATTGTTTGAAAATCTTTTGCGCTGGGTTTAAAATTAGATTTTATTCATTGTTTTAAACTTTACACTGTATTATTGCTGTCAGATGCTGTGATCAGCTACTCCTCAGAACGTGACATCTGAGGGGTACAATGAAGGGGGTGGCGCAATCGCCACTCCCTGTCATTGCACCCACTTCTTACAAAGAAATGCTCGTCATGATAAAGTAATTTGTCACAAAGCTAATTTTTTTGTAAGATTTGGCGAAGCAGCCAAATCGAATTTTTGAATACTTTGCTCATCACTAATCATGACCAGTGTTGATGTCACCATCATCATCTATGTTAGAAAGCATATTATAGTGCATTTGTATTGTGCGGCAGTTGTGTGCGGTTCTGCTGCGATACTGCAGGTATATAGAGGGACAAGCGTTATTGGAACAAATAATTTCTACTGGTGTGATATACCAGTCGTCCCCCAAAAAAACAGCTTGAAGCGGGGTGTTATATACCAATATACTTTCTTTATAGTGCATTTGGGTACTGTATAGTGTATTTGCGCATGCGCGTACGCGAAAATAATATTGCCGATATTTCGCATTAAAAAAAATTATGAATGGAGATCGCAAATTCGAATAATACATCTGGTATGTCACTGTCCATGTTGTGGGACTATTTGTGCACTTCTAGTAATTATTTCTTGGCTGCAAATATGAGCTGAAGGTTTTTCAGGTTCGCCTGCCATTAAAATGAATGGGACCCGCCGCTAACTTGCGGTTCGCGAACATTTGAGCGTGTTCGCGCGATCGCGTTCTGGCCTGGCCCCCGTAAGTGGTTGGTTGGCACTCTGGCGATGGAATAATAAAGGCTTCCATCTTATTGGTATTGATTTACATATCTAAGTTTACTGCTGATGTAGGAATATATAAATAAAACCGACCCAGAATAAGTCTCCCTGCATTCTCTCTCTCCAATTTTCTTCTATTATTAATCTTCAGCAAAATCGTCCCCAGTGCATCAGTGCTTGCCACATCTCTCCCTATGCTCAGCTTACAGAACAATGGCGGAGACCAAGTGGGCCGTGAAAGACATAAACTGTCCCAGCCTGTAACAGCTGCTCCACTGTGGCATGTACCTTGCCGCACACCAACAATTGAAAAATTCTGCCCACATTCTCAGCCACGTGACAGTACAAGGCAGAGAGGAAGAGTGAGCCATCCCATCCACAATCTCATCCTCTATGTCCTTAATAATTATGTGGCATCCATCAGAAGAGTGGGGGAACTGGAGCCTGCTGTTACTACTATAACTACTACTACTACTGGCCAATGCTTGGTGCTGCTACTTCTGTATTCAGTACTACAGCCACCCTTATCCTGATTTTCGGATGATGTGGCATGGGTCTTTCTTTTCCACTCTTCTGCTTATGACATTTTATTATGAGGCCTCTAAATTAACAATCTGTACCAAACCAGTAATTTTAAACGGTACTAGAAAGATTGCAAGCATCTTTTCGGTAATTTAAAGACAGAAGTGCAATTAAATGTCCCTCCCCTTCTACAAACACTCTGCACGCTGGTATTGACAATTTATAATGGTAATACAGTGTATGGACTGAAACCACATTTAATGTAGATATTACAGTAAAACATGTTCACTAATAATGCAAGGAATCTTTATTCAATGCAGTGTGTTAGCTGAAACAGGTATACAGGTATACAGTTGAAGCCAGAAGTTTACATACACTATATAAAAAGACACATATGCATGTGTTTCTTAATATCAGACATGAAATCAGAATAAACCTTTCCTGTTTTTGGTCAATTAGGATTACCATAATTATTATTATTTGCCAAATGCCAGACTAATGAGAGAGAGAGAATGTTTTAAGGCATTTTTATTACTTTCTGCAAAGTCAAACATTTACATAATACAGTACTTGCCCTTAAACTGTATGACTTGGGTCAAACATTTTAGATATCCTTCCACAAAGTTCTCACAATAGTTGGTCAGAATTTAGGCCCATTCCTCCTGACTAGTGTTGATCGAGCATGCTCGGCCGAACACCAGTTTGGCTCGAGCATCTCGATGCTCGGCACATGGCGGTATTTGGCCGAATACCGCACAATGCTCGAGTCTCCTCCCCGCACGTTTGTTGGCTGCTATGCAGCCAATAAACTTGCAGGTAAGTACTGCTCTTCACTGTAATGCCGTAGCCATGTTGGTTACTGGCATTACAGTGAATGGCTGGCCGGAACGCGTCATCGGGCGCTATATAGTACCCGATGAAACGTGTTCAGCTCAGTGTTAGTCAAGGAGAGCTGTGCTGAAGAAGGGAAAGATAGTGTAGCGAGTGTTTTTTTGTTTTTTTTTTAAGTTGAAAAACTTGTCAGAGACCCAAAAGTCCTTTTAAGGACTACTGTTGTGTGTGGCAGCAGCAACATCTCCTGTGTAACGTGTGCACATCCCCAAAAAATCTGTGACATCCAGTGTACTTTTTCCATAGACGGTGTCCGCTGTGGACAAAGACATTACCTGTGGTACATCTCCTGTGTAACATTTCCATATCCCAAATACCTGTGACAATCCCTGTAATTTTTTAGTAGCCGCTACTGACATCATCGACATTATCTACGGTATTTCTCCTGTGTAACGTTTCCACATCCAAAATACCTATGGCATACCCTGTAATTTTATATTAGCCGCTGCTGACCTCAGCAACATTATCTGCGGTATTTCTCCTGTGTAACATTTCCACATCCCAAATACCTGTGACATTCCCTGTAGTTTTTTATTACCCGCTGGTGACATCAGCGACATTATCTGCTGTATTTTTCCTGTGTAATGTTTCCACATCCCAAATACCTGTGACATTCCCTGTAGTTTTTTATTAGCCGCTGGTAACAACAGTGATATTATCTGCTCTACATCTCCTGTGTAACGTGTGCACATCCAAAAAATATCAGTGACATCCAGTGTACTTTTTACGTAGACGGTGTCCGCTGTGGACAGTGACATTACCTGGGGTACATCTCCTGTGTAACATTTCCACATCCCAAATACCTGTGACATTCCCTGTAATTTTTATTAGCCTCTACTGACATCAGCGACATTATCTGCGGTGTATCTCCTGTGTGATGTTTCCATATCCCAAATACCTTTTTTTATTTTTTTGCCAATACACTTTCAAATCCTACGCTACTGTACTTGTGACATACTTTCAAGCATATATAACATTTTCTATGAAGAAGGCGAGCAGTAAGTGGCAGGGAAGTGGCCGTGATGCTGATGGTGCACGCAGAGGCCATGGCCTGGGCTAGAGCACAAGAAAAACAATCATCTACGATACCTAGCTTCATGTCCCAGTTTGCAGGGCAGCGCAGGACAACGCTCTCGAAGTCAGACCAGTGTGACCAGGTGGTCGGTTGGATTGCAGCAGATAATCGGTTAAGCACCACCATGTCTTCCACCAAGTCCAGTCTCAGTAGCCAAGAGTCTGGTCAACACAATCCTCACCCTGATCCTCCTTCCTCCCACCATGGAAAGTCTTGCCAAACAAGTGATCCCACACTTGGATATTCCAAGGATCTCTTTTCAGCGCCACTTCTTCATTTGGGCCTCTCGACAAGCCCACTTGAAGAGGCACATGAGATCTTGTGCCCTGATTCCCAAACTCTTGAGCATCCACAGTCACATGAAGCTGATGGTGGGGAACGGCAATTTGTGTTTCACGAGGTGGATGATGATGATGAGACACAGTTGCCAATAAGTCAACGGCAATTAGTGTCTCAAGAGGTTGATGATGAGGATGAGACACAGTTGTTAATAACTGAGGTTGTTGTTAGGTCAACAAGTCAGGAGGATGAGCAGAGTGAGTAAGGGAAGAGGAGGTGGTGGACAATGAACTCACTGACCCAATCTGGGAAGGTGACAAGCTAAACGAGGATAGCAGTACAGAGGGGGAAGGATCTGCAGCACTGCAACAGGCTGAAAGATGCAGTAGGGTGGCAAAAGGGAAAAGGTGAGCCACACCAAACAGGCCTGCAACTGTTCCCCGGAGCACACCCTTGGGGAAATCTCCTTGCCAAGGGGTAGGTGTTCCGCAGTCTGGCACTTTTTTGAGGAAAGTGCGGACGACAAAAGAATTGTAATTTGCAACCTGTGCCATACAAAAATGAGCAGGGGCGTGAAAACTATCAACCTCACCACCACCAGCATGATCTGCCACATGGCATCAAAGCACCAAAATAGGTGGGCCGAACGCCTGGGTCCACAATATGTGTCTGCGGGTCACACCATTGCCTCCTCTTCCCCTGTGTGCTGGCCAATCCCCTGTCAAAGGTGCAGACCCCGATGCCTCCCACCCTGCACCTGGACCTTCGCAAGCACCATCAGCAGCCACAACTACTTCCGTGTCCCAGCACAGCGTACAAATGTCCTTACCCCAGGCATTTGAACGCAAGTGAAAATACCCAGCCACAGTACACCAGTATGTGTCCAGTAACATCATCCGTGCCCTGACCAATGCAGTTACAGGGAAGGTCCACTTAACCACTGACACATGGACAAGTGTTTTCGGCCAGGGACTCTACAATTCCCTGAAGGCGCACTGGGTGAACGGTGTGAAGGCCGGGAGCGAGTCGTACCCTGGCATGGCATAGGTGCTACCAACGGCAAGTATTGCAGGCCCTACGTCGATCAGGGTTTCCGCTAGCACCTACGTTAGTGGCTCCAACCCCCACTTCTCCTGCTCCTCCACTTCCACCTCAGAATTATCCTCTTGTAGCAACAGTCAGCCATCAGTCAGTAGCTGGAAGCAGTGTAACACCGCAGTGGGGAAGAGTCAACAGGCTGTGCTGAAGCTTATCAGCTGTGGCAGGGGATAAGAGACCAGACTGAGCTGTGGCTCTGGCCACTCAACCTAGAACCAGGCATGGTTGTGTGTGATAATGGGCACAACCTGGTGGCGGCTTTGGAGCTTGGCAAGCTCACATCCCATGCCTAGCCCACGTCTTCAACTTAGTGGTTCAGTGGTTTCTCAAAACCTACCCCAATTTGCCTGAGCTACTGGTAAAGGTGCACCGCGTGTGTGCCCATTTACGCAAGTCATTAACTGGTCCGTCAATGCTGCAGCAGTGCTTACAATTGCCAGCTCACCGACTGTTGTGCGAAGTGAGCTCGCACTGGAACCCCATGTTCCACATGTTGGCCAGACTTTGTGAGCAGCAGAGAGCAGTAGTGGAATACCAGCTGCAACATGGTCGTCGCCTTTCCAGTCAGCATCCGTTATTCACAAGCGAGGAGTGGGCATGGATGTCTGACCTCTGTGAGGTTTTAAGAAACTTTGAGGAAGCAACACAGATGGTCAGCGGTGATAAAGCTATTATAAGCATCACCATCCCACTTCTGTGTCTACTCAAATGCTCGATGCTCACAATTAAAGCCGGCGCTTTGCATATGGAAGAGGTGGAAATGGGGGAAGACATTACGCAGGGTGATAGCCAAACCACCCTCAGTTCGTATTCTCAGCACAAATTGGATGATGATGATGATGAGGGGGAGGTGCAGGAGATAGTTGCCTCCGCTACAGAGGGTAGTACCCATCGAAGTGTAATTCCATCTGTTCAGCGTGGATGGGCAGAAGAGGAGGAAGAGGATAAGGAGATTGAGAGTCATCCTCCTGATGACGACAGCGAAGTCTTGCCTATGTGGACTCTGGCACACATGGCTGACTTTGTGTTAGGCTGCCTTTCCCGTGACCCACGCGTTTTACGCATTTTGGCCAACACCGATTACTGGTTGTTCACCCTTCACGACCCCCGCTACAAAGAGAACTTCTCATCTCTCATTTCTGTTGTGGAAAGGACAAGCAAAATGGTGCAATACCAGAAGGTCCTTGTGGACAAAATTGCTCCAAAAATTTCCAGCTGACAACACTGGTGGCAGAGTACGTAGTTCCTTGGGCAACCGAGGAGGGGAGACGAGGGGAACACACAGCAGTTCCAACAGAGGCAGGGTAACACTCTCCAAACCCTGGGACAGTTTCATGACACCCCACCAGCGCCCTCACCCTGATGCGCGGCCTAGTGTCACAAGGAGGGAAAAATTTGGGAAGATGGTGAAGGAGTACATAGCAGACCATGTCAGCATCCTCAATAATCCCTCTGTGCTTTACAAATACTGGGTATCCAAGCTGGACACGTGGCATGAACTGGCGCTCTACGCCTTGAAGGTGCTGGCCTGCCCTGCCGCCAGCGTTTTGTTAGAGCGGGTATTTAGTGCTGCAGGGGGCATAATAACTGATAGGCGTATCCGCTTGTCAACTGAAAATGCTGACAGGTTGACTCCTATAAAAATAAACAAGGCCTGGATTGCCCCTGACTTCTAATCTCTACTCCACCAGAGGAAAGCGGCTGAACATAAAGGCACTTTAAATGTGTTTTTTATAATGTACTGAATACACTGTATTCCCATGCACCCCTTCCACCACAAAAAAGGGTAAATGGTTCAATCTTTCTTTTCTCGTACTCCTCCTCCTCCTCTTTCTTCATATCAACATGCTTATTAGTCTGCCCTTCGCTCCTAATGTTGTAGAGGGTCAGCTCACATGCAGGCCCTTGCATATAATGTTTTAGAGTATCAGCTCACCAGCAGGCCCTCGCCTACAATATTTTGAAGGGCCAGCTCACCTGCAGGCCCTTGCATGTAATGTTTTAGAGGGTCATCTCACAAGCAGGCCCTCACCTATAATCTTTTAGAGGGTCAGCTCACCTGCAGGCCTTTGCATATAATATTTTAGGGGGTTAGCTCACCAGCATGCCCTCACCTACATTCTTTTAGAGGGTCAGATCACCTGCAGGATCTCGCATATAATGTTTTAGAGGGTCAGCTCACCAGCAGGCCTTCACCTACAATCTTTTAGTGGGTCAGCTCACCAGCAGGCCCTCCCATATAATTTTTTGAGGGTCAGCTCACCAGCAGGCCCTTAACCATAATGTTTTACTGGATCAGCTCCCCAACAGGCCCTCACCTACAATCTTTTATAGGGTCAACTCACCAGAAGGCCCTCACATATAATGTTTTTGAGGGTCAGCTCACCAGCAGGCATTCAACCATAATGTTTTACAGGGTCAGCTCCCCAACAGGCCCTCACCTACAATCTTTTTTGGGGTAAATGGTTCAATCTTTCTTTTCTCGTCCTCCTCCTCCTCCTCTTTCTTAATATCAACATGCTTATTAGTCTGCCCTCGCTCCTAATGTTGTAGAGGGTCAGCTCATATGCAGGCCCCATGCATGTAATGTTTTAGAGGGTCATCTCACAAGCAGGCCCTCACCGATAATCTTTTAGAGGGTCAGCTCACCTGCAGGCCTTCGCATATAATATTTTAGGGGGTTAGCTCACCAGCATGCCCTCACCTACAATCTTTTAGAGGGTCAGATCACCTGCAGGATCTCGCATATAATGTTTTAGAGGGTCAGCTCACCAGCAGGCCCTCACCTACAATCTTTTAGAGGGTCAGCTCACCAGCAGGCCCTCCCATATAATTTTTTGAGGGTCAGCTCACCAGCAGGCTCTTAACCATAATGTTTTCAGGATCAGCTCCCCAACAGGCCATCACCTACAATCTTTTATAGGGTCAACTCACCAGAAGGCCCTAACATATAATGTTTTTGAGGGTCAGCTCACCAGCAGGCATTTAACCATAATGTTTTACAGGGTCAGCTCCCCAACAGGCCCTCACCTACAATCTTTTTTGGGGTAAATGGTTCAATCTTTCTTTTCTCGTCCTCCTCCTCCTCTTTCTTAATATCAACATGCTTATTAGTCTGCCCTCGCTCCTAATGTTGTAGAGGGTCAGCTCATATACAGGCCCCATGCATGTAATGTTTTAGAGGGTCATCTCACAAGCAGGCCCTCACCTATAATCTTTTAGAGGGTCAGCTCACCTGCAGGCCTTCGCATATAATATTTTAGGGGGTTAGCTCACCAGCATCCCCTCACCTACAATCTTTTAGAGGGTCAGCTCACCAGCAGGCCCTCCCATATAATTTTTTGAGGGTCAGCTCACCAGCAGGCCCTTAACCATAATGTTTTACAGGATCAGCTCCCCAACAGGCCCTCACCTACAATCTTTTATAGGGTCAACTCACCAGAAGGCCCTAACATATAATGTTTTTGAGGGTCATCTCACCAGCAGGCATTTAACCATAATGTTTTACAGGGTCAGCTCCCCAACAGGCCCTCACCTACAATCTTTTTGAGGGTCAGCTCACCAGCAGACCCTAAACCATAATGTTTTACAGGGTCAGCTCACCAGCAGGCCCTCACCTACAATCTTTTATAGGGTTAACTCACCAGCAAGCCCTCGCATATAATGTTTTTGAGGGTCAGCTCACCAGCAGACCCTCAACCATAATGTTTTACAGGGTCAGCTCACCAGCAGGCCCTCACCTACAATCTTTTAGAGGGTCAGCTCACCAGCAGGCCTTTACATATAATGATTTTGAGGGTCAGCTCACCAGCAGGCCCTCACCTACATTCTTTTAGACGGTCGGATCACCTGCAGTCCCTCGCATATAATGTTTTAGAGGGTCAGCTCACCAGCAGGCCCTCACCTACACTTTTTTAGACGGTCAGCTCACCAGCAGGCCCTCAACCATAATGTTTTAGATGGTCAGCTCACCAACAGGCCCTCACCTACAATCTTTTATAGGGTCAGCTCACCAGAAGGCCATTGCATATAATGTTTTTGAGGGTTAGCTCACTAGCAGGCCCTCAACCATAATGTTTTACAGGGTCAGCTCACCAACAGGCCCTCATCTGCAATCTTTTATAGGGTCAGCTACCAGCAGGCCCTCACATATAATGTTTTTGAGTTGTTAGCTCACCAGCAGACTTTTTCCTATGAACCAGACACCCTCCCTTCTTCAGAGCAGGGGGTGCCTGGTATAATGCTCCGGTTCTCCCATTGACTTCTATTGTGCTCGGGTGCTCGGTAGAGCACCGGAGCATCTCAAGGTGTTCGACCAGTACACCCGAACACCCGAGCACTTTGGTGCTTGATCAACACAACTCCTGACAAAACTGGTGTAACTGAGCCATGTTTGTTGGTCACCTTGCTGCTCTTATTGCAGCATAGCACATTCACTAATAATACAAGGTGTTTTGACACAATATAATGCATTATTTGAAACAGGTATATAAATGCTGTTATTGTAGCACAATGCATTCACTAATATTGCATGGTATCTTGACGCCATACAATGCATGTTCTACAGAATTTTTGCTACTGATGCTGGTGCAGAAGGGGGTGGCAATAAGCCTATTCAATACTTATTAACTGTAGAAACTTGAGGTTTTATACAAATGGCAGGATGGCTGTTCATTTATAGAAAAATGAGGTTGTTGCAGGATTATTACAGAATTTGCAGTGCAACATGAACTTCTCAATTGCTAGCAGCTGTATGAATCATAGAACTTTGAGTAAACATCTCTCTATCAATCTCTATCCCTGTGCTTTCCCTGATAAAAACATTATCAACCTAATTAAATATGTCCCTTT
Organism: Bufo bufo; assembly: GCF_905171765.1. Classification (NCBI taxonomy): domain Eukaryota; kingdom Metazoa; phylum Chordata; class Amphibia; order Anura; family Bufonidae; genus Bufo; species Bufo bufo. The sequence continues at coordinate 80,978,192 of NC_053390.1, forward strand.
ACTGTCCCTATATTCTCTTTCCACCCGTAGATTATTGGCTTGTGTATAATTGTCTTTTGGTAGACATAGCCAAAACACATGCTATCAGATCATAAACTTAGAATAATGTCTTTCAAGCACAAATGCTGAAGAATCTTCCAAAATCCTGCCCCCAACTGTCTATTAACCACTTAGCCTCTTTCCTGTTGTTTTCTTGCCAATTTACATTTGATAGAAGTGAATGCCAAACATTTTGGTTAGTTTGGTAGTAGAATTTTTGTGAAATTTGTATCAAATCTCATTCATTAAGAATCAATGGCTCATCTCTAATGCAGACTACATCTACATGGAGTTTGTATTTTCTTCTAGTTTGTAGGTAATGCTATGTCATCTGACTTCCTTCGAAAATGGTCCAAATTAATGTGTGAATGTGAACCCCACTAAGGACAAAGGGAGACATTGACTAAGACCGGCATTTTAAATGCTGGTCTTAATCTATCCCCTGCTGATGTCAGATGTGCCATAATTATTGTGCCACTTAATAATTGTGGCACATATCCATAGGTCCATGTACTAAAACTTGCTTCCGCAAGGGAACTGATGTGGATTTCAATAAAAAAAAAAATGGGTGTTAGTCAGCACATCCCAATGCACAGGTGCACATCGCCATGGCTGAAAGAAAAAACAAATAAGCCTTTTTTCACACTGGCGTCGCGTGTGAGGGCCGGATAGGATGCGGGTGCATCGCAGGAAAATCTTTTGCGATTTTGCCTGCTAGTGGGGTGAGTTTTGTATGCGATTGCATTGCGTTTTGCATTGCGTTCTTCAGTTTTTTCCGCGCGAGTGCAATGCATTTTGCACGTGCGTGAGAAAGAACTGAATGTGGTACCCAGACCCAAACCCGGACTTCTTCACTGAAGTTCATATTTGGGTTAGGTATTCTGTAGATTTTAATATTTTCCCTTATAACATGGTGTAACGAAATCCGAGGTAAATAGACAGATAGATAGATAGATTTCATATTGTCCTAAAAGTATTATCAATAGCTGATCGGATAGCAGTGGCTGTTGATCTATTAAGTAAATGTAAATTGTACCTCCAGGTGCCAGCCAGTCTGAAAACTAGGTGAGACACTCCACCTTCTAAGAGGAATCTCTATTTAACACTGACCTGCTAATTACAAGCCATTTGGGCACACTAATCAAGACCTGGAAGGGAGATATAAAAAAATACGGAGCAACCCCAGACATGTTGTCTGCTAGACCAGCAGGTGGTCTAACCCATTCAATAGATGAATTAAATAATATCAGAACTTGAAGCCATAACTTCGACCTCATAACACCCACATCCTCAGAACCCTAATAATTGTGTTCAGCCTGACATGGGCTTCGGGGAGAGTATATACACGCCATACTGAACATGAGACATTTCTCGGTATTCAGGATCTGACCTTCTGGAAAGCATAACTCGATTATATTTGGCGTCTGTATGACCCGGACGAGGTGACTCAGATTATGGGATCTTACCTGTACCCGCAGTCCCTGTCATACGGCGAGGAATCACCGTGATTCATATTGCCACATCGGTCAGCATTGTGGGAAGGTGGGGCAAAAACCTGAATAATGTCAGACGTCCCAGAAGGCCGGACCGAAAGGAGGGAGATTCCCTCACAGCCCACCCCTCGGCTGAGGGGGGATAAAAATGGGTGTTTGGGAATAGGTAATTGTCAGCCATTTTGGGGATCCACATCGTTTGGAGTGACGGCCTGTATCCTCACCTGTCCCCACAGCTGGAATATAACTGCTGCATCTCAGTAAGCCAATATTCTGTATTTTATCCCTTTTATTTTATCTGTTTACTGCATTGTTATTGTATGTATATTTAGTTTTTATCTTTTATCTGACACTTTCTTTTGTATTGCACTGCACTATCGTGTATTAAATTTAAACATTAATAAGTCCCTTCCTTGTGGTCTTATAGAACTTGCTCTTTCGGAGGTCCCATAGCAATAACTTGTGTTACGGTGTTAAGTTTGGGTTGAGAGAATATCTGAGTATAGGCCCCTATTGCCTTATAGTATAGGTGGTGGGAGCTATTGTGATAGAAAATATTGGGGTGTTAGAATCTAGGGGAGTAAGTTAGCATAATTCCGTCATCTAGAATAGTGTTGAGCGCGAATATTTGAATATCCCATTTTTTTTTGCGAATATCGGCACTTTGCTAATTTGCAAATATTTCGAATATAGCACTATAAATTCGCTATTTCGTATATTAGATTTTTTTTTTTTTATTGTTATATTTTTTTCTTTCCCACTTCCCAAAAGTAGTTCTTACCTGTCCTGAGGATTCCTGGCTTCCTGGCTGCTCCAGTCAGTGCCGGTTGCCGCTTCTGCCGACTTCCGTGCTCATGGAGCGTCCCCATCACCATGGGAACGTCTCCATACTAGATATTCAAAACAAAGGACGGAAGGTATGTAGAAGAGAATAAAGGGCTAGCCGACTGCCTTAATGAATACTTCTGTTCAGTTTTTACAAAAGAAAAAGGAGAAGGACCTCCACTAGAAAGGATGACTAATAAATCGTTTGATGCATGTATCTTTACAGAGGAAGATGTTCTAAGTTTGCTGTCTAAGGTGAAGACAAATAAGTCACAGGAGCCTGATGAGATACACCCAAAATTATTAAAAGAGCTTAGTGGTGAGCTGGCAAAACCGTTAACAGATTTATTTAACCAATCATTAGTAACAGGAGTCGTCCCAGAAGATTGGAAATTGGCAAATGTCGTGCCCATTCACAAGAAAGGTAGTAGGGAGAAATCGAGCAACTATAGACCAGTGAGTCTGACATCAATAGTAGGCAAATTAATGGAAACCCTATTAAAGGATAGGATTGTGGAACATCTAAAATCCCATGGATTGCAAGATGAAAAACAACATGGGTTTACTTCAGGGAGATCATGTCAAACAATGAATAAAATAATAGACGGTGGAGGTGCAGTAGACATCGCATATCTAGATTTTAGTAAGGCTTTTGACACTGTCCCACATAGAAGACTTATCAATAAACTGCAGTCATTGAGCATGGACTCCCATATTGTTGAGTGGATTAGGCAGTGGCTAAGTGACAGACAACAGAGGGTTGTAGTCAATGGAGAACATTCAAAACAAGGTCATGTTACCAGTGGGGTTCCACAGGGATCTGTACTGGGACCAATTTTGTTTAATATCTTCATAAGTGATATTGCAAAAGGCCTCGATGGTAAGGTTTGTCTTTTTGCTGATGACACAAAGATATGTAACAGGGTTGATGTTCCTGGAGGGAAACGCCAAATGGAAAAGGATTTAGAAAAACTAGAAGAATGGTCAGAACTCTGGCAACTGAAATTTAATGTGGATAAGTGCAAGATAATGCACCTGGGGCGTAAAAACCCAAGGGCAGAATATAGAATATTTGACACAGTCCTGACCTCAGTATCTGAGGAAAGGGATTTAGGAGTAATTATTTCAGAAGACTTAAAGGTGGGAAGACAATGTAATAGAGCAGCACGAAATGCCAGCAGAATGCTTGGATGTATAGGGAGAGGTATAAGCAGTAGAAAGAGTGAAGTGCTTATGCCACTGTACAGAACACTGGTGAGACCTCACTTGGAGTATTGTGCGCAGTACTGGAGGCCATATCTTCAGAAGGATATAGATACTCTAGAGAGAGTTCAGAGAAGAGCTACTAAACTAGTACATGGATTGCAGGATAAAACTTACCAGGAAAGGTTAAAGGACCTTAATATGATATGATAGAAACTTTTAAATACATAAAGGGAATCAACTTGGTAAAGGAGGAGAGCATATTTAAAAGAAGAAAAACTACCACAAGAGGACACAGTTTTAAATTAGAGGGGCAAAGGTTTAAAAGTAATATAAGGAAGTATTACTTTACTGAGAGAGTAGTGGATGCATGGAATAGCCTTCCTGCAGAAGTGGTAGCTGCAAATACAGTGAAGGGGTTTAAGCATGCATGGGATAGGCATAAGGCTATCCTTCATATAAGATAGGGCCGGGGACTATTCATAGGATTCAGATATATTGGGCAGACTAGATGGGCCAAATGGTTCTTATCTGCCGACACATTCTATGTTTCTATGTTTCTAATGTACTGTCGGATGTGAGAATTAAGTTGAAATCGCAATTCGATTATTATAACTTGAATTAATCAAATTGCGATTTCAACTTAGCACTGCTATAATCCATATTCGTTAACTTCGTTAATTCTAGCAAGCAGACCCATTAGAAACACAGCTCTAAGTTGAAATCGCAATTCAATATTATAACTTGAATTAATCGAATTGCGATTTTCAACTTAGACCTGGTTTACTATGGTTGGCTTGATAGAATTAGCGAAGATGACGAATGTCATATTCCTCAAAACGAAGATAACAAAGTATTCTCCATCTTCGTTTTAGCTCCATATTCGTCAACTTCGCTAATTCTAGCAATCAAATAGGAAAGTTGACTATAGAGACAGCTGTGTTTAATTCGCTATGCGATTATATTACTTAGCTTTTTTTTTTATAAATAGAATAATTATAATAATTATCAAGTATTATAAATATTTTATTTATAAAAAAAAAAGAAAAGTAATATTATCGCATAGCGAATTAAAAACTTAGCTGTCTCTAGTCAACTTTCCTATTTGAATGCTAGAATTAGCAAAGTTGACGAATATGGAGCTAAAACTAAGATGGAGAATACTTCGTTATCTTCGTTTTGAGGAATATGACGAATACATTCGTCATATTCGTCATCTTCGCTAATTCTAGATATCAAACCAATAGGAAAGTTACCTTAAGTTAAAATCGCAATACGCGATTATTTAAATCGCATATTAATCGCGATAACTAGAATAATGACGAATATTTGATTTCGACGAAAATGAGACGAATGTTCAAGCGAATATTCGCGAATTTCGTCGAAATCGAATATGGCACCTCCCGCTCATCACTAATCTAGAATAGGTGGGTGGGAATTTCTGTGGTAACTTGATGAGCTCACTAGTATAATTCACCCCAGTGACGTGACCCGAGAATAGGGATCGTGACACATGGTTATAAGGGGAAAAAAATTGCATTCTTAATACAGAATGCTAAGTAAATTAGGGATGGAGGGGTTAAAAAAAAAAGAAAAAATAAGCTCACCTCATCCACTTGTTCGCGCAGCTCAGCTTGTCTTCTTTCTTCTTCTTTGAGGACCTGAGAGAAAAGGACCTTTGGTGACGTCACTGCGCTCATCACATGGCCCAACACCATGGTGATGTACCATGTGATGGACCATATGATGGACCATGCGATGAGCGCAGTGACGTCACCAAAGGTCCTTTTCCTCCCAGGTCATCAAAGAAGAAGTAAGAAGAAGAGCCGGGCAGCGCGAACAAGTGGATGAGGTGAGTTTAATATTTATTTTATTTTTTTAACCCCTCCATCCCTAATTTACTGCATTAAGAATGCTATTCATTTCCCTTATGACCATGTTATAAGGGAAAATAATAATGATCGGGTCCCCATCCCGATCGTCACCTAGAAACCATGCGTGAAAATCGCACCGCATCCGCACTTGCTTGTGGATGCTTGCGATTTTCCCGCAGCCCCATTCACTTCTATGGGGCCTGCGTTGCGTGAAAAACACACAACATAGAGCATGATGCAATTTTCATGCAACGCACAAACGATGTGTGAAAATCACCGCTCATGTGCACTGCCCCATCAAAATGAATGGGTCCGGATTTAGTGCGGGTGCAGTGCGTTCACCTCCCGCATTGCACCCGCGCGGAAATCTCGCCCGTGTAAAAGGGGCTATACAATGCAACAGCACTCTGTAAGCACAAATAAAGTAAATAGAATAGTGCCATACTCACTACAGAAAATGTACTAGTTCTAATGCCCTGTTATAAATGTGAGATTTTTGGCAAAAACATTTTTTACAAAATTATTTGCGCCTGTTTGCCAATGACAAGGCAATCTCTTTAGGACAAGAACCTACATTAAATGCTACATCCTCTGGTGCCATACTGGCCTCCATTAAATTCATGGAATGCAGGTTCTACATGCATACTGAGCCAATCTCACATTTCTGTATTTGCCAAGAATCTCATATTTGTAACACAGCATTAGCACTAGTGCATTTTCTATAGTGAGTATGCCACTATTGCATTTACTTTATTTGTGTTTCAGATTGTGGATTTCATCTATAATCTATGCTAATTTCCTAGCATAGATCACAGTAAATGTGCCAGGCCAGTTAGACCCAGCTCCAATCTGCCCACTTCCTGACCCATTCCACCCACATTTTGATAATGTAGCAAGTGGGAAACAAAATCAAGTCTACGTGTATGCCTAAATAGCAAGAATCTGACTTAGACATATCAACTAAAATTTTTAATCTTTGAGGAGGTCAGTTCTATGAAACTTTAGATCTCCAGTAAGATGTATGTAGTCTGACAAGGTAGCACTGTACAGAAACTTCAGTATGGTTTTATAACCTTATAATTTTTGTGAACCCACAGCAATCTTATTCAGATTGGCGACTAGTAATGTCTGTTGGGTTTCAGTATCCTGTCGCAAGAATGTCCGAGCTTGAATTAGAGCAACAAACAGTGATAAAATTTCTTGTTAAACTTGGCAAGAGTGGAAGAGAAATCATTGAGATGTTATTGTAAGTTCATAGGGATAATGCGATAAAGAAAACAACAGTTTACATAGTAACATAGTAACATAGTACATAAGGCCAAAAAAAGACATTTGCCCATCCAGTTCGGCCTGTCATCCTGCAAGTTGATCTAGAGGAAGGCAAAAAAAAAAAAAAAGTGAGGTAGAAGCCAATTTCCCCCACTTTAGGGGAATAGAAAATTCCTTCCCGACTCCAATCAGGCAATCAGAATAACTCCCTAGATCAACGACCCCTCTCTAGTAGCCATAGCCTGTAATATTATTACTCTCCAGAAATACATCCAGGCCCCTCTTGAATTCCTTTATTGTACTCACCATCACCACCTCCTCAGGCAGAGAGTTCCATAGTCTCACTGCTCTTACCGTAAAGAATCCTCTTCTATGTTTGTGTACAAACCTTCTTTCCTCCAGACGCAGAGGATGTCCCCTCGTCACAGTCACAGTCCTGGGGATAAATAGATGATGGGATAGATCTCTGTACTGACCCCTGATATATTTATACATAGTTATTAGATCTCCCCTCAATTGTCTTTTTTCTAAAGTGAATAACCCTAATGTTGATAAAATTTCAGGGTACTGTAGTTGCCCCATTCCAGTTATTACTTTAGTGGCCCTCCTTTAGACCCTCTCCAGCTCTGCTATGTCTGCCTTGTTTACAGGAGCCCAGAACTGTACACAGTACTCCATATGTGGTCTGACTAGCGATTTGTAATGTGGTAGGTCTATGTTCTTATCACGGGCATCTATGCCCCTTTTGATGCAACCCATTATCTTATTGGCCTTAGCAGCAGCTGCCTGATACTGGTTTTTGCAGCTTAGTTTGCTGTTTATTAAAATTCCTAGATCCTTTTCCATGTCAGTGTTACCGAGTGTTTTACCATTTAGTATGTATGGGTGACTTGCATTATTCCTTCCCATATGCATAACCTTACATTTGTCAGTGTTAAACCTCATCTGCCACTTATCTGCCCAAGCCTCCAATCTATCCAGATCCCTCTGTAGTAGTATACTGTCCTCTTCAGTGTTAATTACTTTACACAGTTTAGTGTCATCTGCGAAAATTGATACTTTACTATGCAAGCCTTCTACAAGATCATTAATAAATATATTAAAGAGAATAGGGCCCAGTACTGACCCCTGAGGTACCCCACTAGTGACAGTGACCCAATCTGAGTGTGTACCATTAATAACCACCCTCTGTTTTCTATCATTGAGCCAGTTACTTACCCACATACAGACATTTTCTCCCAGTCCGAGCATTCTCATTTTATATACTAACCTTTTATGTGGTACAGTGTCAAATGCCAAATGGTACAGTGTCAAATGCTACAAGTGGATTAAACATTTTTCTAAGGGCAGAAAATGTGACACTGACCAAGAGAAATCGGGACAGCAAACTACAAGCAGGACTGATAAAAACCTTGTAAAAGTTTGTCAATTTGTGCATGAAAATCATCGTGGCTATCAGGAGCATAGCAGAGTATCGAGTGAACATCGACAGAGAAACAGTAAGAAAAATCTTAAAGTAGCACTCCCACAAAAAAATATATATAATTCTTCTTTGACCTGTTTGAAAGGAACATAATTTAAACTGTAGTGAAGGTCATTTTCTTACCACAGACTGTATGTGTCAGTTATAACTAGAGATCAGCAAAGTTTTGAAATATTCGATTCGGCAGCTTTGCCGAAGTTTGACAATAAATTTAATTCTTTACAAATTCATTTGTCACAAATCACTATGTTAAAACCCCATTCACCCTATCAATAAATAGGACCATTTTTAATGCTTAGACAGAAGTGCACCCATCTAATGGCCGTTAAAAATGGTAATACACTAGTGCGTTTAAACAGTTAAAAAATAAATAAATCGCCCACCTCATCCACTTGCTCGCACAGAGGCAGCCTACTCCTCTGTTGATTGAAAAAGACCTGACAAAGGACCTGCACTGAGCGTGATGATGTCATCGCATGCACCCAGCATGATCATGCGGTGATGTCATCAGTGATGACGTCACCACATGATCATATTGGGAGCGCGTGATGATGTCATGACACTCAGTGGAGGTCCGTTGGATGCTTTGCTTCACTAAACACTAGTTATAACCTCCTTTCTGAATCTCAGCTGTGTCATGTGACCAACACTGACTTTCCAAATAACATAGCTTCTTATGCGTGGACAGGAAGTCAGTTTTTCTATGTATTCCTATGGGAGCCTCAATGTCAGTCTCATAGGAATAAATAGAGAATTAACTGACTTCCTGTCCCGTGTCAGTTGGAGATCAGAGTGTTGGTCACAAGACACAGCTGACACAGCTAAGGATCAGTAGGGAAATTTTAACTCACAAATATAGTCACTGGTAAGAAGATTACCTTCACTATAGATTACATCATGTACCTTTCTAACACGTCAGAAAATAACTATTTTTTGTGGGAGTGCTTTTTTAACTGAAAATCCTGGCATGAGAAAACTGTGTGCAAAAATGTTTCCCAAGATGCTCACTAAAGAGCACAAGCAACAGAGAGTTAAAATTTGCCAAAGCCTTTTGAAGAGGCCAGATGATGTTTTGGGCCATCACATCAAAAGAAGCTGCAAAGTGCACAATGGAAGACTGCCGATTCTCCAGGATTGTCTGCTGATTTTCTTTAAAATTAGAGGGATTGTTCAATATGATTTTTTTTCTACAAATTGGACAGTCAGTGTACTATTTAGAAGTGCTGAAAAGACTGGATAAAAAGTACAACAGAAACAACCCAAACAACTAATGGCTTTTGCACCACGACAACACACCTGCTCACATAGCACTGTCTCTGAGGGAGATTTTAGCTAGTAGTCAAATAACTATGTTGGAACCCCTTCTGTATTCAGCAGATCTAGCCCCCAATGACTTTTTTCTGTTCCCAAAGATAAATAAAATATTTAAAGGAAGACATTTTGATGACATTAATGACATCAATGGTAATATGACAGCACTGCAGCACTGAAGGCCATTCCACTAAACCAGTTCCAAAATTGTTTCAAAGCGTGGACGAGGTGCTGGCTCCAGTGTATAGCTTCTCAAGGGGACTACTTTAAAGGCAACCACAGTGAAAGTCAACAATGAGCTAGGTAGCACCATTGCAATACGTTCACAAACTTTATTGTCTGACCTTGAATACCTTCCCATTGTATCTTTTTTTATTTTACTTAGTGTTAAATTAAAGTATTGTCAAATAAATTGTTCAAAGGGGCGAACATGCAAAAATCTTATGTCGCAACTCTAGAATTTCTCTTTCCATTTTCTCCAGTCAGACCAGCTTCAGGTCACATTTTCTCACTATCTTTATCCTTGCTCCTTTATGGGTCCTTTTGATGTAAATGTTTAAAGTGCAGCAAATATATTTAAACTTTTGGCATCTTTTCTACATATGTTTCCAATTCCATTTAAGCAAAGGTAGCTAATGGATGTTGATTTTTAGCTTATTTATACCATGATGACAGCGTTTAAACAGGAAAAAAA